>NC_052050.1:36335367-36641617 GCF_903992535.2 Arvicola amphibius
GTGGGGAGCTGCAGCCTTGCTGCAGGCATGGGGAGGTTGTGTTTGCATATGCCTGAAATGTGTGTCTCTCTCAGAGCAGTGCAGTCCGGACACCCGTACTGTTGAGAACAGAACAACGGTGGCTCCTGTGACAACAAGGTCGGAGGAAGGCAAAGGTGAGGTGGGCGCTTTTGACCAGGTAACCTCTACGGGATTTCAAAGATGGGAAGTGGGCAGGAGAGGAGGAGGAGGTGGGCAGGGTGCAGAAGTATGGACTTGAGTAGCAGCTCCAGTCTTAGGGTGAGTCACAGGTTGTCATAGGTGGAGTTTCCAGCATCCTGAGGCATGCATGGTTCCTGGAAAGGGGAAGGGAGAGGGGGGCTGGGGTTCGTGTTGGGCCCTGGTAGGTCCATGTGGGAGGCCTGCTTTGAACTGCTGGAGTCTCCCTAGAGTTGAGAGCAGTAATGGGCTGTCCCTGCACACTCATGTTTCATGCTACCCATGTGCTCTTCTAGCCATAAAGCCTCCTGAGTGTCATGGCTCTGCAGGCAGCAACTCTTATGCCACAAAGAGGTCCTTAAGATTCACAGAAAGGAGAGGCCCTTTTCTTCTTGGAGAACCTTCTCATGTGGCCTGGGCATATCTGCCCTTTCTGAGATCACAGGGTTATGTTTGCTAGGATTGTACAGGGCCTCGTTCACTGGCCCAGCATAGGCTTGGAGTCATGACGGGGCAGGTAGGGTGTTCAGAAGCACAAAACAGGGCTGGAGAGATGACTCAGAGGTTAAAAGCACTGGCTGCTCTTCCAGAGGTCCTGAGTTCAAATCTCAGCAACCACATGGTGGCTCACAAACATCTGTAATGAGATCTGGTGCCCTCCTATGGCCTGCCGGCAGAACACAATCAAACAAATAATATTTATTATTTCATAGTAAATAAATCTTAGAAAAAAAGACCTGCAGAACCAGACCTCTTGCCAGCAGACCACAGGAAGCATGAACCATCATACACTGGTTAGGCACAGTCACCATTCCACCCCCTTCTCTTTCCTGCATGAGGGGATGTTTAATTTTGAAGCCGTTTGTTGCTTTGACTGACTCCTGGTGTACCCTCACCATCGCACACATTGTCACCATGGCTGTCCCGGTTTTCTGCTCTCCTCAGACGATGACTCCTCTGTGGCTGATTTCCTCAACAGTGATGAGGAAGAAGACAGGGTGTCTCTGCAGAAGTTAAGGAATTTAGGTAAGTCTTTGCTGGGTGTGGTTTTGTTAATTTATATTGTTTATTGCTGTACAGGCAGTGAAACCTGGGAGAATGGAGTCTAAACGTGAGGTAGACCACAGTCTCATGCAATAGCCAGCTTTATTCAGAGCACCAGACAGTTTATACCCTGAGGGTTAAGACTGTTACCTGGGCAAAGTGTCCAATCACAAGGACAAGTGCAGGAGGCAGCTCTTCCATAGAGGCATATAAAGAAATAACACTAGCTAGATACAATGAGTAATCTGAAGTAAACTCACTCCTCTCCGCCACGCATGGGAGGGACACGAAAGCACATTCCAAGAACAACTCCATATTCTTGAAGAAGCTGAGGTCACATGACTCTTGTTTTCTTGGTACACGCAGAGTTCCCTTTGCAGGACTATTCCAGCACTGTTTCCTTTGTGTGGAATGTGGGCGGGTCTTTGAGTTATATTGGTGGGAGGCTGAGATAGCTCGGAATTTCCTGCTTCTGTGTGATACGTTTACCGCTGCATTTTCTGTTTTTTTCTTTTCTTAGATGAGACAGAGTCTTACTGTGTAGTCCTGGCTGGCCTAGAAGTCAGTTGGCCTCAGACTTGTTGCTACCCTCCTCTCTGCCTCCTGATGCTGTATTTCCGCACTCAGAGTTGCTGTTGTTGTTGTGTGTGGAGTGGGTGTGGGCTTGAGTGCAGTTCCAAGAACAACTTTTCAGGAGTCTCTTCTCTCCTTTGTGGGTTCTGGGGATCAAACTCAGGCCACTAGGCTTGCACAGCAGGTACTTCTGCCTGCTGAGCCACCTTACTTGCCCCTCTTTATCTTTAAATTGTGTGTATCTCTATGCACCTGAGTACAGGGGCTAGTGGAGGCCAGAAGAGGGCAGTGGATCCCCTGGAGCTGGAGTTATAGGTGGTTGTGAGCCACTCCACATGGATGTGGGAACTGAACACAGGTCCTTTACAAGTGCAGCAAGTGCATGAAACTGTTGGGTCATCTCCCCTCATTGCACCCCTCTACCCTTCCTCCAGGTACACACAGAAGTCAGGACAACTGTAAATGGAGGTTCCTCTCTCGCCCACCCGGTCCTAATAAACACTCTGAGGCTTAGTATTAATTACAAACTGTTTGGCCAATGTCTCAGGCTTATTACTAACTAGCTTTTACATCTTAAATTAACCCATTTCTATTTATGTATTGCCACATGACCATGGCATTACCTCACATCTTGCTTCTTTGGGGGCTGCTGGCCTCTCTCAGAATCCACCTTCCTTTCCCTTTATCTTTGCTTGGATTTCCCATCTGACTCTATTCTGTCTGGCTATTGGCCAAATCAACTTCTTTAGTAACCAATAGTAATAAAGCATTCACAGCATACATAGGGCATCTCACATCAGACAACTTTTGTCTCAAGTATTGAACTCAGATCATCAGGCCTGGTAGTAAGCATCTTTACCTGCTGAACCATTTGCCAGCTCTTTTTAAGATGGGATTTGGGCTGGGCTGTGGTGGCATACGCCTTTAATCCCAACACTTGGGAGGCAGAGGCAGGTGGATCTCTGTAAATTCGAGGCCAGCCTGGTCTATAGAAGACAGGCTCCAAAGCTACACAGAGAAACTCTGCCTCGAAAAATCAAAAATCAAACAAACACACACACCAGGATGGTATTTGGGGGAGGGACTGGAGAGATGACTTAATTAACTGCTTACTGTGTAAGATTTGTGATTTGACTTTAATACCCAACATCTCTTTATTTAAAACAAGGAAACAAGCTGGGTGCTGTAATCCTAGCACTAGGGAGGCAGAGGCAGGAGGATCCCAGTGTTTCGTTGGCCAGCCTATCTATGTGAATTGGTAAGGGCCCGTGCTGGAGAAGAATAGAGGCTGAGTGATGGCATGATCTTTGACCCTAGCACTCCCAGGCACGGCTACATAGTGAGAGACCCTGTCTTGGGGATAAAAATGGAGAACAATTTCAATTGAGGAAGGTACCCAGTGGGGGAACTTTGACCTCCATGAGTGTATAAAATGGGATTTATTTGAGACCATCTCATCTAGTTCTTGTTGGCTTGACATTTGCCTGTACACCAAGCTGGCCTCAGACTCAGAGAGATCTACCTGCCTCTGCCTCTCGTTTCTAAGGTTACTATGTAATGTGGTGTGTGGGGTCTTTCCTGACCAGCCCCAGGATTCTGTCAGCATAATGGTTTCAAATCTCCCATCTTGCACATGCCAGGTGTAACATTGGAATCCTACAGATTTTGTAGGTTGGCATAATTTTGCTTTAAAAGTATAGTTGATTTTCTTTGTGTACCTAAGCCTTTCTCAACCTTCAGGCTCAGGTTAGACACTTTTCTAGCTTCCCTTAGTGCCTTGGACTTACTAGTAATTTACTGCTATAGTCACATTGGTGGTAGATTTGTGCCTTTTACAGCAGCCTGTGGGGCAGAGATCTGTATTACCTGTCTTCAGTACCCAGCTTACAATGCAGTCATAAATAGACTGGACAATCACCAGGGAGAGGATGGTGTTTACCACATTTGAATTATGTGCATGTGTCTGTAGGTGTGTGCACATGAGTACAGAGGAATCAGAGTCTCCTGGAGCTGGAGCTGGAGCACAGGTATAGGTTACCTAACTTGGGTGCTAGGAATTGAACTTGGGTCCTCTTAAAGAGCAATATGTGTTCTTAACCACTGAGCCATGTCTAACTCAGTCACACATTTTTGTAGCCCACTTCTTTGGTGCTTTAAGAATTCTGTTATTGGCTGGGCGGTGGTGGCGCACGCCTTTAATCCCAGCACTCGGGAGGCAGAGGCAGGCGGATCTCTGTGAGTTCGAGACCAGCCTGGTCTACAAGAGCTAGCTCCAGGACAGGCTCTAAAGCCGCAGAGAAACCCTGTCTCGGGAAAAAAAAAAAAATAGAATTCTGTTATTGGTGCTAATTGCATTTGTGTGCGTATGTGCACACAGGCTCCAGGAGGCGTTGAGACTTGCCATCATTCTCTACCTTATTCCTTTGAGACGGTGTCTCTCGTTCAGCCTGGAGCACACACCTTGGCTAGGCTCAGTGATCCACCTGTCTCTTCCTTGCACGTGTTCGGGTTACAGACGTGCATAGTGCTTGCCTTTAAGTGGGTGTTGAGATAGTAACACTGGGCCTGTGCTTTGCAGAGTAAACACTGTCTCCAGCTCAGGTCTTCTTTTTTCACATGTATATTGAAAGTTAATTTGTGGGTACAGTCATCTGATGTTCAAGGCAGCTTGGTTCCAGGGCCTGTTTCTCAGCAATGGTCAAGTTCCTTTTATAAAATAGTACTGTAGCTGGCACTTGGGAGGCAGAGGCAGGTGGTGAGTTCGAGGCCATCCTGGTCTACATAGTGAGTTCCAGGACAGCAAGAGCTATACAGAGGAACTCTGTCTAAAAATAAAAAATTAAGGGTACTGTAAAACGTGTAACTGATGCACTTGAAGTCATCTAGCCTGAGTTAATGTGTAGTTATTCACATTTGGTACAGGTGGTAAAAGGTTTGGATTTGTTTTTTTGAAACAAGGTTTCTGTATAGCCCTGGTTTTAATTCTGTAGACCAGGCTAGCCTTGAACTCACAGAGATCTGTCTGCTTCTGTCTCCTGCATGCTGGGAGTAAAGGTGTTTGTTGAATGTTTGGATGTGTGGTTGGTTGTACAACCTAACGACATGGGGTGGCAGCATGATGGCTAAGGAGATACAAGCCCTTCATAGTTGATTACACTGGAAACACTGCCATGGGTTCCACTTGAACTTAAAAGCTGGCATTGATTTTTAAGGTGAATCTGCAACTTTAAGAAGCTTACTGCTCAACCCACACCTGAGACAGCTGATGGTTAACCTCGATCAGGGCGACAACAAAGCAAAACTGATGAAAGCCTGCATGCAGGAGCCCTTGTTTGTGGAGTTTGCAGACTGCTGTTTAAAAATCGTGGAACCATCCCAGAACAGGGATTCTTAAACCTGGATGTGCTGTTTGCTCAAGCTGCCCACTGCTCCTCTTAGGAGGAGGTTGTTTCCAAGGCCGTAGGACATGTAGGTCTTCTTCCACTCTCGGCTTGTATCAGACAAGTCGGGGATACTCAAGGTGCAGGTCCTTTGTGAAGAGGAAACCTGCATCTGGATGGATGGCCCAGCTCCTCCAGAGGACCAATCTTCAGCATGACTGCCAACAGTTCTAATTACAGTTCCTGGCCTCTGAAGGTACTGTAAGCATGATACACAGCCATACATGCAGGCAAAACTCAAACATACATTTTTTTTTTAAAAGGAAAAAGGTTATTTATATTAACATGGTGGTTTTAAATTTATTTCTGGTACAGTTCAGAGTTACATCATAAATACCAGGTTTATCCATTTGAATTAAAAACTAATTGATAGTGTTACTGAATAAATTTAAGATGTGGTTCTGTGTACATTGCATTACTCATTGTTCTTGGTATCATTAAATAAATCAGTTTATTAAATAGCATTGTTCCTTAATAAACTATATGTAAGTTTTCCCTAGCCAAAATTTTAGAGCCAATTTTAGGGTGATTTGGCCATTTTAAAGTGCTTGTAGATGGTCCAGTATCTATCCTGCTGTAGTGACATTCTGGACGGACAGTCACATCTGCCGAACCTCAGCCTGAAGGGGACAGTGAGCTGGGATGTTGTAGTCCCAATCTTGGCTTGGTAACTAGCACTCCCAGATCCTGCCAGTGCTGCGGCCATAGTCCTAGCTGGCTGGCACTCTGACCACGAAGCCCTGGCTCACAGACAAGCTGTTGCTTGCACACGCAGTTGGAGTCGCTGTGGGAATAGCTTGGCAGTTGTGTGTTGATCAGATGTCTTTGGCAAGGCAGCTGGCAGGAAACGGCCTCTGGAAACAAAGGCACTAAAGATCATGTAGGCAGGTGGGGGTAGAAGAGTCACACTTGGACTGGCCTGTGTCTTTCTAGCAGAATCTGATTAAAACCAGTAACACTGGAGGCTAAAGGTTCAGGGCAGATGTCAGCATACTGAAGTGGAGACTTCCTGCAGTGAAACTTGATCGAGCCCTGGGGAGAAAGAGAAGCAATCTATGAGTGGCAAGCCCAACAATACCTCAGAGAGAGAAATCCATTCAGGGTGACAGGAAATACTAGGAGTCTATTACTCTAAGGGTACTGGCTGACAGCTGGAAGATCAGAATACTTCTGTTTACCCCTTGTCAGTTTCAGGGAGATTTTGTACAGATTATATGGCGTCTTGTTGACTTCATTCCTTTCCTCTGGTCCCTTGTACCAGGCGGGGTATTAACCTGGTTTTACAGAGGAGAAAATGGAGGTTCGGAGATGACGTGCCATTACCAAACTTATCCAGGGAAGGGGCTGAGCTGGGACCAGGCTGGGAGTGCCTGCTTTCAAGTCAAACAGGTGGCACAGCACACAGGACCTGGCCACACATTCACTATTTCCAGTTGAGAAAGTGACAACCAGTAACCAAGTGATAGTATTTGAGGTAACTGCCAAATGCAGTATCATCTGAGGAGACAGACTATGGCCACACTCATTTCTCAGAAGTGGAACTAATGTCCTAGAGTCAACTATGCTACTCTTTAATTCCTTACAGCTACCCTGTAGGGAGTCCCTGTGTCCATCTGGTAGAGGACACAGGGCTGAGGTCCTTGCCTAACTGAGCATCTCACAATGCAGAGGAAGAGCCAAACACTCAGAGGTAAAATGCTCAGAAGCAGTTTTTGAAGGGCTCTGAACAATCTGATTTTTTGTTGGAGCAATGGCAGTAAGGAACACCTACAGATTTGGCTTATTCCATAGGGCTAGGGAGTTTTGTGCTGTCACCCCCGCCCCCCGACAGGCAGCTTTGTTCACTGCCTTCCTCAGTGAACAACCTGGAGCTGTGGGAAGGACGACCATGGCATCTCAGAACGAGAACATACCTGAGGCAGTGCTCTGATGGACGTAATGCCAGCCTGATCTTGTTGTGGTGTCGGGACGTTGTTGCTGGGGTTGCCCGTGGGAAGCCGGAGGCAGGCATGGGCCACCAGTTTCCTCTGAAAGCCGCGCACACCCACAGCTGAGTTGGCTAGCACCAGTCCCATGGGCCAGAGGTGGATTATTGCCTCTAGTAGTTTAGTGTGTGCTGGAGACAGCGAGGAGCTCAGAAAACTGGGAGCTTGAGGCATGGGTTTATCCTCCATACCATCCAGTTCTTTAGAAGCAAGATAGGCCATTCTGATCTTAAAGAGAAAACATTCCTTTATAATGTTAGGTTTGCCTAACCTTTCTAAAATGACTAACTTTTGCATTCATTTACTTGACACTGAAGTAGTGGACATGCTGAAGTCAGAGGACAGCTTGTGCATTGGGGCTTGATCTTGGGTAGTTAAGATTTAGCCCTCTTTAAAAAGATAGAATAGTTAGGTGGTGGGGGTGCACACTTTTAATCCCAGCAATTGGGAAGCAGAGACAGGTAGATCTCTGAGTTCAAGGCTAGCCTGATCTATAGAGTGAGTTCCAAGACAGCTAGGAGAGAAACCTTGCCCTGAAAAACCAAATAAATAAATAAAAATTAAAAAAAAAAACTCTTTGTATGCATGTATGCTCATGTGGGCATGAGCATGCCACAGTCACTTCTGGAGGTCAGAGAGAGCTTTTGAGAGTTTGTTCCTACCATGAGGGTCCCTGGGCTCAAACTCAGTTGGTCAGGCTTGGCAGTAAGACCTCTACTTGCTGAGTCATCTTTCTAGCTCTTTCCAGCATTCTGACTGGAAAACAATCAGCTTGACAAGGTAAACTCAAGAGCCTTGGCTGTGGCGCCCTGGACTAGACTGGCTTCCTGGGGTAGAATGTCAAGCAACTGCAGTTTTATTGGCAGTTTGATCCTAGGGTTGCTTATGCCACTCTGTACTGGAGCTGTCTGTACCCTTCTCATACACGGGACACCAGGCTTAGAGGCTGGTGCCACATCCCAGCGGCAGAGACAACCCTCCATCTTGGGCCTGTCTGAAGCCCACCCCCGGCCTTCAGCCACACTCACTCTCCACTTTCGCCATGCGCGCTTGATGACCGTGGCAGCTATGTGTAACCTTCTGATGTGTTTCCGCGTTAACCAGGACCGGATAGCTAAAGAAACAGCAGAGACATAGAAACCATCATTAGAGCTGTTAGCCATGTGGCCAATATGGGTTGATGTGAAAATATGAAATCGTTTTCCCAGTGATGTCAATGTATAAGGCGAAATGGGGCTTAAGAGTCCTCCTGGAAAGATGGCTCAGTGGTTAAGAGCACTCCCTTCTCTTGCAGGGCACCAGAATGGTTACCACCACCCATCTGGTGACTCGCAACCTCTTCTGACTCAAGTTCTGGCTTCCAAGGGCACCTGAACACATGGTACACATACATAGTCGCACACACTCTTACATTATACACTTACACACAGTCTTACAGATTATATTGCCCACAATCTTACAGATATACCCTGTGCACACACACAGTCTTACAGCTGCACGTTGAAGGGCCACCTGGGAGCTGTAAGGACCCAGGCTGCCACTGACCTCAGACTCAGTCCTCATCAGTTCCCAAGGAACAGGAGGGGTCTGGGAGATCTGTGCCTTTTAAAATGTTTTTTTTTTGGCTTGTGTGGAAATGTAGCTCCATGTTATAGCAGCACTTGCCTAGAATGAGTGAAGCCCTGGGTTTGATTCATGACACTACAAAAGGACAAATGATTTTCACTTTTCAAAATCAGCCTGTCAGGACTGTGTCAGACCCATCATATGGAATCAGCCCCACCTACCTGCCTGAATGAGCACGGCAGCCCGCCTCTGTTTCTCCTGCTTTTGGAGACGATGTCGCCTCCAGCCACACTGGATGCAGCGGGCACACTGCTCCAGCATCTGGGCACGTCCACGTTCCAGAAGCTCTAGCTGAGAGAAGAGGAGTCCATTGAGGTGCTTGGCCTCTCCTCCCCTACCCTGAGAACGACCTACACTTGCTGCTGGCACTCATAATCTCATTCCCCAGTCAGTTTACCATGGAGTCAGTCATGAAAATCTTTGTCCTGCCACAGTACAGTGGGACTTGTGTGGTCTCAGTTGGGTCACTGGGAGTGGTCGCTGTCTGAATTAAAGCTGGCAGAGCATGGAGAATGTCCTGTAGTAGAGGCTGCAGTGTGGCCTCCTTGGCACAGAGAGGCTGCTCTGGGGGTGGGAGAAAGGCTTCATCAGTGCCTGCTCATTCCCACAGGCTTCTGGAGTCTGAAGAGCTTGGCTTTGGTCTCCCTCAAGCTCTCTAAGCCTCTTATTACTGTTCTGAATCTAGTCATTTCTTCTTTTCCCCTTACATCCCTCACAGTCCTGGCTGTTTGGGACTGTTCTGAAGCCACCACTGCCCCATGTCTCCTTGGATTGGCTGCAAGGTCTGTAAGCCTGGAGAGGGAATCCCAGACTGCTTGGCTACTCCCTCGGTCCCACCCCTTACCAGGTACAGTCAAGTGAAGAAAAGGAAGACCATACCCAACTGTGGGAAAGCCCTCCCAAGCTTGCCTCCTGTATGGGAAGATTTACCTGAGGGCTCTGACAGTTAGCAGCCCAGCGCCTCTTTGGAGACGGAGGACACCAAAGCAGATGCAGGAGACGAGAGATGAGAGACATCCAGAAAATGGACCAGGGCCCAGAGAGGCTTGTTGGTAAGAGAGACAGGAGAGCAAACCGTGGAGAGAGGAGAAAGAAGGGGAGGGCGAAGGAGAGTGACACACTCCCAAGAGAAAGCTACTGGTGGGGCCCAGAAGGGCTGAGAGGTTGGGGAGCAGCTGTGGCTGGGCTGAGATTTGTCCTAATCCTTGTGTCTGTCCCCCCGCCTTTAACATTCCCACATTTTTAGTTATGGACAGCTACACTCTGACACAGGCTGGCTTTCACCCTAGTGCTTTGTACACCTCTCCCCCTTTGATGCCTCCTAGGACCTGGAGCTCAAGCTGGCCATGCAGGGCTGGTCCAGATTCCTCAGATTGCCCTTTTGCCTACTCTTCTCACCAAGTTCATCGTCCATTTCTGTCTTCCTCTGTATCTGTACAGAGCCATGCCTACCAACACTGACCAGTGTGCCCATAGCTGCACACAGCTCTGGCTTCTCCTTGGGTGGCTCACAGCCCCTAGGCCCCTAGAGTGAAGAAGAGCATGAGGTGATGGAGCACTGGCTCTCTCCCCTGAAGCAGCCACCTCATCTACCCAGGAATAAAGTTCACCCGGCACCCTAGCCGTCCCTGTCACACCTACGGCTCTGTCTCACGCCTGGGAGCTTTTGTTCAGATGTTGTCATGTGCAGTGGCTGTCGCCTAGCTAATCCAATTTATCTCCACGTGCCACCTCCTCTAAATGCTTTCCACTTCCACATCTCCCTTGCATCAGAGTAAGCTCTCTGCCTGCCTGCCTTTTCTTTCTTTCTTTTTGAGACAGGGTTTCTCTGTGTAACAGCCATAGTTGTCCTGGAACTCACTCTGTAGACCAGGCTGGCCTTGAACTCACAGAGATCCACCTGCTTCTGCCTCCTGAGTGCTGGGATTAAAGGTGTGCGCCATCACTGACTTTTCTACACCATTGTCAGCTGGCATTTGTTCCCCAACATTGTACCTATAACCATCAGTCTTTGGACCCTCGTCTCTGAGAAGGTACAGCTCAATCCTCAGTAACCTACGGTTGAAAATATGACAAAAAAAAAATGGGCTCCACTCACCAGAGGGCCCTTTGGCAGAACACAAGCCCCAGAGACCAGAGGATGTGCGAAGTCGGAGCCGTCTCAGTAATTTATATCGTTCCACAAAGTTCTGGTGAGAGACCCTGGAAGCCAAAGAAGACAAAAAGAAAAAGACTGTGAGGCAGGTGTCCAGCTGGGGCTCAAAGCCAGTGCTGCCGGACCATCCCACCTGAATGGAGGAGGGTGTGTCCTAGAGATGCCAAGGCCACTCAGTGGGAAGCCTGCAGACAACATTTCCATCCTCAAGACCCATATAGTGGGAGGGCGGAACTAACTTGCCTCTGAAGTCGGCCTCTGACTTCATGTGGTATGGCATATCTCCTTGCTGGTTTGGGGTGCTCATGTACCTGCACAGTTCTTAAGACTCAGAGGCTTGTCTCTGAACTTCTCAAATCAGACAAAGCCACAGGAGAATTCCCTTTTCCTTCACACTCCAACTCTGCCCGCCCCCCAGACTTGCCCCAGAAAGTAGCAGTTATCTCTACAGCCTGGACGCGGACGACTCCCTGAGCACTCGCCTTGCAGATGGTGCAGTTCTCTACTGTGAGCTAGATATCCCAGTCCGCCTATTGCTTCCCAGTCTTCACAGCTAATCCGGCAACGTCACTCATCTCCCTCTGTCCTAACTCTGCATCCAACTTCAGTGAGTAGCACAAGAACTCTCTGAGAATACAAGATGCAGCTTCCACCGCACTCAGGGCACACTGCCAAGGCTTTCACAGCCAGCTGTGCCTGACTCCCGTTCTCTTAAATTTACTGTTGCTGCTTCTCTGTGGCCCAGACCATTGGTGTCTCACTTCCTGACAGCGTTATGGTTGTTCTCTGTTCTATGTCCTCCCAGGCTGGCCCTTCCCTTTCCTCTGTCTCTGCACTGATAACCAGACCACAGATTTTCCCTGCAACAACAAATTCTGTTTCTTTCCTAGCACTAGCTGTCCTTTACACTTGTGTGTGTTATCTGTGGAAGTATGTGTGTGCTTGCACATGTGAAGGCCTCAATCTGACGTTGGAAACCTTCCTCTGTAGTTTTCCACCTTATTTTTTGAGTCTCTCATTGAACCCGGGGCTTACTGATTGGTTAAACTGGCTGGCCAGCAAGTCCACAGACTACTGTGTCTGCCTCCCAGTGTTGGGATTACAGGTGCTTGTTGCCATATCTCGCTTTTTTTTTAAAGATTTTTATTTATTTTTAATCTATGTGCATTGGTGTTTTGCCTGCATGTGTTTCTGTGAAGGTGCCAGATCCCCCGAAACTAGAGCTATAGACAGCTGTAAGCTGCCATGTGGGTGCTGGGCATTGAACCCAGGTCTTCTGGAAGAGCAGTCAGTGCTCTCAGTCGTCAAGCCATCTATCTCTCCAGTCCCACCATACCTAGCTTTTAACAGTGATGCTGGAGATCCAAACTTGGGTCCTCAGCAAGCACTTATTTTTGCTTATTGATTTTTTTAATTTATTTTTTCCCCCAAGGTAGGGTCTCTCTGTGTAAGCTCTGGCTGTCCCAGAACTCACCTTGTAGACCAGGCTGGCCTTGAACTCACAGAAATCTGCCTGCCTCTGCCTCTTGAGTGCTGCAATTAAAGGCACGTGCCACCATGCCCAGTTTTATTTGTAAATTTTTTAAAACTTTATGTGTATGAGTTTTGCCTGCATGTATGTCTGTGCACCATGTGTATGCCTGGTACCTATGGATGCCAAAGGAAAGCTTCAGATCCCCTGGAACTTGAGTTATATATGGCAGTAAGCTGCCATGTGGGTGCTAGAATTGAATCCCAGTCTTCTGAAGAGTAGCCAGTGCTCTTAACCTTGAACCATCTGTCAAGCCCCAGACCCTTTCTTAAAAAAAAAAAAAAAAAAAAAAAAAAAGTTGTTTTTTCCGAGACAGGGTTTCTCTGTAGTTTTGGAGCATGTCTTAGAACTAGCTCTTGTAGCTCAGGCTGGCCTTAGATGTGTGTTGATCTTCCTGTTTCAGTATCTCAAGTGCTGGGGTCATAGGAGTGTGCTACCGTGTCTGGCTCATACTTCATTTTCTTGTTTCCAC
Organism: Arvicola amphibius; assembly: GCF_903992535.2. Classification (NCBI taxonomy): domain Eukaryota; kingdom Metazoa; phylum Chordata; class Mammalia; order Rodentia; family Cricetidae; genus Arvicola; species Arvicola amphibius. The sequence continues at coordinate 36,348,392 of NC_052050.1, forward strand.
AGAATGTAGGCCCTCCAAGGGCAGAGAAATACACAATGAGTGACTGACTAGACGTACAGGTGCCATCCCTTTGCCACAGACCCACCATTCTCCTCATCCCTTCCTCCCTCTGTCTGGCCCAAGCTCTGAGCGCCACCAGGCTTTGGCCCTACAGCAATATGGCTTACTTACCGGACAGGAAAGCCAGCAGCACTGATGTGGATGGTCTCCACCAGGCCACAAGCCTCCAACTGGCTCAGAACCTGCAATGGTGGGGAGACAGGGCAAACACCTATAGGCCAGAAATACCATCTCTTTTGCATATCTCTGGTCCTGACCTTCAGTGACAGGCAGGATTGGCTGACAGAGATGTCAGTCTCCATGGGACCAAAAGAAACCAAGAGGGCCAGAAGATCTCCCTGCTGGAAGGTCTGGTAGACCTGAAAGGCCCTGTCTGATGTTGGCTCCTGATGTAGCTAAGGTCTGCAGTGGTCCTGGCTGTCTCTCACCTCTCCCAGGCTGATCTCACTCCACAATACAGAACTGCTTTATTCTCTTCTAGCATCAGAGCTGCTCAAGCACGGAAAGTGAGACTGCGAAGATTCTTACTTGATTTGAACCCAGAACTTTACCACACAGTCAAGTTACCTTGGCTGTGCAGCCACATTTACCAGGTGACTGCTGGCCATTCTTCAGTGCTGTCCAGCACTCACACATCATCTGTGCCCTCAGAACCTGAGACCCTGAGGAGTGCCTTTGTGTAAACTAGAAATGAGATTAACAGTCCAAAGATAGCCATACTTCATGAACTGCACAGATGTTGAACAAATCGTAAACAGCCAGTGCCCCAAGCAGATTCAGTCTCTTGTCAGAGATAGGCTAGGTGAGCAGGGAGCAAGATGTTCTAGAGTCCCCATGTGCCGTGCTGGCTAGGCTTGATGCAATGTACAGACATACAACCACACACGAGTGCCCTGCCAGAGCAGGGAGGTCCTCCTGAGAGACTGTCTGTGGTCACATCTGGAGATGCTTTCCCTTTAGTTTCCTAGGCCCTGTCAGATGGGGTTTGATACTAGGCAGCTGTAGCTGAGGGTTAGTTACCTCTTCCTGGAGGAAGGTCTGTGGCTGACTCTGGCTGTTGGGCTTGATACAGCGAATGTAGTGGGGTGTTGTGTTATGTAGGACCTGCAGGAGCTGTTCCAGTGAGGCCTGCAGACAGAAACCTGGGTGAGTCAGGATTGGGGCTACTCAGGGTCATAAGCTGGATTCTGGTTAGTGGGAATGTTTTGTCCTTGGTGGCCCTCCCAGTCTTGACATCAAGACCCATATATCCCCTGAGAACTACTGGAAATCCCTGCCCACTCCGAGACAGGGTTTCTCTGTATAACCACCCTGGCTGTCCTAGAACTTGCACTGTAGACCAGGCTGGCCTCAAACTCACAGAGATCCGCCTGCCTCTGCCTCCCGAGTACTGGGTTTAAAGGTGTGCGCTATCCCATGTGCCTTGGAAGTTCTTAAAGAACGTGTGCAAAGCAGTTTAATCACCCATCACTTGTCACCTTCGTCCAGGGATGCTCTGACCAGTGGCTCTCACTGACTGCCTCTGGTATGGAGCTTGTCCCTCTCCTTTCCTCCCCACTTCACTCCCACAGGAGAACAGCTTCACACCACCCCTGCTGTTATACTATGTGCCAGAGGGACATGACTCCGACAGTCTACTACGTCACAGGTCAGCCTAATAACACACATGCTGTGCAGGTACTGTCAGTAGTGTCTGACGCTGTGGCAGTAGCACACTCCTCAGACAATAAACATGAGTTTCCCAGGGTACCCTCAAGGTGACGGCAAAGTAGGGGTTAACATATGAACAGGAACAAATAAAAAAAGTGGCAGGGTGGGTGAACAAGATGTGGAAGGGCAGTGGTCAAGAGGTCCCAGGAGGCTGAGCAACCTGTGCAAGTTTCACACAAAGGAAACAGAGAATACCAGGGGAAGTGGTATTCTGGCCCAGCCAAGCACAGGGTTTGAACAGGGCAGTCACAGCTCCCTATGAAGTGCTACTCTTCCCTGACTACCCCAGGAGCAGAGGGTGAGAGCCCCATCCCTGACACGTTCTTAAATCCCATGCTGTCTCTTGCCTGTTTCCCATGGGCCCTTTACACTGAAACATAAACTGTGCCATTTCTGAATGGCACATGACTGCTCCCTAGCAGACAGCCCTGATCCTGAGGGGCGCTCAACAGACAATTATGAGAGTGAACACAGCATGCATGTCGTCACCACCAGACCCACCTTGAACTTGGACACCACAGTCAACGCAGGAGCCCTGCTCTGGCCGGACAGTGCCTCCTGGGTCTTCTCTTCAGGGTTAGCAGGAAAGAGCATCATGAGCAGAGGGTCTTGGGATCGCTGCAGAAGCCCAGTCAGCTCAGGGGGAACAGGGTCCTATTGGGAAAGAACAAAGGTGGGAGGTAGGTGAGCTGCTTCCTAGTACTAGCTGCTGCTCTGGCACCTCTACCCGAGTGCGGGACTTCTTGGAAGGGCAGGCTGGAGTCCCAAGTAGAGTGGGTCTGCTGGCTAAGAAGAGACACAGGCCGCTTCCAGGCAGGTCAGGATGGACTAGCCAGCATCTTAGGTAGGGCTCAAGAAGGTGAGCCTAGATTTTGAGGAGACTCAGGAGAAAGAGGATGCCAGTTAGGAACTACTTTGTGCAGGGATTCGGCTTTTTTACCCAGGACCCACATGCTCTGGCCTAGGCCCACCTTGTTCTTCTCCACCAGGCCTTCTGTGTGGTACCGCACAGGTCCCGCGAAATGCACAACCACAAAGCTGGGCTCCCGGCTGAGCTTATTAAGGCCCAGGCAGGGCTTGCCTGCCAGAGCACTCTCGATGCGCGTCTGTAGTTGTGCTGCACTGCTCGGCCGATTAAGACGGCATTCCTGTAGGGGGAGCGGGTGGTCATCATGATGAGTCTTACCACATCTTCACCTTCCTCAGTGTCTGGACCCATGGCAGTAGAGTTGTAACACAGGCATTATATCAACTCCAGCATGTGTGTGCATGGGCGCGCGCGTGGGGGGGGGGGGAGCACAGGGATTAGCACACTTATTTGCAGATGCGGGAGAGAGACAGACAAAAGAGCACATAAATCAGTCACCAAGGCCCCAAAAAGTGCTGCTTGGCTCACTGGCTGAACCTCCCTACCTCATTTATGAGGGAACAAATGCTGATGGGGCTCCCCTCGAGGAGATCTAAACAGGTCTGGTTGTCCTGATAGTTGACAAACGACCACTCCAGGCCCTCAACTGCATATTCCTCCTGGGCAGGGGTGCAGTGGGAGAAAGTTCCAGAACAGCATTAAGGAAGGAACAAAAATACATTAAAACACTTTCTTACATTGTTATTACTTATCAATTAATAAGATAGGAACAAAGGTGTCTAGTCATGACTGGGGCCAGGAAGAGGCAGAGGATCCAGAAGGATGACCTGCCTTGCCCCACACCTCACCTGCTGAGCCTTGAGGTAGTGAGCCACAAAGTGCTGCTGTAGCTTCTCATTGGCATAGTTGATGCACAGCTGTTCCAGACTGTTGTCAGGGAATGACTCAAACCCATACACATCTAGCAGACCTTTGGAGACAGGAGAGAACCATGGGGCAGCCACAGGGGGTAAAGAGGGCAACTACAGGACCCCAAGTGGCTGGACCCTTGCTGAGGTCTCATACTTAGAAGCCTTGGGATAAGGTTGAATGATCGCTGTCTTCTGTTCCCACCACCCACCCAGGGTAGGACCCAGGACCTCTTCCCATGCCCCATGCTAAGTCAGAGCAGGCAGAAAGCCAAAAAATTTTGAATGAAGGGGCAGCCCAGGCACTAGCATACTTTTGAGTCTGTAACCTCTGGCCCCAATAGGCTCCTCCTTGAGGATATCAGGTCCCATTTTTTTGTGTGATAGCAGGAAATGATCTCTGAAACAACCGAGTTCAGAGGACCCCAATCTCACCAGCCTAGCTGATGCCTCTCTTTAAGCAAATTGTGTCAGCACCCCTAGGTTTTACTTCCTTCCCCTATTCGACTCACCCAACCCAAGAGTACAACACCGATCTCAACTGTGTCTCCCACTCTAGCTCTGACTACCCTTCTGGGATTGGAGCTAAGTCTCTAGGATAAAAGGTACAATGCATAATCTGGTCTGTCTGGAGAGCCATGGACATGTCATTTGTGGGCAATCAAATGTAGAAATATCACCAAACTCCTGGATGGATGGATGAGGACACTGGCTGAGAGGAGAAAGGAGCTGCTCAGAGGTACACAGGTGACCCAGAGACCCTCCCTCTACCCAGGGTCCAGCTGCTTTTCTGGAGGGCTCGTGGCAGGGTGAGCCTTGCTACCTATGAAGGCAGTCCACGAGTTGCAGTCTGCACAGATGCTGCTGTTGATCACTGATACCAGCCAGTCGAACAGCCTGTTGATGGGAAAGAGTGGGACTGGTGAAACTGCTCTCTCAGGAAGGGTGCGACATGCCAGAAGGCCCTGTGTTCTGAACCTACCGGGCCAAAGGCTAAATCCTCTTGTTTCTGGCTTATGCAGTCTTGACCTGCTGCAGAGGCAGGCTCTAGACACAGACATTTCCAGGCATACAAAGACCCGAGCTGTCCTCATAGCAAGACAGCACAGGACAGCACAGGCTCCTGGGTCTGCATTAGTCATGAAGCCCATCACGGCTGATGCTGCGACTAGAAGAGGCTACTGGCAGGTCCCAGCTGGGCTAGCAAGGAGCTGACTGCATCTAATTCCCCTGAAAAACGCTTAAGGAGCTGCCACATCCTACTCAATCCCACACAAGTGGTCCCGTCACAAGAATAATGGTGTTCTCTACTCTGGAACTGTCACTAGCCCACAGAACATGAAATTTCTGGGAGCTGGAGAGATGGCTCAGAGGTTAACAGCACTGGCTGCTCTTCCAGAGGACCCAGGATCAATTCCTAGCACCCACATGACAGTTCACAACTGTCTGTATCTCCAACTCCAGGGGATCTGACACCTTCACATAGACATAAAAAAATCAATCCATATAAAATAAAAATAAATAAGCTCATTTAAAAAAAAGAAAATGAAACTTCGATACAAGCTGGCAACAAGCATGACACGGTTCAGGGACTTCTTTCCTACATCAGTAGGAAACAGGGCCTATATACAGACTCTGCAATGGAACCAGCAACCCCTGCTAAATATCTCTATTTAGTAAGTAGTAACATTTTAATCACAGCACTGATAGCGAGTTCTAAGTCAGCCAGAGCTACAGAGTGAGACCCTGTCTCAAAATAACCCCCCAATTCCAGGACAGGCTCCAAAGCCACAGAGAAACCCTGTCTCGAAAAAAAAAAAAAAAAAAAAAAAAAAAAAAAAAAAAAAAAAAAAAAAAAAAAAAAACCCCAAAAACAAAAGTCCCCCAACTTTTGACCTAAAACCTGCTTTGAGGCAGCAGTACCTGTCTCTAGTTGCCATGGGCTGAGGAAGACTTCAGATTCTTGGCTCTCAACAGGGTTATCCAAGATCTGACATGCACACACATATAGTGGTCATAGATAATCTCGGGATTCTGAGCCCCTGACAACCTTTACAAGGCACTCTGAAGGTTCTCAGAACTCAAGATGAGGTAATCCTTGACCATATGGTCCAGAGGATGGAGAAGCCTGTTATGTCCCAAGAAAGCAAGGCCAGGACCCACCTTCCCTGCTGTGCTGCTCCTGCCTGCTGCATGTCTTGCTGGCCCTGACTCTGAGCTGAGCTCTGGCTCCACTGCTGTCTCTCCAACTCCCCAGGTGAATAACCTTAGGAACCAGGGTGCAGGAGACAGAGGAGCCTATCCCCATTCAACAGTCTGAACCTGTGCTGTAAAGGAGGAGATCACCTTTGGGGGGCTTGCTTTGCCAAGGGGAGCTGAGCAGGCTTTCCTCACTTATGGCTAAGGTCAAAGCAGGCTCTTGTACTTGAACAATGAGCTGAATCTCGGTCAGGAACGTGGCAACTTCTCCATTCAAAACAAGCACAGAGGCTAAAGGCAGTGTTTAGGGCAAACCTAGGAACTATGCCCTGTCATCTCCTGGAGTCCCTGCTTTATTCAGAACCCTCCATCTTGGGCCTCCATCCATTGCCTGACAGTTTAGTTCAACTTCAGACAGTCTAAGAACCCATGGGAAGTGAAGGCCCAGGGTAAACTGCTCACCGTGCATAGATCAGTTTGGCCAGACAGTCTCTGCGGGTGTCACACTCAGCTCGGGAGCACGGCTTCCGGAACACTTGCTGCTGCTTGCCTGCCTTGATGGTTCGAATCTGCATAGTCTCCAGTAGCATGTCCTCTGAGAGCTGCAGCAGTGTGGCTGCTGTCCTGACAGAGGCTGGGAGGAGAGTCCTCCTTAAGCAAACACCCTCCATTGGAACTGAGTGGATGGAGGAAGCCTAGGTTCTAAGAGGCTTGCCACAGGCCTCCTTCCATGGCAGAGACAGGACTTGAAGCCACAGAATTACAACTGGACAAATAATTTCTAAACCACCTGACCGATTTTCTTATTGTAAGATGGAGAAGACAGAGTTGGCTTCACCAAAGGCCATGGCAGGCCCTTCAGCAGATGGCTAATCAACGATGCCAGATTGAAAAGTTCAGCTTCCCACCGCACCTCAATAACGGTAGTCACTCTCCTGTCAGGTGCATCCCACCATCCTTGTCTCTCACCTTTGGAACCATCCATCAGTTGGCAGGGCTGGGCTTCATCCTCTGAGTCAGCAAAATGGACATTGCCAAGGTGCAGCAGTCCAGCGAGGACCTGAAGGCAGAAGGGGTGGTCAGGAAGCAGGGGAGTGAAAACACTGAGTCCTCATGCTGATGTTGCAACAACAGAGGAGGAAGGGAGCTCCTGATGACTGTCCCACTGTCTACCTCCATCAGACAAGATTTCATACGTTAGAGCATCCCAAGACAATCTCTTCCACATCCCGAGGTACATGTCACGAAGATGCCCATAACAGATAGGAGAGGTTAATGTTGAGCCTAGGCCAAGATTAGTCTAGGCAGTGAGACTTCAGATGCCTCCCAGAGCAGCCAGTAGGCCCTACCTCCATCTATCCTCTGTCCCCATTCCTCTCCCTTCATGAACAGTCCATGTGGGCGTACTGTCCCCTTATTTATGGGTCGGTGTCATTTCTGCCTAATGGGGCTTAGGCATGGCTTCCTGGAACCCTTTCTCAGCATTACTGGGCTGTGATAGTAGGTGCTACCCTTCTGCCTTTGCTTTCAGTGATTTCCAGAAGTAATTTCCAGAAGTTATGATGGCAAGGAGAACACTTGGTAAAGAAGTTTGGAAACCCTTGGATCTCATATTAAGAGAGCAGAGCCTTTCCTGCCATTGTTGTCTGGCCCCAGACAGATATTTTCTTTTTTTGTTTTTGTTTTTTCGAGACAGGGTTTCTCTGTGGCTTTGGAGCCTGTCCTGGAACTAGCTCTGTAGGCCAGGCTGGTCTTGAACTCACAGAGATCCGCCAATCTCTGCCTCCCGAGTGCTGGGATTAAAGGCATGCACCACCATCACCCGGCTCAGACAGATAATTTCTATAGGCTATTAGTCTTCTGGCTCAGAACTACCCTGGGAGAGGGCAGCTATGCCCACTGGGTAGCATGGCTATGGTATATGGTACAGGGTCATAACACTTTCAGTGAAATGGATGAGCCTTGCCCTGAGAAAACCACCTTCCTGATCATGGTGTCTTTCCAGCCAAATAAGAATGTCGTAACACCCTCAAACAGCACTTATGCCGACTCCTACTGCTATCCACCCCCTCTAGCCTAGCTCCATGTACTGTCCTTCACAAACTCCTACCTAGAAGTGTCCATACTGGGTCTGATACCTCAGCTTCCTAAACAGCATGTGGAGGCCACCAATATCCCCATCTTCCTTCAGTGGCTTCCCTGTCTGTCCTCAGCCCACCTTATACACTGCATCCGGTAGCTCTCGAGTTGAGGGAGTAAGGGAAGCAACTGGTCTTCAGCGAAGGTAGAAAGGCAGTGAGGAGGAGAAGGCTAGCTCACTGGGCTCCCAGAGGGAGAGGCAGAGGACAGAGTGGAGGAAGAGGTGGGCACTGGAATGACAATGCCTGGAACCAACTTTATCACTTAGTTGTGTCTTGGGTAGGTTTCTTTTCTTTTTCTTTCCTTTTATTTGTTTGTTTTACAAGACAGGGCTTCTCTGTGTAGTTTTGGAGCCTGTTCTGGAACTCGCTCTGTAGACTCACAGAGATCCGCCTGCCTCTGCCTCCCGAGTGCTGAGATTAAAAGGCGTGTACCACCATTGCCTGGCTCAGGTAGGTTTTTTCACCACTGATTTTCTCAAGTATAAAATGGAAATAATCTCCATGAACAAAAGATTGTTGATAAAATCAAGTGAGCTAAGAGGTGTGAACATAACTTCTAAGCTTTAAAGTGTTAGACAAAAAAGGAAAGATTGTCTCTCTATTCTTGTTACTGTAATAAAACCTGCCCTAAGGTCCTTGTGCTCTGGGAGTGTGAGTCACTGTGCCATGTTCATTACTAAGTACTATATGGTGTGTCACTGACCCTATGGCCCAGTCTAGCACCTGTCTCCAGGCTCCTCACAGTGGTGGCCAGCTCCTTGGACATGGTCCTGTGAGGCCTGAAGTCCTAGACACTTGTGGAGAGAGAGTCCCAAGTCCAGGGACAATCCATGAAAAGGGCTACCATCGCCTCTAAGTGTAAGTAGCATGGCTTTTCTTCTGACCTTAAAGATGTTGTTCTGGGTGGGGGTGTCGATGCCCAAATGGAGCATGGCCTCTCTGGTCAACTCGAAACAATCCTCTGAAAAGAATCCATGTCACAGCCCAGTGGTCAGCAGGTTCAGTGCGGGAGGGAAGACAGGCCCTGGGCAGAATGGGTGGGGCTTTGGGGGCAGTCTAGGGTACTAAGGAGGCTCCTCCTACCTTCCAAACTATTTTCTGGATTGGGTAGCCAGGAGAAGACAGCTCCCTCAGGGAGGTACCACTGGAGTCTTTCATCCTGGGTGGCTCCTTTGCAAATCTGCAGAGTGGGAGGACATTCAGGCCTGGGGTTAAAATGAGGAGTAAGAAATGCCAGTGACATTGCCAGGCTAAGAGTTCCCCAAAGTAAGCACAGGGCATGGGGTAAAAGAAAACACCGAGTGGGATGTCTCATCCTGATGGACAAAAGTGGTCTTCCTGGAAAGCTGGCACTCTGACGCAGAATGCATGACTCTTGCCGGGGTATATCCCCTTACCTAAAGAAGCTCCTAGTCTGGGTGCAAGGAGCCCTACCAATGCCCTGGACAAGCCCAGTCCAGGAAGAAATACAATCCCAGAACAGCCCTCAAGCTGTTATGGGAAACTGTTTCCATCTTAGAAGGACCCTCAGTCTAATGCAGGTGATATGGCTTCCATTTAGAAGACAGAATCCCTGCCTAGAGGGCCTTCTGATGTGAAAGAGGCAGAAAAACATACCTCTAGGCCCAAACTGTGACTGGTGAGCAGCTCTGCTTGAGAGCAAGCAAGGGGCCAGGAGTGGAGCATGCTGGGGTGGAGGGATGAGCCACCCAGTCCTGCTTGTGGCAGAGTGTACACCACCTGGCACAGACCTGGTAGAAGATGTGGAAGTTCCTCTCACTGGAGGCCTGACAAGCCACACGCGTTTTCTCTAGGAGGTAGGTCTGGACCGCAGCTCCCATCATCTGCTGGGCTCTGGCACACAGAGGCAGAGTGCGTCATTATCCCTTCATCTGTACAACTGCCACCTAGCAAATCCCTTCCAACCTCTTCTTGGGTTGGGAACATCCCGAATGTCCTTAGGAAGCCAGGTACAGTAGCCAGGAGAAGCATGAGTTCAAGTTAACTTGGGTTCTGTGAGACTTTGCCTCAAGCAACAAACTCAAAATGGCTTTGAATGTTCTGGGGTATTCTCTTGCATGGAGCTCAGGTAGGCATGGCAAACACCTCTGCATTATCACTTTGACCCATTTCAAGGTAGGAGCTGATGCCCTAGCACAGGGTTATATCAAAGAGGCATTTTAACAAGAAATTTCTGAGCAAGAGAAGCCAGCATGAGCACACAGGCCGTAAGAGCACTAAGGTCACAGAAGCTGTGGTTTTCTAGGTTAAAAAAGGACACCTCAAGAGTTTACTGTGCTCAAGAAACCCATACACACAACAAACAAGCTACAAGTAGAGTTTTGCCCGTGGGAATGACCCAGGTTGGTGGCTGCCCCAGCTGCTTCCATTCCCCGTCTCTGCTGTCCCATGTGCTGGACGGCAGTAGCTATTACCTGTTCAGCTGGAGCTGGATGAACTTCCCAAAGCGACTGCTGTTGTTATTCCTCAGTGTGCACGCGTTCCCTAGAGATCACATCTGTGTTTATACCCACTCCCCCAGGTTTGCAGAATTCTCATGAGCTGCTGTGTCTGTTCCTATCTCTAGTCACCTAAAAGCCACTTGGTTAATTTCCATGTCATGGTGGTCAGGATTGAGGAATGGGCACTAAGGCTTTGGTAAATGGGGTTCAAGAAATTTAGAAGTATTTCCCAACTAGGAACAGGAATGAGTAAGCCTAGGCACAGTGGGGCTGTTTTTTATGTGTATGAGTGTTCTATCTGCATTCATATGTGTGTACCACGTGTATGCCTGGTGCCTGCAAAAGGTCAAAGAGGTGGTTGATCCCTTGGAACTGGTTACAGGATGGTTGTGAGTCACCATGTGGGTGCTGGGAACTGAACTCAGGTCCTGTGCAAGAGCAACAAATGGAACTTGCCCTGTTCCATGAAGCTGGCCTTGAACTCACAGAGATCCACCTGCCTCTGCCTCCTGAGTGCTGTGATTAAAGCCGTGCGCCACCACTGCCTGGCCTGCAACAAATGCTTTTCACTACTGAGCCATCTTTCCAGCCCCAGTCAGGAACTTTCTGCTTTGACAGGAAGAGGTGAAAGGAAGTTGTCACTATTGATTTAAGACACAGGTACAACATGTGGACTCGAGACCCAACATGGACACTAATGGTTCTGCTAGGTAGAGTGGTGCGCGTCTTTAATTGGAGGTAGAGGCTGGCAGATATCCAGGACAGCCAGGGCTACATAGCAAGACCCCTGTCTCAAAAACAAAAACAAAACAAAACAAACAAAATACAAAATAAATAAATCAAACCAAAACACTCCCCCCTCAAAATAAAGCTATGCCACCTTTGAGAAATTTCCTTTTTGGAACATTAGGAAACTGAATGGAGAGATAAGATTGGAACCAGATGAGCCAAGACACTCTGTCCGACTGCTTTATATAAGCACCTCTAATATAAGGAAGCTGAGGAAATCTGGAAAGGGGTTGGGACTTAGGTAAAGGACAGTCATTTTCTAGCCCAGAGAGAGCAGAGAGAGATACTTTTTCTTCTTCTTCTTCCTCTCTCTCTCTCTCTCTTTCTCTCTCTCTCCTTCTTTCTTTTTCTTTCCTTTTTTTTTGTGATTTTTTGAGACAAGGTTTCTCTGTGAAACAGTCCTGATTATCTTGGAACTCTGTAGACCAGGCTAGCCTTGAACTCACAGAGATCCAGCTGCCTTTTCCTCCTGAGTACTGGGATTAAAAGTGTGCACCACCAGCGCCTGGCCAGAGAGAGGTCTTAAAGCACTACCTGTTTCCTAGAGGTGGCGAATCCCAGAGGAAATTGAACTGGAATACAGTGCAGAGGACATCAAGCTCACCAAAAGCTTCCATAACAGGGTTGGAGTTCAGGATCCGCTGCTCTATCCTCTCTGCGATCTTGTGATTCTCACAGGAAGTAGGTGAGGCGGCCACCACAGCATAGAACTTCATCAGGCAGCGGGATGTCCATGTCTGTAGCAAAAACAGCCACGTGCAGTGTCCTCACCCTCACTCCCTCCAGCCACGTGGACAGTGGGCTCATCCTCACTCCCTCCAGCCACGTGGACAGTGCGCTCACCCTCACTCCCTCTAGCCACGTGGACAGTGCGCTCACCCTCACTCCCTCCAGCCACGTGGACAGTGCGCTCGCCCTCACTCCCTCCAGCCACGTGGACAGTGCGCTCACCCTCACTCCCTTCCACTACAGAACCAAAGAGGTGCCCACTAGAGTGCTTTCCTTCATCATGTGTTGCTGCCTGCCCAAATTCTTGAAGAACACTGCATTTAGCCGTGGCCTTGGGCAAGGCATTTCCCATCTGTAAAGTGGGGGTGCACACCTCTGTGCCTCTCAGCTCAGAAGATGCACTAAGGAAAGAGGCTGGAGTACAGGAGAAATACCCTCCCCAAACCCCAAGCTCAGGCTACTCCCCATCTCTGAGGCCTAACAGCTGTAATCCTACAGTAGACTTTCTGTATATTTTCTTACAAAGCCCCGGAGATGCAGGGTTTATATCTGTTTTTTATTTATCATATCTAGTTTATATATTTATTTATTGGTTTCTCTGCGTAGCTTTAGAGCCTGTCCAATAAATTACTCTGTAGACCAAGTTGGCCTTGAACTCACAGAAATCTGCTTGCTTCTGCCTCCCAAATTCTGGCATCAAAGATGTGCACCACCATTGTCCAGTTTGTTCTTTCTTTTTCTTCTCCCTCCCTCCCTCCCTCCCTCCCTCCCTCCCTCCCTTCCTCCCTCCCACCCTCCCACCTTTTCATTTTCCAAGACAGGGTTTCTCTGTAGTTTTGGAGCCTATCCTGGAACTAGCTCCTGTAGACCAGGCTGGCCTCGAACTCACAGAGATCCTCCTGCCTCTGCCTCCCAAGTGCTGAGATTAAAGGTGTGCACCACCACTGCCCAGCTCTATTTTTGAGATAGCACCTCACTATGTAGTCCTTGCTAGCCTGGAACTTTCTTTGTAGACCAGGCTGGCCTTGACCTTAGAGAAGTTTACCTGCTTCTCATTTCCCAGTGCCTTAAAGACTTATACTATCCTAGCCTGGCAAATGGTGGTGCACACCTTTAATCCCAGCACTAGGGTGAGTTCAAGGCCAACCTGGTCTACAGAGCAAGTTCCAGGACAGGAAAGTCAAAGCTGTTACACAGAGAAACCTTGTCTTTAAAAAAAAAATTACATGTCCAGCTAGCTACATCTATCTCCACCCCCAGCACAAGGTTTCTCTGTGTAGCCCTGGCTATCAGGGAACTCACTCTGTAGTTCAGGCTGGCCTTGAATTTACAGTGCAGCAGGAGGAAAACCTTGAATTCTGCTCTCCCTGCTCCTACCTCCCAAGGGCTAGGATTATAGGTGTGGACCACAATACATAGTTCATTTATACCTCCTGCGTGTTAGGTGATCACTTTATAGCTCAGCTGTATTCCAAGCCCTTGCCCCACCCCTTCCTAACAAATCCATTAGGTTGGAGGTGCTCACTCATTTCCTTTTTCTGTAGACTCAGAGAATTTATAACATTGCTGCTGCTGCTTCTTCTTCTTCTTTTTCTTCTTTTTGGTTTTTTGAGACAGGGTTTCTCTGTGTAACACTCCTGGCTGTCTTGGAACTCACTTTGTAGACCATGCCGGCCTCGATCTCACTGAGATCCATCTGCCTCTCTCCAAAGTCCTGGGATTAAAGGCGCAGGCTACCACTGCCAGGCTTTTTCTTTTTAATGTCTGGTAGAATTTATAAGTGAAGCTGTCCAGGTCTGGTGCTTTCTTGGCAAGAATATTACCAAATTAAATCTTTTTTTTTTTTAAGATTAGTTTACCTAATTTTATGTGTACACACACATGTATGTGCACCATGTGGGTATAGATGTTAACTACTTTTCAAAAGCAGTTTGCTGGGAATGTGGCTTAGTGGTAGAATATTTGCCTTGCTTATATACGATCTGAGGCTCAATCCCCACACCTCAAAAACAAAAAAGTCCTTGGAATTCACTCATTTTTTCTATTATTCTGTTTTCTATTTTATTATTTTTCACTATTGACTTGGGGTTTGATTAGTTATTTAACTCTGGTGGTGCTAAGAATTGAACTCAGGGCCTTGTGAGTGCCAGGCAAGCAGTCTATCACTCAGTCATACTCTCAGTCCAATATGCAAAGAAGTTGAGTTTCCAGTGCCGGGACTGAACCCAGGCAACTTAGTTTCCCTTTCTGTGTAAGGTGTATTGTGGATGGAAATACGTCACCCAATTAATATGGGGGCAGAAGAAATGGCCCTCCTCCTGACTATACCTGGAAGTAGGCCTCTCCCTCACTAAATAAACAAACAAACAAATTAATAAATTTTATATCCTGTCCACAGAGAAGTAGGTACTTTTTAAAGTTTATTTTGTTTTAATATGTGTATAGGTATTTGGGTTGCAGGCATGTCTAGTGCCCATGGAAGCCAGAAGAGGGTTGAACTATATGAGTGAGTTCAAAGCCATTCCGGTCAACTTATCGAGACCTTCCCTCAAAATTAAAAAATAAAATGAGAACTGGGAATGTAATAGAGTTCATTGGTAGCAAGTCTGTACAGCACATTCAGGGCTCTGGGTTTAATTCCTCATACAGAAAAAATACAAACAAAACAAAAGACCAACAAGATGCTCAACAGGTAAAGGCTCTCACTGCCAAACCTGATGATCAGAGTTCTACCCCTAGGATTCACATGTTGGAAGAGAGAACTGGTTCCCAAGGGTTATCCTCTGACCTCTACATGGTATTGCGTACAGTGCTGCTCCACCCACAACTAACTAATTAAATGTTAAAGAAAAAATAAAGCAAAAAGGCAGGCCTAGTCAATGGCCATAATGGCTACTCGGTGAAACATTATTGAGCTGTTTGCGTTAACCTTTTTTTTTTTTTTTTTTTTTTTTTTTTGAGACAGGATTTCCTGTAGGTTTTAGTCCTGGAACTGACTGTAGACCACACTGGCCTCAAACTCACAGAGATCCTGAGTGCTGGGACTAAGGCACATGTGTTGATCTTAAGCCAGGTTCTACCTCAGTCCCAAGTACTCTTGTGAACAATTCTTTGTCCAGGAGCTGAGTTTTCAGGTACTTTGCTGAGCTATGGCCTCTCTAACTTACTGTCTTCCTTTGTTTAGAGACTAAGGTCAAAATGTATACTGCATTTCTCACTGTGCTCCTTCCCATAGCATCTACGCCTAGTCTGCAGTCTAGAGACCAGGATGTGCTTAATGTTCAGTAACTCTTCGATAGGTGAATGTAGGCAAAGGTGCTTACAGTCCAAAGAACCCCTCAGACAGTTCTGTGAAAAGGGAGAGGCAGCTGGGTGGGTGGTGGAAATCTTTGTTTATGCAATACCTGTCTCACCTGCTGAGGTCTTGCTATCTGTAAGGAACTCTGGCTATACCTGGAGCTTCTCAGACACTGACCTTGCTATCACTGACAACTTCAATAGGGATTTAGCTATTTTAAATATTTATTATTATTTTTTTATTTCATGTGCATGGGTGTAGCATCCATAGAGGTCAGAAAAGGGCTTCGGATCTTCTGGAACCAGTTTCAGATGATCATTAACCATCACATGGTTGCTGGAATTGAACTTGGCCCTTTGACAGTGCAACAAGTGCTCTTTTTTTTTTTTTTTTTTTTTTTTTTTTGGTTTTTCAAGACAGGGTTTCTCTGTAGTTTTGGGGCCTCGAACTCACAGAAATCCGCCTGCCTCTGCCTCTCGAGTGCTGGGATTAAAGGCGTGCGCCACCAACAACAGCTGAACTGTTTCTCCAGCTTCAACTCCAGTAGGCTTTGGTCTCTTCCAATCTTTTTCCCACAGTAGAACCAGCTACTTTTTTTTTTTAAGCCAAAAGCAAGAGGGTTTATTTGGCTGATATGTCCTCATCACAGTCCATAATAAAAAGAAATCAGGGCAAGAACCTGAAAAACCAGCTGCTTTTGGAGGAGCGCTACCATGTGCCAAACATGCCACCAAATGCCTTATGTGTATTGGCTCCTATTTTGTATTATGTTTACTTCATTTATTTATAGATAAGAGTTTTACTATGTAGTGCAGACTGTCTTGTGATCCTCCTACATCGCCTTTGCCTTCTAGATCCTGGGATTACAGATGTGTGTCATCATGTCAAACAACACAGGCTCCTTTATGTTCACAAACAAGTCCCATGCAGGTGCTGGCCCTCTATTACCTTTCATTTCAAAAGTGAAATGACTGATGCCTGTAATGTTAGTAGTCTTTCAGGGATAATCTACCTGATGTACCTCATGCTGGGTTCCCCAACATCTGACTGCTGTTTCTAGGGACCCCCAAAAGCACCTCCAATGAGAAAATAAAGATGCAAGGAGAGGAGTGTCTCCCCGGGGTGGCAGCAGAGCCAGCAGTGGAGGCTGCTTCTGACGTCTGGTGTGGTACTTGTTGACCTGGTTCTGGCAGCCTTCCTGTGAATGACTAGGCAGCCACTGATGACACAGACAATGGTCCTCACCTTTGCGCTCGCCTGGCCAGGTATAAGGGACAGGATAAGAAACTGGCACTTCTACCTTTCCAGCTCCACTCTCTCCGCTGACCACGATGGACTGGTTGATTGGCTCGATCAGGCTCTTGACATTCCTGTAGGTCTGCTCACCCACTGTGAAGATGTGGGGTTTCAATTTCTGAAATACCAAAGAGTGGATGGCCATGTGTGTCATGTTTTCAAGACTGGATGATCCAATGACAAATACTGGGAAGCTACCAGAAGCTGTGCTAGCATGTTTCCTCCAAAAAACCCAAAACTCCTGTGGTTGATTCATCCACCAAGGTTAGGTTCTCTCAGCACTCTATGACCTTAATACTTCATGCTCTCATCTGATTTTATTTCTTTTTTTTTTCTTGTTTTTTTGTTTTTTCGAGACAGGGTTTCCCTGTAGTTTCTAGAGCCTGTCCTGGAACTAGCTCTTGTAGACCAGGCTGGCCTCGAACTCAGAGATCGGCCTGCCTCTGCCTCCCGAGTGCTGGGATTAAAGGCGTGCGCCACCACCGCCTGGCCTGATTTCATTTCTTTAAGTTAAAAAAATTATCTTATGTGCATGGGTGTTTTGCTTGCATGCATGTCTGTACCATGTGTGTAGTGCCCTTGGAGGCCAGAATAGGGGCATCAGATTCCCTGGGACTGGAGTTAAAGATGGCTCTGGGCCAACATGTTGGTGTTAGGAATTGTTTCCTGGGTTTCTGGAAGAACAGAAAGTGCCCTGCCCCCAACAGGCTTTCCCGTATCCCAGGCTGCTTTAGAACTTGCTATGGATAGCTGAGGATAATGACTCTACCTCCCAAGTTCCACTACACCTGGTTTATGCAGTTCTAGTGCTGGAACTCATATCTATGTATATTACGTGAGCAATTGACCAACTGAGCTGCTTCTACATTTTTCTTTAATAGTCTGATTCTGCTGCTTATTTTATGTACTTTATAATTTGGAGGAAAATTTCTTCTTAAGTTACTGCTTGTATTAGTTAAGGTTTCTATTGCTGTGACAAAACACCATGACAAAAAATAACTTGGGGAGGAAAGGGCTTACTTGCTTACTTCTACATCACAGTTCATCACAGAGGGCAGTCAGAATAGGAACTTAAGGAGGGCAAGAACCCCAAGGCAGAAGCTGATGCAGAGGTCCTTGAGGAGTGCTACTTACTAGCTTGCTCACACTGCTTTCTTATAGCAACCTGGATCACCCGCCAAGGTTTAGTCCCGCCCACATCAATCACTAGTTGAGAAAATACCCTACAATGACCTACAGGTTTGCCCACAATGCAATCTTGATTTTTATTTTATTTTATTTATTTATATTTAATGTATGACTGTTCTGCATGTACACCTGCATGCTAGAGGAGGGCATCAGATCCTATTATAGATGGTTGTGAGCCACCATGTCATGCTGGGAATTGAACTCAGGATCTCTGGAAGAACAGACAGCACTCTTAACCTCTGAGCCATCTCCCCAACCCATGGAGGGATTTTCTTTTTCTTTTTGTTTCATTTTTGGTTTTTTGAAACAGGGTTTCTTTGTATAACAGTTCTGGCTGTCCTGGATCTCACTTTGTAGACCAGGCTGGCCTTGAATTCACTGAGCTCCACCTGCCTCTGCCTCCCAAGTACTGGGACTAAAAGTGTGTGCCACCACTGACCGGTTGAAGGCATTTTCTTAATGGAGTTTCCTACCTGTAAATCTTTCTCATAATAATAATAACAACAATAATAATACCTTTCTTTTATGTTTCTATTTTAGGTTTCAATCTCAGTTTAGTATTTATCATCCACATTGTACCTTAGTTCTGTGTTCAGTTTCTGAGAGTTCCTGCTGGGCAGGGACACGGCAGCAGTAGGCTCTGAGTGATTCCTGGGGCATAGATGAAGACTGACAGTGAAGCTGCAGGGAGGCTTGGGCAGGAGGCAGGAGTCTTACCTGAGGCTGAGATGCAGCATGGTACTCTAGCATCAGCTCTGGTGTGTAGAGTTCAGGGATGGGCTTGAAGGGGTTCAGAGCTACCAGGGTGCAGCCAGCATTGGTATAGAATATGTCTTCTGTGTACCGGGCTTGCAGGCACCTCAGGACTGAGGAAAAGATGCTGTAAGCAAAGTCTGGCTCAAATGCAGACAGAACGCCAGACACACATCTGCGAAGCAGCCCTCCCTCTGTAATTAGCTAAGTGTCATTAGAACCCTGTAGCTCCCTGATGAATAGATATAAGATCTAATTAAGACGAGTCCCAAACCTAGAGCAAAGCCTACCCTGGGGAGCCCAGGTGCAGTGCCAGGTTCCCTGGGGCAGGGGCCAGGTCAGGAGTATCAGTGCTTGGTGTGAGCTGGGAAACATTGCTACAGACCCTTGCTACATCCCTATTCTTTGGAGCAGCAGTCTGGAGGAGGGAGGCCCATACCTGCTTCCAGTGTCACAGGATTCACCTTGGTGAGGTCATCCAGCTGATGGAGTGGGGCCTCCCCACCCAGGAACTCCTGGAGATCTCCCTTGAGGGATGCCCTACCTTGGGCATCAGAGCCTGAACTGTGACCATTCACCTGGGAACAACACAAGAGCCATGAGACCTGGGTCTCAGACCAGTTGACAGCTAATAAGGGCAAAGCCTACACAGGAGAAAGAACAGGTTTCTACAAGATCCAGGTGGCTCATGTTTCAGCTCTGCTACTTATTAGCGTGAAAGCCTCGGTCATTCACCTCTATAAGCTATGGTTTTTTGTTTTGTTTTGTTTTGTTTGGGGGGGTGATAAACTCAACTCCAAGGATAAGGGGAAAAAGAAACACACAGAGCACTTAATCAAGGCCTTGACAGTACGTATTAATAATCAATGTTGTGAGCTCTAGCTAAGGCAACTTTTAGGCTACAGGCTACCAGTCTCACAGAGCTGCTGTCTGTACAGCACAGGACGGAGAGGGAAGAGAAAACAGGCGCCTGGTTGGAACCAGCTTAGGAGGCTGCAGTCTTGGTATGGCTGTGTTTCTAATGAGATTGGTGACCCCTCAATGCTTACACCCCTCACGAACAAGCCAAGGTAGCAGCATAGTAATGAGTTTCTCTTAAAGACTGTGAGTCTCAGGCTCATCATAATGTACAGAGAAGGCTCTTGTTCTTGAGGGCAATTTCTACAGCCTACAGCTGAATCTATGGAAGGGCAATTACTGAGGGAAAAAAGAAAGGAAAGGAAAGGACTACTTACAAAACCAGCTGCAATTTAGGAACAGTTTTGATTCAACCAGGAGTTAAGTATAGTACCAAGAGCTTGGATTAGAAAGCTAGATTATGCTGGGTGGTGGTGGTGCACGACTTTAATCCCAACACTCAGGCAGAGGCGGGTGAATCTCTATGAGTTCAAAGCTAGCCTGGTTTACAGAGTTAGTTCCAGGACAACCAGGGCTACACAGAGAAACCCTGTCTTGAAAAGCAAACAAAACAACAACAAAGAAAGCTAGATTGTACTGAGCCTGGTAGAAGGACTCTTTCCTGATGCAGGAGGATTGTTAGGTGCAAGGCCAGCCTCACCAATTTAAGATTCTGGTCTCAAAATAAAACGTAAAAGGCAGGAGATATAGTTTAGTGGATGTTTGCCTAGCACAGGTGAGACCCCAGCTCAATTCCCAGTGTTACAGATGAATAGAGTGGAAATGGAATCTTGGCTACCCAGGTTTGGATCCTGACTCCACCATTATTCTTATACAATCTTATTTAAATTTTTTTAATCTCCTTTTATCTCAATTTTCCTAACACTAAAATGGGAATGGTGATTGTGCCTACCTCTTAGGTACTCATTCATATATATATGTATTAAAGGGTTTAGGAAGGCATGTAAAATATCCTCCCAAAAAAGTAGTTATTGCTGGGTATGGTGGTACACATCTGTAATCCCAGCACTCAGGAGGAGAAGTGGGGAACTTCCATGAATTCAAGCTTGGCCTGTGTTACTCGGAAAGGAAAAAAAAACACAAAAAAAGATCTAGGGTGTGATAATGTGTGCCTTTAATCCCAGCACTCAGGAGGCAGAGGCAAGTGAGTCTGAGTTTGGGGCCAGCCTGGTCTACAGAGCTAGTTTTAGGACAGCCAGAGCTACACAGAGAAACCCTGTCTTGAAAAACCAAAAAAGAGAAAAGAATACAAAAAGAATTAGAGCAAAAAAGTCTACACATTTTTTTTAAATGGTGTGTTCAGATAATAGTACTAGATAACCTCAATATCACTTTTGATTGCCTTTCTTTATTTTTCCAAATTCCTGATAATGAATGTGACCTTGAGTCAGCCATTTAACTTGAGTCTGATCTCCAGCATGGGTACAGAACAGCACTGTATAGTACACACTAGTATATTTTTTTCACTGCACTGTGAAGATGAAACAAAATATTCAAGTGTAGTGCCTACTATATAACAAAGACTGAAAGGAAGGAAATACAACAACTCAGAGCAGACAGTCCTCTGCCTGCTTTTCTGTAGCCTTCAAGTCCATTTCCTAGAAAACAGCAGGATGGTCTAGTTGCATCTGTCATGGCTTTCTTCAGACTGATAAGTCCTACCTTGGTTATCCTGGCTAGAGCACAAGCTCCCTGAGCCCTTAGAGTGGGACAGAATTTAGGAAAACCAAATTCCAGCAAATTTTTGCTCTCTGCAGCACTCGGGAGGCAGAGGCAGGCGGATCTCTGTGAGTTCGAGGCCAGCCTGGTCTACAAGAGCTAGCTCCAGGACAGGCTCTAAAAAAGCTGCAGAGAAACCCTGTCTCGAAAAACCAAAAAAAAAAAGAAAAAAGAAAAAAAAAAAAAAAAAAAAAAAAGGATGCTATGTGCATGAGGAAGAATTCCACAGTGAAGGGTGGCCAAGGATACTAGCCTTTTCGGAGGTAGAATGCTGGACTCCCATGTAGGCCACCTTCCCTTGCGTTTCTGCACAGGCAGACATCTTTGTCGGGACTGCTTCTGTTCCTTCTCCACTTGGCTCTTTTGTTTGTTTTGTTTTGTTTTGAGACAGGGTTTCTCTCTGGCTACAGCCCCAACGGTCCTAGAACTCCAGACGCAGACTAGGCTGGCCTTGAACTCGCATTGATTTGCCCTCCCAACTGCTAGGACTAAAGGTGTGTGCCACCACGCCCAGCTAACTTGGCTAATTGTTTATTATTCTTAAAGGCTTAGCTTCAGTGAACATTCCTGGAAGCCCCAAATTTCCACTGGGATTCAATAAAACACCCTGGCAGGGACTTCTGCCAGGATATGCCCCACTTAAGGTCATCAAAGTGACCTGAATTCCTTTACCTAGCCTACCTTATGCACTCCAAGGAAAGAACCCAAAGCCACAAAAAGAGAGACATTCAAGTCAGGTATATCAGGAAGAGTGCTGGAACGACTATCTGAAGAAGGGGTCTTTCCTATCCTTCCAGCTATGAACACTGCAATCTTTCATGCAGACAGGCACACAGGAAAGTGTCTCTGCTGCTTGCTGACATCAGTTGAGGGTTTACCTGCCGGAGCATCGTGCTTTAGCGTGGGCAGCCAGAGTTGTGTCAGACACAAGCAGTACTGTCTATCAACCTGGTCATGAGGTCATCACTCCAGCAGACTCAGATGTGTCGGAATCTCAGCCAAGTCATCTTGGAACCTGTAGCATGAGACGGAAGACAAGGGCCACACAGGTGATGGCTTCTCTGGGGTGACTCACTCCTACTCCTCCCACCAAGCAGGAGGCGCCCAAATGAGAAGCAGGCAGGCCTGGGCAGAGAGTGAGAGTCTGTGCTTTCCCTTGCTAATCAAGAAGTTAGGAAACTTTGATGAGAGCCTCCAGAGATGACCTGGGATGCCTTCTGGCGTTTCCCTTACAGAAAAAGGCCAAGGACAGTTTTAAGGTAAGTAAGTGATGGGCTGGGGTTGCAAAATCTTCTGGTTCAGTACATCGCGGAGAATGAAGACACTGGGGAGAAATAACCTTGGCTCTATCATCACCAGTAGACAGAAATACCCTGTGTAAACGTAGTCATCGGCTGATGGAGAATGGGCCTGGAGTCAACTCTAATGCTCCTGGGAAGCTGTTGTGTGAGAGGGGAATCACAGTTCAGTCACTGGATGAGTATGTGACCCCAGGGCAACCCTATCACCCCAAACCCTCACCTTGAAAATAGGGATAGTTAATCTACCTTACTTCAAAAGTTTGTGAAGGTCAATGAGGTCAAGGTTTGAAAGCACAGTACAAATCTGATTATCACTGAGTATGAATATTAGCATTACCTATAGAGTTGATAACCCATTTGGAAGGTCCACTGCCCAAAAGGTGTGATTGAGATTGGGAACACTCAGGAGGCTGAGGCAGGAGGATCTCAGTTTGAGGCCTGTCTGGGCTACACTGTAAGTTAGACCTTGTCTCAAACAATCGGGGTGAGAGCAGGAGAGAAGAACCCACCAGAAAGGAGGAGCGGCCTGAGGGCAGGATCTGAAAAATGGTGAGCCTCACTCAGATTTGGTCTTTCCCAGGCCTCAATCCCTGCCTAGCAAAGAGGGCTGAGGATGAGGGTCCTCAAATATGGGTTGATGGATTAACCCTGCTACAGACGTTTTGAGGCTCTGACCACACCTAGTCTTTAAAGAATCAGGACCAGGGACTTCCATGGAAACAGGGAGAGAGAAAATTCAAACTGGGCTAGACACCGCCACTCTATACACTGTACCCCACCACCCGAGGGTCTCTGGCGACTCAGCTGGAAGCTTACTTTGTGAAGGCCAACCAGGAGACCACAAGGCGTTGTTAGAATCCAAAGCTCACAACCCTCCTAGAACACGGCGGGAGCTCACTAACTCTCGTTTTCACACAGTTGCCAATGGTATACTACCATACCACACAGTGTAAAATTATGGCCCGTGTGGTTAAGTACCTGTGAGAGAGCTTAGGAAAGGCTGCTTATTACCGTGCGGAGTCAGCTCCCGGCTGAAGCCAAGTCAGATCAGAGCAGTTTCCTCCAGTTCTCTGGGCTCTCTCTTCTCGCGGTTACCACCAAGAATTTCTGGGAAGGGCGTGACCACAGTAGACAGAAGGGAGTAATGAACAGGTAAAAGACCAAGTCCAAGTCCAAGCAAGTGGCAACCCGATCACAACTCCCTCCTCCTCCGCCCCTGCTTCAGTTAAGTTTCTCTTCTGGCAGGAAGGACAGTCGGAAGACTATGAGGGAAATAGATGGGTTAGGGTCTTGGGGGTCCATCCCTCTTTGCTCCAGATTCCTGGCGGGAACCAGCATTTATAGCATTGGCAACGCGCCAGCGGTGCCAAGGGCTGGGATGCCACTCGAAGCACCTGGCACTGAGAGAATACGTTCTTCCTGGAAGGTGGAGGTGACCCTAGTCAAGGGCGCACTTTCCTTACGCCTCTCACTCCGTCCCTGGGTAGGACAAGGAAAGGGACAGAAGTCCAGTCCCTATTAGCCAGAAGCAACCTCTTGTGGCCCCCTGCTGGCAGGCTGGAAAGTGACCGTGAAGGTCCTTGTCCAGGGCAAAAGCTGTGCTACCTCCTCCTGAGGCCACAAGAGGGTAGAAAGAGAAATACTGAATTAGAAGGTGAGGTGCCTCCTTCACACTTTAGTTCTGAGAGGCACCCTGGCCTCCCTAACCCCTCGGGCTGGGAAGGGCTTCGGATCTAGGCGGGGAGTGGCACTCACCGGTCCCACGGTCTGGGCGCCCAGCGTGTAGTCCCAACCGGGAAGGTGGGCAGGGTGAGGCGTGGGAAGAGCCCGGGGAGGGAAGAAAGCAGAAAGAGCGGGAGCGCCTAGGAAAGAAAGCCCGCAACTCCGGCCCGCCCGCGGCCCGCAGCAGCCCCGGCTGGCTAAGTGGCCCGGAGCTCGGCGGCTCCTCCCCAGGGGCGGGGCGTGCACACGCGGCGCCCGGCGCACGTGGTCCGTCCCGGGCCGCAGGCTCTGGGCGGCGGGCTACGGGTGAGGCGAGGTCTTTTCAGACCCTGGGGTAAGGTGTGGCGTTTCTGTGGCCTCCCGAGTTCGGTGTGGGTGAGCGTGGCTTCCGGGGACCCGGGAGCCGGTCTAGTGCAGGTCGCCGTGGCCGAGTCTGACGCGGCCTTCTCGGACCGCCGTACGGCTGGGTCTCGAGAGGATCGGAACGAATCCAGCCCAACACACCGAAGGGCGTGGGGAGCCGGCGGGTCGGGGACCGTCGCCATCCCGGGTGGGGGGCGCGCGGAATCTGCGAGCCCGGAAGAACAGGCTGCGCCACGCCGAGCCGGAAGCGTTGCCCGCGAGGCGGAAGCGGAGGGAGCGGGCTGGTGTGGTGAGAGCCTGTTCTGTCAAGCGCCGAAGACCCTCGGTCCCGGACGGGGCGTGGCTGTGACGAGGTCTGTCAGGAAAAGGCCAAAAGAACAGGGCCACTTACGGTGAGATGCCGATGCCGGGCCCAGGTAGACCCGAGTGCACCACCTCAGGGGCAGTGCACACAGTGCTTCATGTCTGACCGACGGGTGTGTGTCCTCAGTGTGCAACTTTTCAGACGGTAGTATGTGACAGAGGAGAGTTTAGGCTGCGGAAAAAGAAACCACGAGCCCTGGCTGGTACAATGCATCCCATCCATTCTGTCCACCTGCTCCTTAATCTGAAAATATGGCCGTGTGTATACGAGGAAAAGAAGAACCTGCCTCTCATGCGTTCACCTCTAGGTGCCAGGACCCTGACTCTAAAATATACTGAACAGTTTCTCTCTCTTCCTTCCTGAAGTTTAAAGTCCATAGCAATGCATATGCAGCTTTCTTGAAGGTTTTCATAACATATCAGTATATATCACGATGTGCATATAACTATAGCTAAAATATTACTTTATATGTAAACATATATGTATGTATGTGTATATATAGAGAGACAGAGAGAGAGAGAGAATATTATGCTTCTCAATTGATTGGTTACTGGAGAAATGGCTCAGAAATTCAGAGTCCTGAGTTCAATTCCCAGCAACCACATAGTCACTCTGTGAGATCTGGTGCCCTCTTCTGGCCTTCAGGGATACATGCAGGCAGAACACTGTAAACATAATCTTTTTTTAAAAAATAAAGAAAAGAAATTTCTGACTGATGCCATTTGTAATTCATATCCCAGATTTACTTTCTTTCTTTTTTTCTGAGACAGGGTTTTTCTGTAGCTTTAGAGCCTGTCCTGGAACTAGCGCTGTAGACCAGGCTGGCCTCAGAACTCACAGAGATCCGTCTGCCTCTGCCACCCTAGTGCTGGGATTAAAGGCGTGTAACACTGCCACCCGGCCAGATTTACTTTCTTAAGGAACAGGTCTGGCTGGGCGTGGTAGCACACACCTTTAAGCTTTTGTGAGGGGGTGGGGCAGAGGCAGGTGGACCTCTTGAGTTCTAAGCTACACAGTGAGACCTTCCTTGTCTTAGAAAAAGACAAGGTTTCAGGTAGCCAAGTTGGCTGGGAACTCAGGATGTTAGCAAGGACCATCTTGTGTCTGTAAGTGCTGCTTCACCACACCCAGCTTCCAAATGGACTTTCATTTTGAGTTTGCCTTATAGTGAAGATACAACTTTGTACAAGAAATTTCATACTCTTCTTTCTTTTTTGTTTTATTTTTCGAGACTGGGTTTATCTGTAGCTTTGGAGCCTATCCTGGAACTAGCTCTTGTAGACCAGGCTGGCCCCAAATTCACAGAGATCTGCCTGCCTCTGCCTCCTGAGTGCTAGGACT
This sequence comes from Arvicola amphibius, assembly GCF_903992535.2. Lineage (NCBI taxonomy): Eukaryota > Metazoa > Chordata > Mammalia > Rodentia > Cricetidae > Arvicola > Arvicola amphibius. Next base: position 36,374,521 of record NC_052050.1, read on the forward strand.
AAAGGAGAGCCATCACCACCTGGTGGGCGTAAACTTCTGTTCTGCCCACATGTATGTCTGTGTGAGGGTGTCAGATCTCCTGGAAATAGAGTTACATACAGTTGTGAGCTGTCATGTGTGTGCTGGGAATTGAACCCGGAACCTCTGGAAGAGCAGCCAATTAACTGTTGAGCCATCTCTCCAGCCCCTAAACTTCTGTTCTGAAACCAAGAAATATTTACTGACTTTACAGCAATATTGTTTTCTCAAATCCATTCTTTTGTATCATTTTCACAGGAAGAAAAAAAAATGTCTCAAAAGCAGATGAAGGAAGCTTTTGTCAGTAACCTCAACGGAACCAGCGTGCTGGAAGTGACCCAGGGCTTGTGCTTCCCTGCATTCTGTGTCCTGTGTCGAGGCCTTTTGATCATTTTCTCACAGCATGTGTGTTCTTTCTCACACAGCTGGAGCACACGCTTCTTCATGGACTTTGTTGTCCTTGTAGTCCCCTTGGTGATCACTTTGACTCTGTTGTCTCCGTTTATCCTACTTGAGAATCTCACTGCAATTGCCTGTGGAGCATGGCTGTTGTATCAGATATACCAGAAGAGGACTTGCCATGCCAAAGTGCCTGTTCAGAAAGTCTTTGCAAACTTCTTGCAAATCAGCCTAGAATCAGAGCACAGTCCAGCCATCACTTATTACCGGGTCATTAACAGCGTGTTTACTGCTATTGCCATTTTGGCTGTGGATTTCCCACTGTTCCCTAGAAGATTTGCCAAAACTGAGCTTTATGGGACAGGGGCAATGGATTACGGAGTAGGTGGCTTTATTTTTGGGGCTGCAATGGTTTGTCCAGAGGTTAGAGGGAAACATGTAGAAGGGTCCAAATTTAATTATCTTAGAAAATCACTGTATTCTGTCTGGCCGTTAGTTGTCTTAGGAATGGGACGGTTAGTCATTATAAAATCCATAGGCTATCAGGAACATTTAACTGAGTATGGTGTTCACTGGAATTTTTTCTTTACCATCGTAGTTGTGAAATTAGTAACATCACTTCTTTTGATTATTTTTCCTTTAAATAAGTCCTGGATTGTGGCTGTCAGCATTACTGTGTTATACCAGCTAGCTCTTGACTTTACTCCACTCAAGAGGATAATTTTGTATGGCACTGATGGTAGTGGCACGAGAGCTGGTTTACTAAATGCCAACCGGGAAGGCATAATTTCCACTTTGGGGTATGTGACAATATACATGGCTGGTGTGCAAACAGGGTTGTATGTGTTTAGGAATAGAACACACATCAGAGACTGGATAAAAGTGACTTGTTGTATTCTCTTAGTGGCTGTTAGCTTTTTCATTTCTCTTTATATAGTTCAAGTGAATGTCGAAGCCGTATCTCGAAGAATGGCCAATTTAGCCTTTTGTGTGTGGGTGGTTGCTTCTAGCCTGATGCTTCTTAGCTGTCTGTTACTGAGTGATATAATTTTGAGTTTTGCCAAATTTCTAATTAAAGGGGCTCTAGTACCATGTTCTTGGAAAATTATACAGTTGCCTGCTACAAATAAAAAACATTCCAAATCTCTAATCCTAGAAGCTGGGAAAAAAGAGCCCAGTCTTTGTTTAATCACAGCTCTGAACAGAAACCAGCTGTTTTTTTTCTTACTGTCAAATGTAACAACTGGTCTCATTAACCTGACAGTGGATACATTGCACAGTGGTGCCTCCCAGACCTTAGTTGTGCTTGGTATTTATATGTTTGCCAACTGCTTAGTTATCTATCTACTTGATTTACAAGGTAAAACCACAAAGTTTTGGTGATGAATTTGTAGGCTATATATATTTGAACAGCATTATTTTAGTGAATAAATGAAGGAAATGTGCTCTCAGCAATCCAGTTTTTTTCTTTCTTTCTTTCTTTTTTTTTTTTTAAAGCAGATCCCATCTCTTTAAAAATTGCCCATGGGGAAGACCACACACATCACTGGGCACTGGGGGATAGGACACTAGCTGGAAGCATGGCCTGGCCTGCAAGGGTATTGGGGGGCGTGGATCTGGCCTCACTGTGGCCACTGGTGAACGATGGAGATGACCTGGTCAGCCATGGCAAAGTCGGAGCAGCGGTCGAGGGAAAGACGCGCGGTGGATGTGAAGCACCGTCCCTGAGGCGCTCACTGTCCCTGAGGCAGGCTCACAGAAGACCAGCCCTCCTGCTTGGAGGGCAGCGAAACAACGCCAGAGGCTCACGCTGCCCATTGTGTGTGAAATGGAACTCTTGATCTTAGCAGGGGAAACCCAGGAAAAGGCATTGTTGTCCAGGCGGCAGTCCCTACCAGAACCCTCTCGAGGCAGCTGGGCTGAGACTATACCCACTTTATAAGCACAACTGTGCTGAACATTCACTACCCAGGAATGGAGTCCAGCCTGGAAGGTGGTGGCAGCCAAGGCATTAGGCCAGAGGTCAAAGAGCTCTGGGTCATCTGAGCAGGCCTTGGACCTCTTGGCACTAAAGGTCAGGGTCCTTCGATCTTCAGACAAACGCAACGAACAAGGGGTTGACAGTCCTTTCACTGACATGCACCTCCTCCATGCCTGAGAGAGACCTGAGACCCCATGTTGCCTAGAGCTGAGTCAGTAGTGGGCTCTAAGCACTCTTCTTGTTAAAGCTTAATTTGTCCGACTCCTGGGGATCCAAAATGCCCTCTGCTTCCTCAGCTCTCTCAACAATCTCGTGTTCCTTCTGAATACGCTGGAGGTCATCCAGATGGGTGACCATGCCCACCAGGCTGGTACGGAGGGTGTCTAGCTTTTTCAGTGCCTCAGTCCAATGTGCCCGCTGAGTCAGGATATTCTGGTGAACCCGCTCCTCTTCTCTGAGCACCTGGTCCAGCAATCACTGTTCCTCACCAGGCTCAACCTCTGGATAACCAGTTTCCTCGCTGCACTAGCTGTGCTCACTGCTTCTGGTTCTTCTCTTGCAGGACCTCTACCACATTCTTGCTGATGCCAGCGCTCTGTAACTGCAGCCTCTCACATTGGTCCACAATCTTGTTTCGCAGCTCCTTGGCGGATGTGGTGCCCATCACAGCAGCGCCCAACCTGGCGCTGGCGGTGCATACCACATACCAGCCATCTCTTGAAGAGGCAGAACCCACTCAGAGGCTCTCTGTGCTCGGAACATAACTGGTCCGGCTCGGATCCCAATCGGGGCTCCTGCCCCAGACCTGGCCAGGACTCTGGCTCCGAGGCGGAGGCGGCCAAGGCCATGGACATGGCCGAGAGCCAGACACTGCACGCTCCACTTGTCTTGCAGGTGCCGGGGACGTGGTTCCTTTTTTCAGCAATCCAGTCTTAATATTTTATTATGAAGTTTCAATCCTCTATGACTGAAATTAAACTTTACTTTTTTTTTTTTCTTTTGAGGAAGATTCTTGCTACTGTACCTGGATGTGTAATACATTTGGACATTATGTAAACAAACTAACAAGTGGTGAAAGGCTTTAATCACAGAGCATGGGAGGCAGAGGCAGGCAGATCTCTGGATCTCTGTGAGTTCCAGGCCAGCCTGATATGCATGTTGAGTTTCAGGACAGCCAGGGCTATGTCGAGAGACCCTCAAGAAAAAAAAAAAAGTGAAACAAAGTTTTGTGACTTATTGGAACTTACAAGATGTCAGTGTTTTAAAAAATTTGTTCACAGGATCCCATTTTGTCTGGAGCTCACTGTGATACTTGTACCTCAGCCTCAGCACTGGGATTTCAGGCATGAGCCACCACACCCAACCTGTTGGTAGTTTTGACACTGGAAATTGGAGGGTGGGATTTTTTACTTTCTATATATCATTCCATTGTATTTGTGATTGTTTGTATAAATATATAATTGTAAAATTATTTTTGTGTTACATGATGTTTACATTAAGATATTTATGAATTGTCATTTGAAAATTTGTATGTGTGTATATTTTCCTACATGTATATACATCACAGGTGTGCATAGCTCACAGAGGCCAGAAGAGGGGGTTAGATACCTTGGGACTGAAGTTACAAATAGTTGTGAGCTGCCATATATGGGTGCTAGGAATTGAACCTGGGGCCACTGGAAGAGAAGCAAGTGCTCTGAATCACTAAGCCATTTTTTCCCCCACTTCCTTTATTTCATTTAATTGGGAATCTCACTATGTATGCTGATCTGGAACTCAATCTGTAGACCTGGCTATCCTCAAACTCATAGAGATCCGCCATCCTTTGCTTCCTGAGAGTTCGAATCAAAAGTATGTACTACCATGACTAGAAAATGTAGATTTTCAGGGCTGGAGAGATGGCTCAGTGGTTAAGAGCATTACCTGCTTTTCCAAAGGTCCTGAGTTCAATTCCCAGCAACCACATGGTGGCTCACAACCATCTGTAATGAGGTCTGGTGCCCTCTTCTGGCCTGCAGACATACAGACAGAATATTGTATACATAATAAATAAATAAATTTAAAAAAAAGAAAAAAAATTCAAGCAGATCAATCAACTGTTAAGTCTAAAGATTTAAAAATCAGTGTCTTTAGTTTCCAGTTCTGATGTCCAATGTGTATATTATTTGTTTTGGTTTTTTGAGATAGTCTATGTAGCCTTGGCTGGCCTGGAACTGTGTAGGCCAGTCTGGACTCAAACTCATGGAGATCCATCTCTCTGAAGTGCTGGAATTAATGGTGGGTGCCACCATACTTGGGCAATGTATATATTTTAAGGCAGGTATAATATTGGCCAGCTGTGGTGACACAAATCTGTAATCCTAGGACTTGGAAGATGGAGATCAGAGAATCAGGAGTTAAAGGCCAGTCTCAGCTCCATAGCAAGTTTGAGGCCAGGCTCCATAGTAAGTGTGTGTGTGTGGGTGGGTGGGTGGGGTGGGGGATGAGAATCAATAAAATTTTGCTTTTCTGGTTTCAAAGACATCAGAAATGGCAGCTGGTCACAGTGTGTTTAATTTGGTATTTACTAGCATTTTAAATTATTTGTGTAGTTTAGAATAGGTGGAGCCTCCTGGTACAGGTTTGCTGTTTAAACTAGTCTTCAAACTGTAGACTCTTTGTGTGTGTATGTGTGTGTGGTGCTGGGGATTTGAACTAGAATTTCAAATTTGTTGGGCAAGCATTGTACTGAGCCACACCCCTAACTCTGAGAATGTAGTTTTTAATGTTAATAGACTAATTGTTAAATGTGTTTTGTTTACTTCAACTTTTTTTTTAAATATTTATTTATTTATTATGTATACAATATTCTGTGTCTGTGTATGTCTGCAGGCCAGAAGAGGGCACCAGACCTCATTACAGATGGTTGTGAGCCACCATGTGGTTGCTGGGAATTGAACTCAGGACCTTTGGAAGAGCAGGCAATGCTCTTAACCACTGAGCCATCTCTCCAGCCCTACTTCAACTTCTTGATGGCTAATTTTGTGTTAAGATGACTTTGTATTTGGTGATTACAATTAGATTATACTTCAATTAAAAAGTAAGACTTTTATAATAACCAATAGGATTAAGTATGTAAATTAACACGACTAGGAACGTGGATTTCTCTGCTGTGTCACAATACAGGTACCTACAGTTTTATCTGTTGGGGCAGCCGGAAGGCAGAGCACCTCAACTGCTACATTCGCTTAGAGAAAGTAGTTATCCTATGACTTTTGTCTTTTTGAGATTGTTTTTCTCTGTAGCTTTTTGTCCTGGAACGGGCTGACTGGCCTTGAACTCACAGAGATATACCTGCCACTGCCTCCCGCGTGCTGGTATTAAAGGTGTGTGCCACTACCACCTGGCGTATCTTGTGACTTAATGAACAGGTGTCATGTGGATGTGGTCTGTTGCTTTTTTGTTAATAACTTTTTTTTTTTTTTTTTTTAAGACAGGGTGTCACTGTATAGGACTAGCTTGGAATTCACTGAGATCTGATCTAACTGCTTCTGCCTCTGGAATGCTGGGATATCCCTCCTCACCCGGCACTTTTCTTATTTATTTTGCCCTATTTATTTTTATGGTATTTATGTACTTATTTTTGTGGTTCTAGAGCCCGAACCTTGGGCTTTGAGCCTGCTAGGCCAAGTGTTCTACCATTATATTCTCAGCCTCCATACTTTTCTAGTCTCACTAATTAATATTTTTGACAACTAATTACAGGTATTAACTAAAAAGGACAAAGTCTACATTGTTTCTCCCATCTTCTAATTCCCAAGGTCCTAAAGGAAGGCTAATGAATTCATAAAATCAGAATTAGTTGGCAAGACTCCCTCTGATTTGTTTTTCAGAAGAGAAAGACATCCAACAATGATTTACTGAGCTCTAATGTGTCAGGTACAGGTGCGGGAATACAAAGTCCCTGCCTTTGAGGAACTTACATTTATTTTTTAAAAATTATCTAATATATTTGTTTATTATTATTATTTTGAGATAGGGTCTGTGCAATCCAAGCTGGCCTCAAATTTATGGTAAACTCCCTGCCTTGGTCTCTCAGGTGCTGGAATTGCAGGTATGTACTACCACATTGGGCTTGTGTTTCTATTTTTAATTGCTAAAACAGAACTTCCTACTGTCAGATCATGAAAAGGAAAATACAACTTAGATGCTCAGAGCTCAGACATACTAATTTAAATAACAGTCTGCCACTGATTCTACTGCCATATCAAATAATATAGCCTATAATTACAGCGAAAACAGAAGGTATTCTAGCTGCACAACTGCCATTTTCTTCATAGCTTGTTCTTTGCTAATACCTGATCTGTATTTAGTAGTGAAAATTAAAGCTAGTGGCTATAAATGTATTGGCTCAATATTGGTTACCAAGCGTAACCTAAAATTCAAATGATCTAAAGCAGGCACATGGATTATTATAGTTGTAGATATAAACACAAGATTCTCTAAAAATGTTCATATTTTTACTGTGTACTTTAACCTGTCAGGTGCATGCAAACTGCAAAGCCATATGCTTACTGGAGTTAAGCTATGGCTCACACTTCTGCTTTTAGTATGGCCCAAAGACATATTTACTAGATAATCACACCTTTGGGAACACAATGGTTCTTCCAGTTTATTATGTCACCTACCTTAACAGTGACCACATAATGTCATAAGTCAACATGGCTAAGGATGCACTATGGGTTTTTTTTGTGACTTTCAAAGACTTCATGTGATGATCAAAATACCTTTTAAAGGTCAGTAACAATAGCTTTAGCCTATTTACCAAGAAATATTCGGTCTATCCTTAAGATCATGCAGTTATACGAGCAGCGAATGGATTTATCATTAAAAGAATCAAGACGAAACAATTCCCATCGTTCAGGCTTTACAATGGACCTCCTCAGAGTAGGACCTGAGAACGCGGCAGCGGGCGGAGTGCAGAGGAATTGTCTTTACAACAAACAGCTTTGGTTCTCGGAAGATGGTCAGACGGAAGGGCCTTTGGCCGCTACCAGTACTTTGCCCAAGGGAGTCCCTAAGTTAATATTAACTCAAGAGTTCCTCTGGTCAGAACGTACACATAGACTACCGTTCAACTTTGTCTCTACTTGTAACAACAAATTCTGCTCGTATCCATCTTCTCGGAGATCTTCCCGTAAGGCAGCCGGCTCAGGGTCAATCAGGGTAGCAGAGCCTGTTCCTCCAATCTTCCAGGGGTGAAAGTCCGACTGTGTCAAATCCTGGAAACCATGGCCAGATGTCTTTCCACTGCCTGTTCTCATTGACCTCGACAGCCTCAGCTCCTCACCACTGACCTAAGTCCTATCTGGGCCCGGACCCATGCCGTCCACTCAGACTGGGCGCTTTTCACCCCTCCGCCCTCGGGAGAACAGATCCTAGCTCGGCACGGACAGACACCAGGCTACCCCTGCTCGGTCTGCCTACGGACTCGATTTCGTGCTCATTTTGGTAAATCCGGGGCACCGCGCCGGCCAGCCCGCGCGATGGCACAGGGAGTTTCCCCCCACCACGACACGCAGATTTCGAAAGTCGGGACCCGAGAGAGGCGGCTGCGGTCTCGCGAGAAGAGGCAGGCCCCGCCCGGAGTTCGCGGCCCCTCCCGGCCCCACCCTCCCCACGTCCCCCGCCCTCCCTCCCACACTCCCCGTGGCGCGAGCGGCTGACTGAGCCTGGAGAGGAAACGGCATTCGCAGCCGCGCTCCCGCCCAGGCCGGCCCTGACGCGGGCCTCGTCAGCCGGTAACGGGGAGCAGAGGTGGGGGTCAGGGAGGCGTCCACGAAGTCAGTGAAGGTCAGAACCAAGAGCTCTCCTCCGACCCGGGTGAGGAACCGGTCTGAGCTTGCCCCCACCCCCGAACTCTGCAGAGCCGAGGCGGGGTCGACCCCTCCCAGGGGCGGGGTGGCGCCGGGCAACTGCAGCCCAGGGTCCCGCCTGGGCGGGGCGCTCCGAGCGGGGGGAAAGGGGTCAGCGGCTGGGTGCGGGCATGGGCTGTGGAGCCGAGGCGGGAATGAGCTCCTGGAGCCCCTACTTCCGAGCTGGGCGGGGACGTCCCGGGGCCAGCAGGTCCTTTCCGCCTCTCCTTTGGACCCTGACTGGAGGCCAGCGGGCGGGCGGAGGGGTGGGTGGGGGAGGGCAGGCGGCGCGAGGGGGCGGGTCCCGGTGCTGCGGGCCACTGATTGGCCGAGCGCGTGTGGAATCGGGTGATGGGAAACGCAGCGCGGCTCTCCCGTCCTCTCTTGCTCCGCGCCCCCCCCTTTTCCCCCGTGGCGAATGTGCTGCGAGGTGGCGGGTGCTTACGCTCGCGGGGTTTGGCTGTTGCAGGCAGGAGCTGGGAGGAGGCGGCAGCGGCAGGAGCAGCGGCGGCAGCGGCAGCGGCAGCTGGGAGGAGGTGGTGACGGTGGCAACGGCAGCGTCGGGGACGATGGCGCGACTGGTGGCAGTGTGCAGGGACGGGGAGGAGGAGTTCCCCTTCGAGAGGAGGCAGATTCCCCTCTACATAGACGACACCCTCACGGTGAGCGGGCCGGGCCGGGCTGGGCCCGCTGCTCCCCTGGCAGCTGTTTCCCCTCCTCCCCCTCCCCCAGGCCGAGCGCTGCGCACTGGAGAAAGAGTGTGTTGCAACTCCTAGGCGAGGCCGCCTTCTCTCCGACAGGCCCCACAAACTCGCCTTTGCAGGGAGCCCCTCGGTCCCCTTGGCGGGCCCCGAGCCCAGCGCCCCGGACGCACTTTGACGTCCTCGCCTCAGGTCTTCCTCCCTTTCAGAACCCTGGACCTTTACTCCTTCCATGGAGAAAGCACGCGACTGGGAGAAGGGTCGAAGGAGCTGGGCGTTTAGGGCCTACCCCCTACAGAAACCACGTACCCTCCGGGAGGCTTAATTATCTGGAAATGTCGCAGCTGCATTGCTACCTGTGTATTTTCTAGTTTAACACTGTAGCTATCACGACATAAACGTAATTACTAAGGGCAGAGTGACATTCTCTTGCACACTGAAGATTCCACTAAAATGATTGGATTTCCTTATACGTCTCGCATTGCCTAGTATAATTGTGGAAACGATGGTGTTAAGCCATGACTCTTCAAAATAGGCCTTCTTGGCTTTATTTAGTTCACAAGTAACCCTTTTTAAAAGACCAAATTATTGAATGTGTGAAAGTAGTATGAGTGTAGAGACAAACGTGGGCAGATTGTTGTTTGAAGACTTGGTGTTAGTATACCATTGCCGATCCTCTCTACCCTGTGTTACAGTTCTATTTCCTTTAAAAGGAAATGGCAGAAATTTTGAGTTGATTCTCAGCAGGAAATGAGTGCAGTTGGTTGCCACGGTTTAAGACATGAAATGAACCCTTTCTGAACAAGTTTTGAAATCTTTTGATGCTGACACTCTTGGATTATACACTCACTGGTTGTGATCTGATGTATATGTCTCTCCATCTTCTAACCTTTGGCTTTTTTGCCTTTCAAGGGCAGATCCCTTATCTTCCTGAAAATTTTTTCTGCAGGTATATAGAAGGTTTTAACATTTTATATAAAATGCAAGTCATTGTAGAGATGTCAGTGTGTGCCTTTCTTTTTGCCAGTCCCAGTAAGAGCTGCAGCACTTTTAAAGGATAAGCAGAGCTATTGACTGGTTCACTTCGATGGAACTTTGCAAGTGAAAGCATGTTTTTTTTTCTTTTTACTTCTAATGAGACTTGGTAGAATGATTTGACTTGACATAAAGTAGAATTTATGTTGTATGTACTGCTTGTGGTTTCTTATTTTCTTGCATTTTAACTATAATGGACTTGTATTTAAAATAGTTAAAAAAATACAAACTAGAACACTGACCAATGAAATGATTTCTTTCTCAGTGAGACATTTGATCGTAGCTCATTTGTTATTACCTTCTGCCCCCTTCATCGTATAACCTTCTAAAACACTGTTTGATATCAACCTTTTGTGTGCACGTGCATTTTTTCTTAATCCCGAGGTTTAAATATTACTTTTGAATAATAGTATGAAAACAGGGAACACCAATGTAAATTTTGTGTATTACAAATTTTAAGGCAACTCACTTTCACATAACCACCTTTAATGTGAATGCAGTAATTAATCAATACATACTTTATAAAGCACTTAAAATGGACAGTATGTGCTGCATTCTTAGTGAACACATTCTGTTATTTAAGATAAAGTATTTCATAGATAAACTTCTATTGTGTTTTAGTGTCACACTGCTTTTGCCTTGTACTGGGTATGTGAATTTTGCTTATTGTATTATAGACTTGTTTCAAAGACATAATTTAAGCTTAAATATGTCAAAATAATAGGTATACATTTTCCTTGCTTAGGAATGGATTTTTATCATTAAGAAATGAATTTTGTTAGTTTGTGTTGGAAACTTGTGCACCATCATTGAATGCTGTTAATAAACTAATGTTAGTGAAAATTCACTTAAAGCTATGCCATATTTAGGGACTCAGGCTTCTTTCCAAGATCATTCTCAATCCCAGTTAAAGGGAGAATGCAGAACAAAACACCTGTTGGGAGGGAAGTGGGAGGAGGAAGCAGAGGTACGAGTTCTGTATTGGTTCATTGATATTGGATGGCAGTATGTACCCTGAAGGTTAACTTGGTTTGATCTTTGTTCCTACGGACCCAAAGGGGGAACCTTGTGATCTTTGAGTAAATGGTTTTAGAAATCTTGTTTGGAGATAGAGATTAGTCTAGTTACAATGCTTGAAATTTACATCATTTTTAGCAGAAATAGTAAAAATTTTATTCTTAGTTAAAACTGGTGATTTTAGCTGGACAGTGGTGGCATATGTCTTTAATCCCAGCACCAGGGAGGCAGAGGCAGGCAGATCTCTGTGAGTTTGAGGCCAGACTGGTATACAAAGCAAGTCCCAGGACATTCAGGGCTGTTATACAGAGAAACCCTGTCTCGAAAAACCAAAAAATAAATAATAAAACTGGTGGTTTTTTTTAACTTAAGTTAATAAAGTAAAATTAAGGTATTTGTATGTGAACAAGCTTCTTTTTTGGCTGTCCTGGAACTCGCTGTGTGGACAAGGAGAACTCAGATACTCACCTGCCTCTTCTTCCTGAGTATTAGGTCTAAAGGTGTGAGCCACCACAGCCCATTTTAGAAGCTTCTTTTGTTACATGCTGTATTCAACATTTAAAGGGTTCCTGTGGTACTTCAGTGGTTTTGAACTATACTGGTGTCGAAGAGATCAGTCCTAAGTAACTAAGTAAACTTATCAATTGATACACTATTTAGGAAAGTATCAGGTTGTGTAGCTATAGTAGAAGTATAAAATAGTTGACAGAAAGAATGCAAGTTTTATTTTAGACATTATCTTTGTAGAATTAGTTTCTTTCAACAAGATTAAAAATATTTTTATTTTATGTGTATGTGTGTGTGCCTGAGTGTATGTATATGCACCATGTATGGGTAGGAGCCTGAGGGGGGTCAGCAGAGGCATTGGTTCCCCCAGGAACTACAGTCCTCTGCAAGAGCAGTGTACACTCTTACCTGTTGAGCTATCTCTCCTTCCTCCTCGTCAGCAAGATTTTAAAAAGGGGTAAATAAAATTAAAAGATGTAGTTCTTATCAAATCTTAATAAATAGCCACAAAACAAATTACTCTATGTCTCAGAGAGAAGCAGCATTAGAGTTTATTCTGGTTATCACTACACACAGGCAAAGTTGAGCTACACTGTCCGGAATGTTTTATACTCTCCTTTTTAAAAAATATATGTATATGTTTATTCATTGTGTATAGGTGTGCATGCCATAGTACATATGTAGGAGTCAGAGAACAGTTTATGAGAGTCAGTTCTTCCACTGTGTATGTATGGGGATGGAAGACAGGTTGTCAGGCTTGACAGCAAGCACTTTTACCTACTAAGCCATTTTGATGGCCCTCTCATCTTTTTTTTTTTTTTTTTTTTTTTTTTTTTTTTTTTTTTTTTTTGTTTTTTTTTGGTTTTTCGAGACAGGGTACAGGGTTTCTCTGTGGCTTTGGAGCCTGTCCTGGAACTAGCTCTTGTAGACCAGGCTGGTCTCGAACTCACAGAGATCCGCCTGCCTCTGCCTCCCGAGTGCTGGGATTAAAGGCGTGCGCCACCACCGCCCGGCCCCTCTCATCTTTTTTAAGATAAGGTTTTGATGTTCTCAAATTCCTGGGCTTAAATGATCCTCCTATCTCAGCCTCTCAACTGCTAGACTGAAGATGTGTACCACTGCTTTTGTTGTGTTTTTGATGGTTGTATAAGTTGTATGATACTCCATAGTGTCCTTCTATGAAGTCTGGCTTCTAATTTTTGCTAGGAATATGTAGGAATACATAGGAATATGTAGGAATATGAATATGTAGGAATATGGACAATGCATTGAGCCATTAATTTTCCTCCTCTTGGGCTTTTGGAAATATACTTCCTGAAGGATTAGAATGTTTTACAAGTTTCTGGATTCATACTGTCCAATTACTACAACATTTCTAGAAGACAACCCTTTTAATTCAAATTGATCCAAACAAACTGTAAACTGGTGTGACAGAATGGCTTAGTGGCTTAGTGGATAAAGGTGGTTGCTGCCACATGATGTGAGTTCCATTCTTGGGACACACGTGGTAGGAGGGAACAACTGACTTCTGCAAGTTGTCCTGACTTCTAAACAAGCATCTCTGGCATGCATATATGCCCCTTCCATACAAAATAATAAATGGACTAGAAATTGGTAGCAGTTTTCAACTATCTGAGCCTAAAATGAAGAAAATGTTAACACTGGGGAATTAATAGTTTATCATTTGCTACAAGTATTTAGTGTTTTCTTTCAGCTCTCTAATATTTAACTTTCCTGGGGGTGATACATGTTAAAAAATAGTTTTATGAGTAATGACAAAAGAGCAAAACAAAAATAACATTAATTTTGATAAATACAAACTTAATTTTATTGGTTAGAGCTCTTGAGAATGGTCTGAAACCATTTTTTTTTTTTTTTTTGTGGTCAGGTAATACTGGGACAGATGCTTAAGAGTAAGAGTGAAAGTCACTAATGGATGCAATAAACTTTACAAAGCAGTAACTGCTGCGCAATGCCTTGTTCTATTTTTGGATGGCTCTGGATAGGTATCCTCATCATGCAGCTGAACACTAATGATTCCTCTGTGAAACCGCACCTCAAGTACTTTACAGAGCTGTCTTCCTTTAGGTAACCTATAATCTAAGATTAAGTCAAGGAAGTGGTTTGAAAGAATGGAGAAAATAGTGCTAGTGGCCTCTTCTACTTTTCTTACTGTTCTCTTAAAACATTGTGTCGTCATATACTAGTCGACCAAAAAAAAAAAAAAAACCAATACAAATAAAAGCTGTTATCCTAAATGTTTGAAAAGTGAGGTTGAGGTAGTTATTTATTTAGGACAGAGTCTTTGGCTCAAATGGACGTTCAAGAGAAAATAAAAAGTATCCAATTCAGGAAGGACTCTGTAATAGATTTGATTTTGACATTTATACTGGTTGGTAAGAGTCTTGACACCTGTGTATCTGTTGTTTTTTTTCTCTTTCCTTAGTATGTGTAACATACGTGTGTGTGTTTTACTGGTGTTTGAACCCAGTGTCTCCCATATGCTGTGCATATGCTCTCTCTGCTCCTGGAGCGAACATCCCCATTCCTTTAAAGAAGTTTTTATTTTTATGTACGTGGTTGTTTTGTCTACATGTATATCTATGAACCATGTGTATGTCTGGTGCTTTTGTCAGCCAGAAGAGGAGCTCTTATCACTTAGATCTGGAGTTACAGATAATTAATTGTGAGCCCATTGTGTGAATGTTGGGAATCAAAACTGCTCTTATGGAAAGAGCAGCTCCTAACTCCTGAGCCATCTCTCAGTTGCCAACACCATCTTCCCCTTTAAATTTTGAGTTGTGGTTTCAGTAAGATGGTCAGGCTGTCCTAAACCTTTTTTTAAAAACTGTATTTATTTATACATGTGTCTATGTGTATAAACATGTGTATCCCACCCCACGCCCATATAAGTGGAGGTCAGAGGACAACTTGAAGTTGTTTGTCTCCTAACATGGGTCCTAGGGATTGAACTTGGGTCATCAGTCTTTGCAGCAAATGCTTTATTTAACCTGCTGAGCCATCTTGATCTTGATGGCCCTGGCTGAACTATTGATCTTTTTCTTTAGCCTCATAAGCCACTGAATGATTGTAATTTTTAAAAGGTTGGTTGATAGGTCTTAATGTTTGGCTCTCTGCCTTCCACCTAGTTTTGTTTACTTTTGTTGTACTCTGGAGCCTAAACCTAGGACTGCTCATATTAGACAAGTGCTACACTCCAGATTATAAGTCTTGCTTGACAGCTAAATTTCTTATATTTAAACCCTGTGAGGTGATACTAAAAGAATGTAGGTTAATTGAACTGTTTTCAGTGGTGGGGCCAATCCTAGGACCTTGTTCATAGTAGGCAAGGAGCCACATTCCTCGCCTGTTAACTATTCTCAGTTTAGTTTTCAGGACCAGAATTTCTTAGTGATGATGGTCATGAAGAAGAGGATAAAGTAGGTTTTTCTGTATAGCCCAGGCTGGCCTCAAACCCATGATTTTCCTGCCTTAGTCTCTGTGTGCTGGGATTATAAGTGTGCCATCATGTCTAGCTTGGACCAGAGGGTTTTTTTTTTTTTTTTTGGTTTTTCGAGACAAGGTTTCTCTGTGGCTTTGGAGCCTGTCCTGGAACTAGCTCTTGTAGACCAGGCTGGTCTCGAACTCACAGAGATCCGCCTGCCTCTGCCTCCCAAGTGCTGGGATTAAAGGCGTGCGCCACCACCGCCCGGCCTGGACCAGAGTTTTTAATACCAGGATTATTACTTTAAAATTTGTGTAAATTTGATTACATTAAGTATAATGGACAGCATACATTGTAAAATATTTTGCTTGTTAATTAAAGTGATTCTCAGCAGATTATTTAGGCTTTAGCATTGGCTCAGTGACTTCAGTTTTACTTAATAGTGTTAGTAAAGGTGATATCATAGTGCTTAGAACACACCTAATAAGTATTGAAGCCGCAGTGCCGTTACCACCATGAATTGGGGCTAGTAAAGAGATGGCTGAAAAGATAAAGGAGAAACAAGGTATTGCGATAGATAAACTTAAAAATTGGGTAATTGAGCCTTGAAACAGTGAGGTTTGGATATTTTACATATGCTTATGGAAGAAGAAACTTTGTAAACTAAAAACTATTGAGATGATGCAGTCTTGCAAGGTGATAAAATTACTGTAGAATTGAAGCAGGAAACAATGACTTCCCCTTGATAATAAGTCGTATATGTGCTACTTGCAAAGAAACCCTCACAGTGTCTCATAACTGTAATCTCGGCATGTGGGAGGTGGAGGTAGTAGGATCAGGAGTTCAAGACCAGCTTTGGTAGCATCAGACCCTATCTTAACTGAAACATATACAGAAGAAATATGTTTGGAAAAGATATGAACATGTAAGAAAAAAATATCATTAGTTATCCATACAGCAACTTTTTTTCTTGTAAGATAAGCTATACGCATGCAAAGTTGTCTATGCAGTTTTGAATTTGTGAAACTGAAATCCTCTGGATGGTTAATTTGCTCTATCTAATACCCATTTCTTTTGTTTCATATAACAGTATTCTTTTATCAAATTCAGAAAAAAAAACAACTGCTTGTATTTTCTTTTCTCTATTGAGGCCTTCATTATTATTAGAGTGACCGTGTTTTCAGTCATTCTTAATATGAAGAGAAGAAAATAATAGCCATCTCTGTTAAAGAAGCAGATCCTCATGGTGCTAGTTGGAGGAGAGGTTTTTTTTTTTTTTGACAGTGACTCAAGTAGCCTATCTCCATTGAGCCAAAGATGACCTTGAACTTCTAACCTTCCTGCTTTTCCTTAAATTCTGGGATTATACGTCTATATGCACATGAGGATGTTTGCAGTGCTAGGGTTTGAGTCCAGGGCTCTATACATGTTAGGCAAGTACTCTATCTACTTTACATCCCCATCTTTCTGGATCTTTTGTAAGGCACCATTCACCAAAGTTTGCTGTTGTTTTTGCCTTAAATGATGCTCTTCATCTTGACTTGATTTTTTTGGGGGGTATATAGGAATCTGAAGCCCTTGTTATCTGGAAAGAGTTTGTCCTTGTGTAGTGTTTGATATCTTGATATCATTGTTTTAGTTAAGATAGGTATAAAATATATAGTATATGAATGCTTTGCTCACATGTATCTGTGTACCACTTGTGTGCCCGATCCCCTCAGATGTTAGAAGAGGGTGTTGGATCCCCCAAGATTGGAGTTATAGACAGTTGTGAGCCATCATAATGGGTGCTGGAATGGAATTCAGGTCCTTTGTGAGAAAAATTTGCAGTATTGTCTGCCTAGCTGTCTAGTCCTGTATGTGTTTTTGAAGACATACATTGTGACTTCTCTGATACATCTTACAGTTAAACTCTTTCCTTGGTCATATATATTTTTATGTACATACTCACACGTCTGTGTTGTGTGTGAGTATGTGTACATGATGAGTATTATACCATCAGAATAAGAGGCACTGGATCCCCTTGGAACTGGAGTTGTAGGCATTTGAGTTGCTTGATGTTAATGCTGGGAATGTAAAGGTCCCCTGGAAGGGCAATTTGTGCTCCTAACAACTGAGTCATTTCTCCAGCTCTCCCTTCGCTTAATGGATTTTAAAATCTGTAATGTCATAGATCAGTGAAATCACTAATCCCTGTCATCCCACACTGAAGCCTCCTAATTGTATCCATTTTCATCATAGGTAGAACAAACCTTTACTAAATGCTCTATACTATGTTCTATGTTACATAGATTTTGTTTTTGAGGAACTGGAAATTCAACTCAGAGCCTTCGGTAGGTTCTGTTTGTACTAGCTAGGCTAGTACTCTACTACTAAGTTAATATCCCAACTCAAAATATGTTTTAGTTTGGTATTTCCCCCCCCCCCAATTTTTACGTTTATTTGCGAGGGTAGAGGATGGGGCAGATATGCCACAGTGAACATGTAGAGGTTAAAAGACAATTTGTAGAAATTTATTCTCTTCCTTTCAACCTTTGGGCTCCAGGGCTCAAACTCAGATGATCAGGCTTGCTGGCAAGCACCTTTACCCATGTGAGCCAGGTCATTGACCCTCATATGTATTTTAACAAACATGAGTCTTTAGAGTCCACAGTTACAAGGAGCTAACTATATTGGTTTACCTACTAAATATTATTCGCCATTGCCACTTTAGAAAATACAACTTAATTCTTACAACTGCCGTGTTAAATAGGTATTAGAAATTATTACTTAATTTTATTTTACAATTAAGGAAATAGACAGGTTAAATAACTTGAGAGTCTTAGCATAGATACTAAGTGACAGAGCCTGGATTCCAACTGTGTTTTTGACTTCAGTGTCTTTGTTTCCTATTGGCCACATTGTATCTGGCTTTAGAAATTTGTATACTTTAGGTTAGCAAGGTAGCTCAGTGGGTAAAAGTACTGTCTATCAAGACTGGAAAATTGAGTTTGATCCCCAAGGTTCATTTGGTAGAATTAAAGTTGACTCCTGCAAAGTATCATCTTACTGAGTACATGTGTGTGCATTCATACACATATACTAAATTTAAAAATAGAAAAGCTTGTACACTGATTAAGACTCCCTTTTGTAGGAAACGGTCTGACTTTATAGATGTTTTTTACCTAATCATTTTTATAAAGTATGCTGTTGAATGTGTCTAAAGGATCATATGAGCCGTTTCTGTTCTGTTTGCCTTTTAAGATGGTGATGGAATTTCCTGACAATGTTTTAAATCTCGATGGACATCAGAATAATGGTGCACAATTAAAGCAGTTTATTCAGGTAAAGTTTTAAAATCATTGTTTTTTAATTGTGTATAGTGTATGTTTTAAACCATTTAATATTTAACTGTAACTTCTAATTTCTTTTTCTGTTGTTTGTATTTTTGAGACCAGCTCTCACTGTTTAGTGGAACTCAGTATAGAATAGGCTGGCCTTGAACTCACAGAGATTTCTTGCTTCTTCCCTGCACATGCTGAGATTAAAGGCTTTTCCCACCACACAGTAGCTTCTGATTTGTTTTACCTAGGCTTCTCATTAGGTATTAGTAGTACACTGAAGTTGATTTCATTTTTTACTGTTGTAGTAAATGTAGTTACCTAGATTTACAGATGAAAGAATTAGGTTTTGTTCACATTTTATAGGTTCAAAAAGTTTTAACAGGTCATCTTTCCTAGTTTTTACAAGATAGGATTTGCAACATTTTATCAAGAATTTGTTGGGCCAGGGCTGTCACTTGGTGCCAAAATGTTTACCCATCTGGTCCTTGTAACACACATGTTTCTTTTTTAAAAGTTAATGTAAATTTTCTAACTTTTTTCTTTGTTTACTTAGGAAAAACATACTTCTCAAATACTCAAAAATATATAACTAAGCCAAGCAGTGGTGGTACTTGCCATTAATCCTAGCACTTGGGAGGCAGAGGAAGGCAGATCTTTGTGAGTTTGAGGCCAGCTTGATCTATAAATTGAGTTCCAGGACAGCCATAGCTGTGTTACACAGATAAACCTTTCTCTGAGGGGGAGACATGGAAAACAAAACAAACAACAGCAATATATAAATATGGAAGAACCCCCCTTTTTATTTATTTATTTTTGTTTCTTGAGACTGGGTTTCTCTTTAGCTTTGGGGCCTGTCTTGAAACTTGCTCTGTAGACTAGGCTGTCCTTGAACTCACAGAAATCCACCTGCCTCTACTTCCTGATTGCTGGGATTAAAGGGGTGCACTTAGCATGAAAAATAAATAGTAAAAATGAAGAAATATTTGAATATTCTTTTCTTACCTATTTTTCTGGGAGTGTTAATTATAACATAACTGCTAACTCCCTTAAGTAGAAATTACTTACTGGCGTTTTCCCATTTCTTTATTGCTGTGGTTACTATTCATTTTTCTTCCCTGTCATACTCAGCAGATTATATTCATGTACACTAGCATTGCAGGCTCCTACATAGGTAAGATAGGCCTTTTTTTTTTTTACCCAAGTATAAAAGCCAAACAGTAATGGGAAAGTAATTTTATGTTTTGAGAAGTATTCATCTTTCTTTTTACTTTCAGCGACATAGTATGCTTAAGCAACAAGATCTAAGTATTGCCATGGTGGTAACATCCCGGGAAGTCTTGAGTGCACTTTCTCAGCTTGTTCCATGTGTTGGTTGTCGGCGCAGTGTGGAACGCCTCTTTTCTCAGCTTGTAGATTCTGGAAATCCTGCCCTTGAACCTCTGACAGTAGGGCCCAAGGGAGTACTATCTCTGACTCGAAGCTGCATGACTGATGCAAAGAAACTTTATACATTATTTTATGTACATGGGTAAGTATGGTTAATTAAGAAACAACTTATTAATAAAATAGTTAATTTTAAACAACTTGATAAGAGTGGGGCCTTTCCCCTAAATTTCTCTAGGGTAAAGATTGAACTCAACAGTTTTATTGAGTAACTTCTAATTTCTGCTCTAGTGTGGAGAGAGGTATATAGTAAGCAAATAAATGGTTGAGTATAAGTTACAAAGAAAACAGTAAGACGGGCAGAAATAAGAAAATGAGTGGATTAAATTACTATGAAGAAGCTGGGCGGTGGTGGTGCACGCCTTTAATCCCAGCACTCGGGAGGCGGAGGCAGGCGGATCTGTGAGTTCGAGACCAGCCTGGTCTACAAGAGCTAGCTCCAGGACAGGCTCTAAAGCTGCAGAGAAACCCTGTCTCGAAAAAAAACAAACAAAACAAAAAAAAAAAAAAATTACTATGAAGAGTGTGGTCTGGGAACGCCCTTCTGATAATAGATGAATAAAGTAAAGCAAGGGAGCCCTACATCTGTCTGGATGAAGGTACAAAAGGATGAACAAGCATAAAGGGCCAGAGGTTAGCGTTTTCTTGACTTGTCTGAAGAACATCAAGGAGACTGTTGGCTGGAGCCTGATGATAACAGTAATAAAAAGTCAGATCAGAAGAGTAATAAGGAAAGGTTCAGTCGTGGCAGTGCCTCAGAGTCATGCTGAGGTGGTTACTCTGAGTAGACAGGAAGTTTTGCATAGTTGTAAGCAGATGAGCAGACAACCTGACTTGAAATTTGGCCTCCAGTGACCTTTGTGTTGAGAATAAAGTGAAGAGGGTGCAAAGTATAAACATCTGGAGGAATAGGTTGTTTAATGATAAACGGGGAAAGTGACTTGGGTTACTGGTGATAAAGACACTAAGAAATGATAGGACCTGAAATATTTTGGGGATTTTGTATAGATTAATAAGGGGAGGGATAGCTTCTGTAATGATTCTTAGGTTTGTGGTATAACGTATAAGCAGACCAAGATACTTCTTGTCAAGACTAATGGCTTACCAGGACCCACACAGTTCAAGGAAAGAACCAACTCCCTAAAGTTGCCCTCTGAGCTTAACTTGTGATTGAACTCACCCAGTTGCATACTTGCATACATACATACATACATAAATGTAATTAAAATAGTTTTGGTCTTTAAATTTATTATTTATTTTTATTTTTGGTTTTTCACAACAGGATTTCTCGGTGTAGCTTTGGAGCCTGTCCTGGAGCTCACTCTGTAGTCTAGGCTGGCCTCGAATTCACAGAGATCCGTCTGCCTCTGCCTCCTAAGTGCTGGGAGTAAAGGCGTGCAACAGCACTGCCTGGCTAACAGTTTTTTTTTTTTAAGTTTTTTTTTTTGTTGTTGTTTGTTTGTTTTTAAAGTATAACAAATGATTTCCTTTTACTGAGATGGGCAAGACTAGGCAGAAATTTTTCAGTGTTCTTTTGCATATGCTAAGTTAGATTTTAATTGGATATCAACAATATTTTCTGTGTCATTTACTAAGTATCAGCAAGAAAAAGTATTAAAAGACCAAACTCAGAGGCTCTTCAGTTTGGAGGTGACAGGGCTTTGGATTTTAACTGCTTGGGGGGCGGGGAAGAAACTTTAGAGGAAGAACATAATTTGATATTATGATTTAAAAGGATTACTCTTGCTGCTGAGTGAATTCTAATGTAAAAGGCAATGGTGGCACTATGGAACCATTTTGGAAATTGTAATTAACTAGAGATTGGTAGGCTCAACAAAGGAGATAAGTGATAGGATTGTAGATATATATGAAAATTATAAAAGTTAATTGACAAGCTTTACTAATTGGTTGGATGTGTGTGGTATGTAGTAGTATTACACATTACATATATTAATTCTGTATATATACATTCACTATATGTTTTACATTTATTTGTGTGCGCTCACATGCAATAGCTTGTGTGAAGGTCAGTGGACAACTTTAGGGAGTCAGTTCTCCTACCGTGTGAGTCCCACATCATTAGGCTTGGCAGCCAGTTCCCATTACCCATGATCCATCTTGCCAGCCCAACATTGTATAGTCATACAAAATTTTTGTGGTTGACCTCTCAAAGATAGTATGTATTTGTATAACATTTGAGCAAAGGAAGCTGGGTGAAAGTCATGTAAGCAGTCTCTAAAATGTCAGGGTGTCAGACACATGGTAGGTACCAGGAGAAGAGTGATAGTCTAGGGAGAGAAAGCATTGCTTGAAGTAGGTTTCTTCCAGCTGGACTGGCTAGAAATGGGGCAAAATTAGTGTAGACAGCTTTGCATCAGAGTTTATTGAAGACATGTTCAGGATAGGTAATGTCTCTACTACTGTTAAATATACTTCTCACAAAAAGGCATCAAATAGAGATTTTCAAAATTTGAAAGAGAAATAACAAACCTTTTATGGTTCATTTTTCACTAGGTCCAAACTAAATGATATGATAGATGCTATTCCAAAAAGTAAGAAGAACAAGCGATGTCAGTTGCACTCCTTAGATACACACAAGCCTAAACCTCTGGGGTAAGTAGAAGTAAATACCAAAATGCTTCATTGATGTCTAAGTATATAAATGTTTGTCATATTCAGCAAAAATGATAATACATTGCTAGCTGCATTAATTGGATTACATTCTGACATATGTCAAAATAAACATGTTCTTGGTTTCTATTGGCTTTTCTGCATTGAAACTGTAAGGTTACTGACTTTTAAGTTTTCTCCTTAAGTGTGTTTTACAAGGAATTTTTTGAGAAATTTATATCACTGATTTTAAAGTTTTCAAAGTAGTAATATTCTTTGATCTGTAACTGTCATGTTTAAATTATTTTTGTCTTATTTCTAGGTTTTCCTAATTTATTAATGATTTTAAAAAGCCTTAATAAGTTATAGTAGTGTGTGTTTGTATAATTAATTTTCAGTTTTCTTGGTTTAGTATATAATACTGGTTTGCCCCTATTTCCTGGCATAGTGCCTCAGAGTTTGCTGGTTTGCCTTTAATTACTACTTGGGGAGGATAATTTAAAGGGAATTTTAAAGAAAATTTTGTTTGGAGGAGGATAAGGTGAAATAAAAGTGTTCTAAGTTTACTTAAATATATCAATGTCTTTGGAACCATCTTATAGACATTTTCCCTAACATAAAGACCCAGATACCCAGGTCTTCCTATGCCCAGGAAAAACAATGTTTTAAAAAATTTGATTAGCCGGGTGCTGGTAGTGCACACCTTTAATCCCAGCACTCAGGTGGCAGAGACAGGTGGGTCTCTGTGAGTTTGAGGCCAGCCTGGTCTACAGAGCGAGTTCCAGGACAGGCTCCACAGCTCCAGTTTTCCTGTCTCGAAAAAACAAAAAAAAAATAAAAAACATTTATCAGGGCCCAGTCTGTGGCACAACACTTGGAAATGGATGCAGGTGAATCCCTTTGAGTTTGAAGCTAGCCTGGTCTACAAGTTCTAGGCTAATCAAGGCTACATAGTGAGACCCTGACTCTCAAAAATAAGCAAAACAAAAAAAAAAAAAATCAAGAAAGCTGTTAAATACAGAGAAGTAGAAAGACCATGAAGTAGAGACTTAATATTTGAGACAGCATCTCAGTATGTTGCCTAAGCTAGTCAGGATCAAGTGATCCCCAACCTTAGCCTTCTGAGCACAAATAGAGACTGTAGGCACTCCTCCCATCCTGCGTGCCCTGCTCAGATGCAGTGCTTACCAAATTTTGAAACATTTGTGTCACTCATCTATCCGCCTTTTTCTTTGCTGAAGTATTTAAGGAAAGTTCAAGGCACCTGCTATTCTCTGTTCACATACATCTTTAAAACAGATGAACATTTTCATGCCCACAAAGGGCATTAACTATATTAACAACAGAGTTAACTATAATTATCTAATACCCAGTTGATACTCAAGATTTCCTTATTGTGTCTAACAGTATCTTTTTGCATTGGTTTGTTGAGGTAGAATCTAAACAAGAGCCATATATTCCAGAGTATCTAAATACAGGGTATTATGAAACCAACAAAGGTCTTTATAGTCTAGAGTAGCTCCTGAGTAAGTTATTTTGCATTCTTGTGGGATTTTGTTGTTACTTGAAAACGGTCTTGTGCAGCCCTGGCTGGCCTTGAACATTCTGTATAGTTTGTATAGTGGAAGTTTACCTTGCACTCCTGATCCTGTCAGTACCTCCCTAGTACTGACATAGCTGGCATGGACTGGCTTCTACATCTGTACGTGTTTTTATCAGTATCGTTCGATAGAGAACTCCTCTCTAAATGCTCATTTCGGTCTCAATCGTCCCATTAGAAAATGAGCTAAGCAGTATGGTATAGTTTAAAAAAAAAAAAAAAAAAAAGCCTGCCTTTTGGTTTTGTTTTCTTCTCTTCGGTTTTGTTGTTTGCCTTTTCTTTTTTGTAGTTCTGAGGATTGAACCCAGGGCTTCACACATGAGTACTAGTCAGGTATTCTACCACTGAGTTACACTTTAGCCTCTTTATGTATATACTTTATTGAGGACTAATAAAAAGCAATAGATAGCCCAGCATCTTATATACCTGTTCTCAATGCTATTTTATGTGAAGACCAGTTCTTCCTGTTTTGTTCCAACTTCTACTCTGCTTTGCCAGATACCTATTTCTTTTTAATGGATAAGTAGCTACACCTTTCAATCTTGTAGCTTTCAAGTAAAAAAATAAATCTCTGTAACCTTCATGTTCCCTTTCAGGTACAACTTCTCTACATGGAAAGTCAATTTTTTTGAAGATTGTTTATTGAATGTGAAATGAATATAAATGGAGCTAGTTGATCTTAAGGAGTGTGACTTTGCTAAGATAGCTTTGGTTATTCCCCAGTGTATGTAGATAGTAGTCTGATTATAGTCTGTTTAGTCAGGATGCTTTGAAAGGCTTCCACAGTTGTTTGCTGTTGGAAGTCCTCATTTTATGTTCTTTCCTGTTTCCTAACCTCAGGTTTTTGTTAAATTTTCACACTTTTTTTCCAAGGAAAGAATACTCGCTGGGTTTCAGCTTAATAAAGAGCAGTGATCCGGTCATCTTTACTGAGTGTTCTTTTAGCTGTGCAAGAAGATCCTAGTTATTTTCTGTCTGGAAGTTTGGTATCTGAAAGAAAGATCCAGGCCAAACTTATAGGCCAGTAGTTAGTGATTAAGGGCAAGGTAATATGAGAAAACGGTATGTAAAATTATGTAGCAAGAGCAGAGAGTGCTGGGAGATTCTGGTTAATGGTGCAACAGAAGCCGCTGATCAGAAAATTGAGTATGGCCAAATTGGTAGGAGGAAGCTGGTCTGGTCAGCTGTATTGAATGCTCCTGAGTCACTGAGGACCCCATTGTGGACACTGGTTTAACAGCTCTGATGAAGAGCACAGCTGGTGGTTGAGTGGAGGCAGAGTCTAGATTGGAGTGGACAGAAGATGAATACTAGATTGTAGTGGGTTAGATCGAATGGGAAGTACAGGAGGAGGAGGAGGAAGAGGAAGTGACTTTGAAAGAATACTCTTCAAGAAGCATGTCTTGAATCACCTGAGGCCTAAGGCCTAGATCTGATCTCAGTGGGAGGTCACTTAAACCTACTGTCAAAGAGGAATTGAGAATTGAGAGAGGGGATTTAACTTGCAAGGTAGATCAGGAGCTGACATTTCACTGTCTGAGTAGGTAGACCTGAACCTTCGTTTGGCCCTTCCCCCTTAATGGGGTTAAAGTGCTGGATTGTATAATGACATGATGTTAAGCCAGGAGTTGAGAAATACTTATTTAGTTATGAAAAGACTCAGGTTATTCCATCTTAAGCAAGTGTGACATTTAATTTCTAGGATTGTAATGAGACCTGCAGAAGATCAGGCAGGATCCAGTTCAGGATTAGCAAAAAATCTAGAAGACTATTCTTGACTGGAATCTAGACATTTCTGTAGGAATGCACAACTGCCACACAGCAAAATGCACTACCAATGCCACACTGAAACTAGTTGGGGAGGAGGGCTGGGAAATTCTCAGTAAGTTTAAAGAAATTATGTTTGTAGTACTTCCTATTAACATGGGCTGTATAGTTTGTGCATCTTAGCCTGCTATTTTTATTAAGTATAAACTTAACATATTTTTGTTAGATTAATATATGACTTTCATAGCTACTTGGAAATGTGAAGGTAGATAAGTTTTGTTGCCATTGGCTAGCTGTAAATAAGAGTGCCTTAAACAATAAACATTTAATGATCACATTAAATAGAGAATTTTCAATTGTTTAAAGATCGATCCATGTTTAGTAGGTGAAAAGACTGTAACTTTTTAAGTACCATTTTGGCTTTAGAACATTTCAAGTGTATTTGCTTGTAAAATGCTCAGCATATAAACCAGTTTCTATTTTTATAACTGTAAATAATGTGAAATAATATAAAGTAACTTGAGTCAAGTGTTTGAAATAAACATATGAAACACATTAAATAACAATGTATTAAGATCAAATATGTAATCTGTTATTCAAATTTGCAGTTATCTTACTGATTTTTTTAATATGTTAAAGAATTCATGATTTTAACATAGACCTTAGAAATGATTTCTTCAGGTTATCTCAGTGTCACTAAGCTTTGTACCGTACTGTACTGCAGTGAAGGGAGCAGTAGCAGTGTCAGTTCAGAGAAGTTAAGTACAGATAAGAGAAGTAGTGAAGACCACAGGAAGGACAGCAAGTGTAGGATCATTTTCCATTATGGACCTTTCCAGGGAACAGCCAGGTAAAACAAAGCACTCCTTTATTCTGCCTTTTTAAATCTTTTACCTCATATATGCCTCCTTGTCACTAATACTCACTCTTCTTACAGAGGATGTTGGATGGATGTATGGGAACTAATGTCCCAGGAATGCAGGGATGAAGTAGTTTTAATTGACTCCAGTTGTCTCTTAGAAACACTAGAAACATATCTGCGAAAGCACAGGTAAGTGCAAAGTTTATTATGACATAGTGGGGAGGGTATCTTAGGTGTCAGTCATTCAGAGTAGCCTATCACTGGCTTCCTTTGTATAAAAGTATTCCAGTATTCTTCTGTTATTATCTGGCAATAGGGGTCATGGTAGTTAATTTCTCAGTGAGGTGCTTTTGCGTGTTAGCCTGCCTTCTTATCTCTTCTTTTTAAAGATTTGTTATTATCATTATGCATTTTTTTTTGAGACAGGGTAGCCCTGGAGTGCTGGGATTGCAGTCATGGGCCATCACACCCAGTATTTACTATTTTTAAGTATGCGTGTGCGTGAAGCTTGCAGAGACCAGAGCTGTTGGACTCTTAGAACTGGAGTTATAGGCAGTTGTGGGCTGCTTGACATAGTTGCTGGGAATCAAAATTCGGTCTTTCAAGAGTAGTGCTTATTCTTAACCATGGATACTATCTCTCCTGTTTCTTTTGTTTTTTTTTTTTTTTTTTTTTTTTTTTTTGTAATTTTTATTAGTTATTCTAGATTGGTCTTTCATGAAATACGGGTGGATTGAATATATTAAAGGTATAGTTAATCACTTTAGGAAGAATATATTAATCATATTTGATGTTTTTTCAAAATTAAATTAGCAGCTTTTTTGGCCTAGAGTTGTAGCATGCATGCGCTCTGGGTTAGATCCTCAACCCAGCATAAACTCGGCATGGTTGAAAAGATTGTAATCCCAGCACTTGGGAGGTAGAGACTAGATGGTCCTGAGTTCAAGGCAGCCTGGGATACAAGCGACCTGGCTTTCACCTAAAAAGCTTTTCATTTCCTAATTTGAAATATTTCCTGTTTGTCAGAGTCTTTAAATAGAGTTAGAATGTATTTGTTTCATGTAACCTCAAATTTTTCTTTTTAGAATAGTGTTACAAAGGAATTTTTAAAGTGCTATTAGCATTTGGAACCCTTTAGGAAAGGAAAGAAACTGGTAAAGGAATCCTCTAGTGATTGCATTGTTATTGGGGCCAGTTCTGTTGTTACAAATTTGCTACATTTGACTTGGGACTTTGCCTTCACTTTAAAAAACAAGAATTATAAAAACAGGTGTTAACAAAATTGATGTTTAAGTGGCAACAAACTAATGAACTGCATACTCGGTTCCTTTTTTTTTTTTTTTTTTTTTACTTACAAACTTTCTCATTTTTGTCTTTTTGGTTTGTTATCAAAAAGTAAAAAAGTAGACAGTGTACTGATTATTTGGATTTGGGAGAGGAGACTAAATACAAAATGTTTGTCCTATCTCTTTTAAGTATGAATCGGTTTACCCAGAAGGTATCTTTGGGGTTGTATAACAAACTAATGTTCTGAAGTTTCCTGTGTTTTGGTTTTATTTTATTTTACTTACTTTTTTAGTTTTCTTTTTTTTAATTGATTTTTATTGAGCTCTACATTTTTCTCTGCTCCCTTCCCTGCCTCCCTTCCCCCCTTCAATCCTCCCCCAAGGTCTCCATGCTCCCAATTTACTCAGGAGATCTTGTCTTTTTCTACTTTCTACTTCCCATGTAGATTAGATCTATGTAAGTCTCTCTTAGTGTTGGTATTGTTGTCTAATTTCTCTGGCATTGTGGTTTGTAGGCTGGCTTTTCTTGGTTTTATGTTTAAAAACCACCTATGAGTGAGTACATGTGATAATTGTTTTTCTGTTTCTGGGTTACCTCACTCAAAATGATGTTTTCTAGCTCCATCCATTTTTTCTGCAAAATTCAAGATGTCGTTTTTTTTTTTTTTTTTTCTGCTGTGTTGTACTTCATTGTGCAAATGTACCACATTTTCCTTATTCATTCTTCGGTTGAGGTCGAGGGGCATTTAAGTTGTTTCCAGGTTCTGGCTATAACAAATAAAGCTGTTATGAACATAGTTGAACACATGTCCTTGTGGCACGATTGAACATCCTTTGGATATATACCCAAAAGTGGCATTACTGGGTCTTGAGGAAGGTTGTTTCCTAATTTTCTATGAAATCACCACATTGATATCCAAAGGGGCTGTACCAGCTTGCATTCCCACCAGCAATGCGGAAGTGTTCCCTTTCCCCAACAACCTCTCCAGCATAAGTTGTCATCAGTGTTTTTGATCTTGGCCATTCTTACAGGTGTAAAGTGGAATCTCAGAGTTGTTTTGATTTGCATTTCTCTGATGACTAAGGATGTTGAACATTTCCTTAAGTGTCTTTCAGCCATTTTAGATTCCTCTGTTGAGAGTTCTCTGTTTAGGTCTGTACTCCATTTTTTTTTTTTAATTGGATTATGTGTTCTTTTGGTGACCAATTTTTTTGAGTTCTTTGTATATTTTGGAGATCAGACCATTCTGTAGGCTGTCGTTTTGTCTTGTTGACCATGTCCTTTGCTTTACAGAAGCTTCTCAGTTTCAGGAGGTCCCATTAATTTTTTTCTTTCAGTGTCTGTGCTGCTGGGGTTCTATTTAGGAAGTGGTTTCCTGTGCCAATGCGTTCAAGTGTATTTCCCACTTTCTCTTCTATAAGGTTCAGTGTGGCTGGCTTTATGTTTAGGTCTTTGATCTATTTGGACTTGAGTTTTGTACATGGTGATCGATATGGGCCTATCTTCATTCTTCTATATGTTGATATCCAGTTATGCCAGCACCATTTGTTAAATATGCTTTCTTTTTTCCATTTGATATTTTTTGCTTCTTTGTAAAATATCAGGTGTTCGAAGATGTGTGGATTGATCTCTGGGTCTTCTATTCTGTTCCATTAGTCCTCCTGTCTGTTCTTATGCCAATACCAGGCTGTTTTTAGTACTGTAGCTTTGTAGTAGAGTTTGAAGTCAGGGATTGTGATGTGTCCAGAAGTTATTTTATTGTACAGGATTGTTTTGACTATCCTAGGTGTTTTGCTTTTCCATATGAAGTTGAATACCGTTCTTTCGAGGTCTGTGAAAAATTTTTCTTGGATTTTGATGGGTATTGCATTGAATCTGTGGTTTTATTTTAATAAGGAGATACCGAGTATTTTATAAATATCTTAAGAAAATTTGATTAGAAAAATTTTATATGTAAAAAAGATAACTTGAGTTTGCATAGAATTTGTTCTAGCCATTAAAACTTTGTAACAGTCTTTTTTGTTTTGTGTGTATATACTAATACTTGTGCATGGATGTGCAGTTCTACAGCTCCTGTGTGGTGGTTGGAGGACAACTTGGACTCACTTTTTTCTTTACACCTTTACATGGGTTTGGGAGTTTGAACTCAAGGTGCTAGGACTTCAGGCCAAGCGCTTTTACAATGGAGTCATCTCAGGTTTTTTATTATATATATATTTGTATGAATTTCAACGTATGTTTGCACACCACGTGTGTGTAGTTGCTTATCGAGGCCAGAAGGGGGCGTTGAATTCCCTGGAATTGGAGTTACAAAAAGCCATTAGTCACCTGATATGGGTTCTGAGGACCAAACCTGGGTCCTCTGCAAGAGCAAAAAGTTTTCTTAACTCCCAAGCCATCTTTCCAGGCTCCCTATGCCTCAGTTTTTAAGACAAAAATAATTACAGGATGTATACAGGGTTTACTATAGGATTAGGTTAAATCGTGAGGACTGATGACATAGTAAAGTTCACTTCGGATGCTTTGACAGTGTAATACGTGTCAGTGTTTGCAGATCCTTATCACAGCTCAGCTCTTACAGCTTCCTTTCAGTTTTTGAGGTGTAATCTGTTTCAGTTGGTTTCTAAATGGCCTTATTATATACTACTCCCTCCTTATTCTCTCTCTCTCTCGCTTCTGTTTCTGTCTGCTTGTCATCAAGCCTGATAACCCAGAACCTTCACAGAGGAAGGAGAGAGATTTGACTCCAGGGTTTTTTTTTTTCAATATTTATTTATTTATTATGTATGCAATATTCTGTCTCTGTGTATAACTGCAGGCCAGAAGAAGGCACCAGACCTCATTACAGATGGTTGTGAGCCACCATGTGGTTGCTGGGAATTGAACTCAGAACCTTTGGAAGAGCAGGCAATGCTCTTAACCTCTGAGCCATCTCTACAGCCCAGACTCCAGGAAGTTTTATTCTGACCTCTACACATACGCTGATGCTCGCCCAGCCACTTTGCAAACCCTCTCCTTCCTTCATTCCATCCTTCTAGAAGTCCTTCCATGCTTCCGTCCTTCTGTTCTTCCATCCTTCTGTTCTTCTGTTCTTACTTGGGATAAAGTCTTGCTGTGTTGCTGAGGCTGGCATCAAACTCCTAGGCACAAGTGTTCCTCCTGTTTCAGTTTCTCAAGTAATGAGGGTCACATACCACCATATACCCAGATGCCCTCCTTTTAAAAGTCTGAATAATGTCCAAATATAGAATACATTTCCTTTATTCATCCATTGATGAACATCTAAATCATTTATAATCTTGGCTGTTGTGAATATTGCTATTGTGAATGTGGGTCTGCCAAATATACATAGTTTATTCCTAGAAGTGTGAGTGACTTCTTAATCATAGTTTTTTAAAATGTTTATTTATTTGTACTGGTGTGATATAAGCATGCTACATATAGGTAGAGGTCAGAGGGATAGCTTCTAGAATTTAGTTCCCTTCTGCTATGTGGGTCATAAAAGTTAAACTTAGATCTCCAGGCTTGGCAGCAATCAGCACATTTACTCACCAAGAAGCCATCTCACCTGCCTCTGCAGTTTTTATTTTGAGGAACCTCCATCCAGGCTTCCATAGTGTTCTTTTTTTTTAACTTTTTTTAAACTTTTTTTTTTCTTTAAATAGGCTCTTACTAAATATCCTGATTGGCCTGAAACTAACTCTGTAGACCAGGCTGTCCTTGAACTCACAGAGATCCACCTGCCTCTGCCTCCCGAGTGTTTAGGATTAAAGGCATGCACCATTGATCGCAGCGTGTTTTTTTTATGTTCCTACCCACAGCATGCAGCAGTAATTTCTTCACGTTCCTACTACCACTGGTTTTTCATCTGGGTGTTTGTTTCACTTGTGGTTTATTGATAGTAACTATCTTAGTAGGAGTGAGGGCACTAATTATGGTTTTGACTTTGCATTGGTGATGCTGAGAATTTTCTCACATGCTTACTGGCCATGTGTAGTGATGAAGTGACGGTGGGCTGCGGGCAGGCCTGCTTTTCATCCCGTCCAGCTCCTGCATGGCTAGTTTTGTGCCCGAAATAACAACACACAAACTGTATTCATTTAAACACTGCCTGGCCCATTAGTTCCAGCCTCTTATTGTCTAATTCTCACATCTTGATTAACCCAATTTTAGTAATCTGTGTAGCACCATGGAGGGTGGCTTACCGGGAAGATTCTAGCTTACATCCATCTTGGAGAGGAGAGTCATGGCGACTGCTTGAGGCATCTGACTAACTTCCTTCCCAGCATTCTGTTATGTCTACTCCACCTATCTAAATCCTGCCCTATGGAAAAAGCCAAGGCAGTTTCTTCATTAACCAATGAGAGTCCTCCATCAGCCATGTGTGTATCATCTCTGAGAATATGTTACCCAGGGGCCATGTGAGCTTCTATAGACCTGCTCATTTTTTTAATTGGGTTTCTTTTTGGACCTAGCATGGTAGTTCATGTCTATAATCCCAGCACTTGGGTTATAGAAGCAGGTAGAACTCTGTTCTGCATGTTTGATCCCTTCTTGCTCTCTAAATAGTGAGTCCCATAATAGCCAGGGCTACATAGTGATATCCTGTTTCAAATTTTGGGGAGTATGTAGGTAATTTGTTTCTTTGTTTTGTTTTTGAGATTGGATCTCACTGTACCTCTGGCTGTTCCGGAACTCAGAGATCTGCCTGCCTCTGCCTCCCAAGCACTGGGCCTAAAGGTGTGTGCCACTAAGTCTAGCTAAGAGGTGGGATTCTTTTGAGAATTTTTTTTTTTTTTTTTAAAAAACACAGTGTAGCCTGCTTGGGTTTGACCTAGAACTTGAGTTGTAGACCAGGCTGGCCTTGAATTTAGAGAAATCCTTCTGTTTCTGACTCCTTAATACTAGGGTTATAGGCATGCACGACTATGTCTGGTTTAAGAAACATACCTGCCTATATATGTAGCTGTCTATTTTATATATCTATATGTGTGTGTGTGTGTGTGTATGTGTGTGTGTGTATGTGTGTGTATTATTGA
Source organism: Arvicola amphibius (assembly GCF_903992535.2). Classification (NCBI taxonomy): domain Eukaryota; kingdom Metazoa; phylum Chordata; class Mammalia; order Rodentia; family Cricetidae; genus Arvicola; species Arvicola amphibius. The sequence goes on from NC_052050.1 coordinate 36,407,449, forward strand.
TCCAGCATCTGTACATTAGGCTTGGCTTCCTCTGTGTTGGGATTACAGGTGTAAATAACTGTTTAATTTACAGGAATTTTTTATATTCTGGATATTAATCCCTATTCAGATGTTTTCCCTGATTCTGTGGTTACTTGTCCACTGTTTACTCTTTTTGTTTCTTTGGTTTTTTTAGAGACAGGGTTTCTCTCTGTAGCTCTGGCTGTCCTAGAATTCATTCTGTAGGTCAAGCTGGCCTCAAATTCAGCTATCTATTTGCTTCTGCCTCCGCAGTGCTGGATTTAAAAGTGTGTGCTACCACCTTCTGGCTTCCTCATTTTTTTTTTTTTTTTAGTATTTATTTTAGTAGATTGTTCTTATTATTTGTATGAGGAGCCTCATGGGCATTAGAAGAGGCATCAGATCTCTTCGAATTAGAGCCAGACAGCTGTGAGCTACTGTGTGGGGGCTGGAACTGAACTCCAGTTCTGGGATCAGCAAGTACTCTTAATTGCTGAGCCATTTTTCCAGCTTTCCTTTGCTACTTGAAGCTTTTTTTTATGATTTTTATTTTTATTTTATGTGTATTGGTGTTTTGCTTGCGTGTATGTCTGTGTGAGGGTGTTGAATCCCCTAGAACTGGAGTTACAGACAGTTGTGAGCAGCCAATGCTATTTACAGCTGAGCCATCTCTCCAGTCCAGCTTAGAAGTTTTTAAGTTTAATGAAGTATATTTTGCTTTTGTTGTGTTTTGATATCATATCCAAGAAATTGTTGTCTAGTCTAATGCTGTGATGTTTTCCGCCTGTATTCTAAGAGATTTATGTCTTTAGGTTTTAATATCTGTTTTAATATCTGTGTCTTCAATCTATTTTGAGTTAATTTTTAAATTTCCCCTTGATCATTTTCAAAGCATTAGTGAAGTAGAGTGATTTAATGTGAGTCTTGTCAGTCTTACTGCCTGCTAACCTTGTAGGCTTAAATATCCTCTAATTTAACATGTATTTATTTCCTTAAAGAAAGATAATTATCTTTTATGGGGACAGAAAGACCTGAAGGCAGTAAAAAATAATACATGATAGTTGCAAGAATAAATAAAATAGTAAGAAGCGTAAGGCAGAAATAATAGGCAGGTTGGTGTGTGCCTGTAGCCATTGCTACTTCCACTTTCTGGGGAGGCAGAGGCAGGAAGATTTTTACAAGCCCAAGGTTTCAGGAATGGCCTAAGGAGTGTAATGAGCCTCCTCCACCCTAGTGTGTGTGCATGTGTATATAGACGAGAGGTTGATACCAAGTTTCTTCCTCTGAAGCAGGTCTCTCACTGAACCTAAACCTGGAGCTTGCCGTTTTGCTAGACTGACTAGCAAGTAAGCCTCAGATCTCCCTCTCTTGCTCTCCAGCTCTAGGCTACACGTGCATGCTGTCAAACTCATCTTTTTATGTGGGTCTTCATGCTTACATAACACGCTCTTTACTCACTGATTCATTTCCTAGTTCCCCCTTGTTCTCTTTTTAAGATATATTTTTCTTTTAGTTCTGTGTATGTCTGCGGTTATGTGCACTGAGTGCAGGTGCCTACAGAGGCCAGAAGAAAACATTGAATCTCCTAGAGCTGGAGTTACAGGCATTTGTAAACTACCCAACGCTTCAGAACATGCTGGTTCTGAGTTCAGGTCCTTAGATCAGGAAGCACTTAACCCTAGAGCCATCTTTTTTGTTGTTAAAAGGTTTCTTCTCTCTTCTATGCTATACTTGAAATAACAATACTAATAATAATTCAGGCAACTTAAACCAGGGGAGAACACTGAAATGAACTGACAGTGAACGTCAGCTACACTGGCTGGTTCCATATTTAATAGTAGGACTAGGAAGAAGTCGGACCTAAGAAAATGGTGTTGCCTTGGAACACTGAGTTTAAGGAGTTGTCTACTAGGAGTCTCACAGCGTCTCACATGGTTTACATTATGGGTATAGCCTTCAGGCAAGAAGAATAGAGTCTGGAACAGAGATCTTGGTCATGAATCATCTTCATAAACTGAAGCCATGGATGTGTACACTTGGGTGCAGGTGATTACAGAATTTGAGAAATGAATTTAAGTCAGAGTCAGAATTTCTTGTACATCACAGTGAGACTCTGCTGAGAGTCTATCCTGGTTCTTTCTTGTTTTGTGATTCAAAACTAGAGAAACCAGATTTTGTGGATCATGGTGATTGTATATTTGTTAGTTGAGTACTTTGAAGGCAGGAGGATCACATGTATTTTATGAAGCATGCATATATCTGCCTTATTCGTAGCCCATGTCCTTCTCCAATTTAAAATCATTTTCAGTCGACAATGCTGCTTGCATTCCATGTAATCCTTAAATTTGCATTTAACATCTATGTTTTTATTTTGTTTTTATTATTTTTGAAACTTTATAGTTATGGCTGGTTTTGAATTCACAAAAGATCTACCTGCTTCTGGAGTCTTACCTCATTCTTAATTTCAGAGTTTCTTTGTTTTTGATTTTTAACAGGTTTTGCACTGATTGCAAAAATAAAGTTCTCCGAGCATACAATATCCTCATTGGTGAACTTGACTGCAGCAAAGAGAAGGGCTACTGTGCTGCACTTTATGAAGGCTTGCGGTGCTGTCCACATGAGCGACACATACATGTTTGCTGTGAAACAGACTTCATTGCACATCTCTTGGGTCGTGCTGAGCCAGAGTTCGCAGGAGGGTATGAGTATGTAGTTTGCTAGAATGGGCTATCTAGCGCTTTGCTTCATTTTATTACTCAAAGTTTGTTTCTATCACCTCTGCCTCACTACATAAGATATATGTACAGATTAAGGTGTTTTGTAAAGATTGATTTCTTAATTGAATGAAACTATGGGAAAAGTATTCTGGTGTTTGGTTTGATCCTCTGCTCCTCATTTCTGGAAAAGAGGTAGGCTTTTACTATAGATTATCATTTTTTCTTAAAAATGATTGAAAAGAATGTTTCTTCATGCATCCTGCTTTATCATGTTTAGATTTTATTCTCAATGATGGTTTTTGCATAGAAATTAGGTTTTTGCAACAGGGAGTTAAGAAGTGCTTTTTTGAATGTAATTCATGGACTGTGTATATTATTATTTCATTATTAAATGGTAGACAGCCTAAATTAATACCTCTGGCTTTGTAATGAGAATGAAATTGGAATTAAATTATTCATAGTTATACATCAAACCCATTTTCCCTTTGGGTTTTATGTCAACTCTCTTTTGAGTACTGGTTTTCAGCTAGAAGTTGTTAAATTCAAAAGTTCACTATAGTACTGTGAATACTTCTGCTAGACTGGCACTAGAAGGCCTTGTCTTGATTGAATCACTTTGGAATTGCCTCCCCCTCCATTCATTTTCAAACCAACTTACCAAAAAATGGTTAAATTTTACTATAACTGGAAGTTGAAAGGAGTCTACCATGTCTACTATTAGATACATACTTCCATGACTTCTCTAGGCTCTAAAACCCATTTCCTTAGAGCCATTTCCTGAATTACCTTACTTTTACCAATATTAGAATTCAGTTCTTGAATGTACATTTCTCAATGGTTAAAATTGTGTGTGTGTGTGTGTGTGTGTGTGTGTGTGTGTGTGTGTGTGTGTGTGTGTGTGTGTGTGTGTGAGATAGAGAGGGAGGGAGAGAGAGGGACGGACAAACAGGCTGGCTGGCTGTGTTTAAAGTCTGGATTTTCAAGTTTTACTGTTTCAGTTAAGGAATTAGGAATTAATGTTGAATTGTCCTGAATAGGCGAAGAGAAAGGCATGCTAAGACAATAGATATAGCTCAAGAAGAAGTTCTGACCTGCTTGGGAATTCATCTTTATGAACGACTGCATCGGATCTGGCAAAAACTCCGGGCTGAAGAACAAACATGGCAGATGCTCTTCTATCTTGGTGTTGATGCTTTACGTAAGAGCTTTGAGGTAAGAGCAAGGAATTCTGACTGGGATTTATTAGTCATGGCTTAATCTTTTTTCTTTTTTCTTTGGTTTTTCAAGATAGGGTTTCTCTATCATAGTGTTTCTGGGTTCAATCCTCCATGATAAGGGGATGGGGTACGTGTATATAATATGGATAAGTAAAACTAGAATATTGCTGATTTGAATAGCAGTGTGGTTTTTTTCTTATAATGTACAACTGTTCATTAACTTCTTGAGTCAATTTTTAAGACATTATCATTTAAAATATTAAAACATGTGGACGTCTCAGTTTGATCTTCAGCATGCAAAAAAAATTGAAATTTGTTTTTGCTGTCCATGGTGGCTTATGTATAGTTCCTGCACTTGAAGATTGTTGCAGAAGTGCCCTGTGTTTAAGGCCAGTTTGAGCTACAGAGTGAGACTGCCTCAGAAAACAACAAAACTTGAAGATGTGTATGGAGACTGAATTTACTACATAAAATAGTAGTGTTGTGTGTGTGTGTGTGTGTGTGTGATATTTAAAGTGAGAATTCCCTTGGAAAGATGAAGGAAATTATGACTGATGTTCACTCACCTTTGTTTTTACAATAGATGACTGTGGAAAAAGTACAGGGTATTAGCCGCTTGGAACAACTTTGTGAGGAATTTTCAGAGGAAGAACGAGTTAGAGAACTCAAGCAAGAAAAGAAACGCCAGAAACGGAAGAACAGACGAAAAAATAAGTGTGTGTGTGATATTCCTTCTTCCTTACACACAACAGATGAAAAGGCAGTAAGCCAAGAGAAGGTGTGTGTGCTGCTTTGGGTAGAAGGAAGACTTTGTATTTGGGTATTTTACTCTGCTTTTCTAGATACGAGTTCCTGTAATGTGTGTATTGACTTTTCCCCCATAATCATGTGTGAGCCGCAATATTTAATGCATGCATTTGTTTTATAAAAGCCATGTGTTGGATAGTTATCTCTCTACAGCAAAGTCAAAATATGGAATATTAGCTTTGTGAATGACCTAGACCAACTTTAGAATCTCCTATCTAATAAGTACACAATAAGTACACAAACTTATTGTGGATTGTACTTAATCAGGGTTTACTATAATAAATAATTAAATTGGAGGAATCATAGATAATTTAAATTGTAAGCCTACTTTATATTAAATAAGATTTAAAAAATACCATGTGCACATAGTGAGACATCATCTCAGAAAAAAAGTAAGTTTTCAACATTTTGACTATTGTTTCAAAATGTAAGGGATTTTTGTTTCCCCTTTTAATTATGGATGTCAAATACTTTCCTTTTTTTTAAAGTGACAAATTGACTATTCATTTTTGAGGAATTAATTTGATAAATACAAATTTGAATAAGCATAGTTTGTCTCAGATTCTTTGAAGTGAAATTATTGTTCTTAGTTCAGCTTGCAGCTCAAATAGGATAGATTTCCTTGAGAGAGTTCTTATAGCTTGGGCATGTGTCAGAAGATTTTTGCTTAATGTTTAACAAGGGAAGGATACAGTGACTTCCTGTGTATTTCACTTGTGCTGCTCTTGACTTACTAAGGCACCATTGCTGTTAGATTAGCAGTGAAAAGGAACATAGTAACATTGTAGTAACTCCTTTGGGGTAAGAAGACAGAGCATTGATAACCTAATTTGCTTGATACTGTTAACTTTATTTTTTTTGAAGGTATTTATTTATTTGCTTTGATCCCCCGCCCCTTTTTGATAACTCTTGTTTTCTGATGGTTTATAGTGAAGTAGCTTAGTACATTTTCTTTTCTTTTTTTCTCATTTTTCTTTCTGGGACAGGGTTTCTCTGTGTGGCCCTAGTTATTCCAGAACTTGGCTCTGTTTACCAGATGGTGTGTGTCACCACTACCTGTTCCCCCCCTTTTTTTTTGTTTTTTTTGTTTTTGTTTTTTTGAGATAGGATGTCACTCTGTTGCCTAGACTAGTCTGGAATTCACTATGCAGCTCAGATTGGCCTTAAACTTGCAACAGTAGCCTGACATGGTAGTGTATACCTTAAATCCCAGCACTTAGGAGGCAGAGACAGATGGAACTCTGTGAGTTCCAGGCCAGCCTCATTTATATAGTGAGTTCTAGACCAGCTAGGGTTACATAGAGAAACCATTTCTCAAAAACTTGGGACAGTCCTCCTGTCTCAAATGCTGGGATTACAGAAATGAGCCTCTGGCTAGTTGCAGTGATTTTTTTTTTTTTCCATATGGATACTCTTCATTTTTTAATCTTATAACTGCTTTTTAATTAATTAAAAATTAAAATTTAGCCCTTATGGAAGTAAATCTTTTTATTGTCTCTTAATGTCCATCCTCAAAGGAAACAGACTTCATTGAAAATAGCTGCAAAGCCTGTGGCAGCACTGAAGATGGTAATAGTTGTGTAGAAGTAATTGTTACCAACGAAAATACATCATGTACCTGTCCTAGCAGTGGCAATCTTTTGGGGTCCCCTAAAATAAAGAAAGGTGAGTAAATAAATCTTTTTAAAAATAACTCTTGCTGGACCCTGTATGGGTCTGAGCTAGGGCCTCTTCATATACGTTATGGTTGTGTAGCTTGGTGTTCTTGTGGGACTCCTAACAGTGGGAGTGGAGGGTGCCTCTGACTCTTTTTTGCCCTTGCTTGAACACTACTGTAGACTAGCCTACTGGGTGCCTCATACAGCCTTGATAGGAAGGTATGTATCTAGTTTTATTGTAATTTGTTATGCTGTGTTTTCTTGATAACCCTGAGGGGCCCACATCATCATCATCATCATCATCATCATCATCATCAGCTGCAGCTGATTTACAAGACACTTACCCCAGTCCAGATCATATGCTAACCTGTTGTATGTATGATCTTACTTCATCTTCATAGAACCTAAAACACAGTCTATTATCCTCATTTTTGCAAACTGCCGTGTTAATGCTGGGAATAGAACCCAGGTCCTCTGGAAGGGCAGCCATTGCTGCTAACCATTGGGCCATCTTTCCAACGTATCCACCACCATCCCCAGCCCTGCCACCAGTAAAACAAACAAATGAAACCCCAAGTCTCTATTTTTCTTTTAAGTATAAGTGTTCTTAAGAAGATTTTTTGGAATTAGAATTTGATTTTGTTTTTTGAAACAGGATTTCTTAGTGGTCCTGACTGTCCTGGAACTCGCTGTGTAGACCAGGCTGACCTCAAATTCAGAGATATGCCTGTCTCTGCCTCCCAAGTGCTGGGATTAAAGGTGTACACTGGCACCACCTTGCTGGAATTAGAATTATAAAGTTGCTTTATCACCTCAAAAGTACCATACAATTTAGTCTGATATTTAATATTTCTTTTCTTACAAGAAACATAACATGTAAATATTAGTCATATTTTCATCACTTACTTTCTGTAGGCAATAAGATTTGATATTTTTCTCTGGACTCTGAATTTTTATTTTTACTTGCTCTATTTTCAGGCGTATCTCCACACTGTAATGGTAGTGATTGTGGATATTCATCTAGCATGGAAGGAAGTGAAACAGGTTCTCGAGAAGGTTCAGATGTTGCCTGCACCGAGGGAATTTGTAACCATGATGAACATGGTATGCTCGGGTTTAAGATTCCTAATTAATATCTACTACATGGCTTATATAACATCATAAATAGGAAGGGTTATTAATTTTTGCAGGTGAAGATTCCTGTGTTCATCACTGTGAAGACAAAGAAGATGATGGTGACAGTTGTGTTGAATGTTGGGCAAATTCTGAAGAAAATAATACAAAAGGAAAAAATAAAAAGAAGAAAAAGAAAAGCAAAATGTTGAAATGCGATGAACATGTAAGTGTGATTTGTAATTAGTAATTTTTATAGTTGAAAACAACCTATTTTCTTTGAATTGGTGGTGGTACAGGCAGGCCTTTAATCCCAGCCCTTGGGAGGCAGAGGCAGGCGGATCTCTTGAGTTTGAGATCAGCCTGGTCCACAGAGTGAGTTCCAGGACAGCCAGAGAAACCCTGTCTTTTAAAAAAATGTTTTATATAGTTGCATTGCTTGTTCATCTTGTGGGTGTGGATATGGAGGAGGAAGTGTTTATTTGTCCAGAAGTTCAAGTGAGTCACAAGTCACAGATCTGGTTAATACTTTCTACTTTACTTCATAATTTACAAAAAATTTCCTTTAGATATATTTATTTTACATGTATGAATGTTTTACCTTCATGAATGTCTGAGTAACTTGTGCATGCAAAGGATAGAAGAGGATGCAGGGTTTCTTGGGAATTGGAGTTTGGATGACTGTGTCACCATGTGGGTGCTAGGAATCGAACCTGGATCCTCTGTTAGGTGCTCTAAACTCCTGAGCCATCTCTCTAGAATCTATCATTTTAATTAGCTATATAATCTTGAAAAACTAATAAATTTAGTTTTTCTGTTTGCAAAAATGAGGATAATAGACTATGTTTTAGGTTCTATGAAGATGAAGTAAGATCATACATATAACAGGTTAGCATATCATCTGGACTGGGGTAAGTGTCCTATAAATCAGCTGCAGCTGTTACCTAGTATTACTTCTCAAAACTTGAAACTTGACTGCAGATTTTTTGTTTTGTTGACTGTCTTATCTGGAAGCATAGGCTAACCTGGAGCTCACTAGCCACCTGGAAATTTTTGGTTTTCTTTGAATAATAACTGCTACTGTTTTTGTCCCCTTTTTTCCTTGGGAAATTTCTTGTCCTGGTTTCAGATCCAAAAACTTGGAAGCTGTATTACAGATCCAGGTAATCGAGAGACCTCAGGAAACACCATGCACACAGTGTTTCACCGTGACAAGACCAAAGATGCACATCCTGAGAATTGTTGCAGCGCTGAGAAGGGTGGGCAGCCATTGCCTTGGTTTGACCATAGGAAAAACGTACCACAGTTCACAGAACCTACAGAAATGTCATTTGTTCCTGACTCTGGAAAAGGTGCCAAGAGCTTAGTTGAACTTCTTGTAAGTAGTTCATGATACCTTAATGTGAATTGGGGGAGATATTAGAAGCTTAGGTAGGGAACAGAGAGAGGTTAAGAAACGAAAGGTGTTTATTCCATTGTTCTTTGGGGACTTCATTTCTGTTCTTCCACTCATGGCTTTTGTAACTGTTGTGGAGCACATTGTCTTGTTGTTGTTTGTCTTAAAGTTAGACCAGTTAGGAGAGTAACAAGTGGCAGTATAGTACTCATCCTTCTATACCCGAAAAAAATATTGAATTAGTATAATCTCAGCACCCCAAAGGAAGAGGCAGAAAAGTCAGGAGTTTGACTCATGCTCAGCCACAGAGAGAAGACATCCTGGGATAAGACCGTTTTAAGTCCTCCATACCCCCCACCCTGCGCCAAAAAAAACCTTAAAATAATAAAAAAGAACCTGAACTAAAGCTTTTATTCCAAGTTAATTCCTTCAGGTGGCATATAGGAAAGTATGATTGGTCTTGGGAGAGTTGTAAAATTGATATCACCTCCTGAAACTTCAGCTACACTATATCGGATGTCAGTGTCCCAGTGTGTAATGTGTGCTGATGCATGAAAAGAAAGACAATTGCTATCCCTTCCATTAAGTCCTGGTGGAACTGTCATTTGGAATATTAAGGATTCTATTGTTGCTTGTTTTATTTTTGTATATGTTATAAAGTTTAGTGGTGATTCTATATAACATTTTAAGTAAAAAAAAAAAGTTAATTTGTAGAGATAAAAATCTTTTACTTAGGCCTGGCAGTGGTGGCACACGCCTTTAATTCCAGCACTTGGGAGGCAGAGGCAGGTGGATTTCTGTGAGTTTGAGGCCAGCACAGTCTACAAAGCAGGTTCTAGGACAGGCTCCAAAGCTACAGAGAAACCCTGTGTCAGAAAACCAAAAAGAAAAAAGAAAAAAGAAAAAATCTTTTACTTAATGTATAGAGACAAAAGTTTCGACACAGGATCAGCTAGAGATAAGTCTGGTTATTTAAATATTGGTTGAATTAGCTGCATCCATCTCTTTCTGTCCAGTTGTTTTAAAGGCAGAAGGTGTGGTGATGGTCAAGTAGGCTCAGGTGTATAAGGGGTGATTATAGATACAGTGTTTCAAACCAAGCTGGATTTCAAAGATGGGATGCCATGATGCTTATTTTGTAAGCATTCCAATTAGAGATCACATGACTGGGTTGAGACTAAAGGTAGCCTGCTTTAATTTGTAGTTGCCCCACCAAGTACAGCATTTTGCATTTTTTGTCATGGTCTTAACTGCTGCTTTAATTTGCAGGATGAGTCTGAATGTACTTCAGATGAGGAAATCTTTATCTCACAAGATGAAATACAGTCATTTATGGCTAATAACCAGTCTTTCTACAGCAATAGAGAACAATACCGACAGCATCTGAAGGAGAAATTTAATAAATACTGCCGCTTAAATGACCACAAGAGGCCCATTTGTAGTGGCTGGTTGACAACGGCTGGAGCAAATTAAATAAATAAAATAGCTCTGTCTTTCAATGAAACACACAAGATGACTACTGCGCCTTCTCTTTTAAAAAAAAAAAAAACTCTTAATTTAGTGACTTCTGGCAAAATTTTATCTTAAATCAATGTGATTCCTTGTTTTGGGAGACGGTGGAGGTAACCTCATTCATTTGTTCTTTCTTCAGGCTTGTGTCTTTAGTTGCGTGGCTGCGCAGGCCTGCTTATGATTTAAGCCATCTCTTCATTAAACGTTTCTCTTCCTGTGAGACTTACTAAAGCAACTTAGTGGCAAAAGTAATGTTGTACTTACACCTCTGTACAGAAATGACAGTGAGCTGGATATATGGTTTACAGTAGACATCCACTTGCAAAGTGTCTGGACGCAATGTTAAAGGCAATGTGCAAAATTTAAAATAAAGAATATTTATTAATACGCATAGTAGAATGTGGTGTACATGTTTCTACTCAGTGTGGTGGCGCTTTAGTATTTGCCACTTGTGAACTTTGTACTTGGCTGGTATTGATGGAGAGATCATGAAGAGCAAATGAAGATAGAGATGCAGACTGTTCAAGACAGAATTCTTCCTCTGGTGAAACTTGACATCTGAGTAAAGCAGTTTCTAGTCTTGTTCTTAAAGAATAAATGGCTTAAATACTGGCTAGCATCTTCCTTTCTCATGAAACTTGAATTGCCACACTAGAGGTTCCCAAAGAGGTAACAGAAACACCTTAAATTCAGAGGCTTATATTGCCCTAAAAGAATGAAAACGAAACGTTGGAACTCTTCATCCTCTGAGACTGCGACCTGGGAAGGACGCGTGAGAGCTGACCACATGGGTTGTACCCAGCCTTACTTGTTTTCCACTGTAAACTCAGTGTGGCTCACAGCTCCCTGCTGTCACAGCTGAGTGCTGAAAGGGAAAGGTTTTCGGGAGCAGCATTTTGCTGCCATGATAGGTCAAATTGGTGATGGGGAGATGGCAGTTAAGATGCTTCTAAGAACCTAAGTTCCAGCAGGGAGGTGGTGGCACATGCTTTTAATCCCAACACTGGGGAGGCAGATGGAGGCAGATCTCTTGAGTTTGAGGCCAGCCTAGTCTAAAGAGTGAGTTTCAGGACAGCCACAGACACACAGAGAAACTCTGTCTCAAAACCCAAAAAAACAAAACCTCAGTTTTATCCCCAGAACACTAAAAAGAGGAGAGACTGTGTAAGGGATGAAACTGGGTAAATGCATAAAGAGAAAAGGACTAAATTTGTTACATACTGTATGAAACTGTCAAATAATAAAGTAAATTGGATTAAACAAGAAAAAAAGTGCTGGGCATTAGAGACCTATCCCTGAATTTCTCTTACTGGCTTGCCAACTGGACTCGTGCTCCAGGCCAATGAGAGACCCTGTCTTACAGGAAGTGGGGTCAGTAAGGTGATGGCAGTGGGAAGAAGGTGCTTGCCACTAGGTCTCAGAGCCTGAGTCTGATTCCTGAAATCTACATGGAGAGAACTGACCCTCACAAGTTGTCCCCCCTCTGGACTATAGGTCCAACTCCTGCAACCATAAAGAATGACTATATGAAGAAGGTAGATGGACAGGTTTTTGTTTGTTTGTTTGTTTTTGAAGACAGTTTCTCAGCGTGTAGCCCTGGCTGTCCTGGAACTTACTCTGTAGATCAGGCTGGCCTTGAACTCGGAGATCCATCCACCTCTGCCTTCTGGTGCAGGGATTAAAGGCACCACCGCCACTCGGGCGGCAACATCAGGCAATTTTAAACACTGAATAGCTAGAGAATAAAGTGAACCCTACTCTGAACAAAACTGACAACCCGATAATGGAGAATGAAGTAAAGACAGTTGGGCACATTACCTGTCCTAGGACTGGGTTGCAGGTCACACCATCACACCGCTATGTGCCAGTACAGTCATTGTTTTGCTTTTTGTTAAAAGGTCTCACGTTCCAGCTGGCCTGGAACTTCCTGTGTAGTAAAGGACGGCCTTGAACTGATTCACCTGCCTCTGCCTCCCATAGTGCTGGCTTATGCCACCAGGCCTTGTGGTAGGGTCGGTGCTCCCTACAACAAGTGTGAGGCCCTGTGTTGAGTCGCCTGCACGAGGAAAAAACAAAACAAAATCTTATAGAGTATATTGTACATGTTTAAAGTTTGTAAGTTTGCTTGCTACGAGTTGTTCAAATTGTCAGTTCTTGCCAGTGATCACTGAAGTACATCGTATAACATTGCGTCCATGTAGGACTGGGGAGGGTGCTGTCAAGGGCAGATGGAGAACATGGGGCCTGTTAGGAGTAGAACCTAACATACTTGGGTATTTTAACCAAATTAGTTCTTGGCTAGTAAGGCCAAAGGATAGGACCGGGTACTGTGCTTAAGAGCCCTCCCTCAGGTCACCTGGTCTTAATGGCGGAGACACAAGCTTTTCTGGACTGAATCCTTGCTACCAAGTCACTCGGGGTTTGGAAGGGCACTGGAGTAACTTGTAGGTCCCTCACCCTGGCCTCAGGCCTCTGGAAGTGGGGCTGACTGAGCAAAGGAAGCCTTGCATGCATGCATCCTCTTTCTCCTTCCACCACAAAAGGAGGCGCTCACCAAGAAAGCAAGACCGGAGCTTGTCAAGAACCCCTCTCGCGCCGGTGGGCCCCCACCTGAAGCGCTGCGGTTTCCGTCAGCCACGGGAGGGGCGGGCTCGCGCGGGGGCGTGGTCGGAAGGGGTGGCCCCGCGGCCGCTCAAGGGACACGGCGGCGAGGCCGCGGCGGTCCTCGGGCGCGATGTGGCCCAGTGCCGAGGTCCCGAGGGCGGAGCCCCGGCCGGAGGCCGGCCCGCATGGGGGTGGGGCTAGGCGCTGCTCCGACGTTTGCAGGTTGCCCGCGCCCGCCCCAGCAGTGTCCAGGGAGCGGCCGAGCCTCGGTGACCCCGGACGAAGCTCAGTGATCTCAGTGCCTGGCTTGCCGAACGGGGTGGGCGGACGGCTCGGGACCATGGCCAGAGCCGGCATGGAGCGGTGGCGCGACCGGCTGGCACTGGTGACGGGAGCCTCGGGGGGCATAGGCGCGGCCGTGGCCCGGGCATTAGTCCAGCAGGGCCTGAAGGTGGTGGGTTGTGCCCGCACCGTTGGCAACATCGAGGTAAGGCCCCGCTGAGCAGCGGGGAAGCTCTGAGGGACGTCGTTTCCACGGGGTAGGGCTCCGAGTGGGGGAGGGGAGTGGCCGGAGCCAGGTTGTGACCCCGCTCTCACCAGCCTGCTACCCTAGGGCCATTTGCAACGGCCTTGAGGGCAGGAGTGATGGATATCTAGTAGCGAGAGGACGTACTTTCTCCCTTAGACTTATTTTGTTTTCTTATTTTCTTTTTTTCTTCCTCTTTTTTAAATTATATATATATAAGTATATATATACATATATATATATATTTATATAAAGCTATTCGCTCCTGGTAGCCTGTGCTGCACTGTACCAAGTCCCTGACCCCTAGCATTCTCTTTCCTTACCCTGCCATCGTCCGCCCCTACACTGGCAGGTGGAAAGGGGAAGCCAGAGGTCAGGGCCTAACTAGGCAGCCAGGGAGAAGGAAAAAAAAGCTGGCTAGCTTTAGTGGTTACGTTAGTTTCCTCTTGTCCCCAGACCTCACCCAGTCACACCAGGTAAAGTGCTAGCCAACCAATAAGCAAGAAGCTAGAGGTCTTGAGTGTTTGACCCGCGGGCAAGGGTGGGAGCTAGCTGTCCGTTCAGTTCATATCTGAGGCTCCACTCTTATGCCGTGAGCCTAAGTGGTGACTGCATATTTACTTAGAGATTCTTCTTTTTCTGAGCATTTTTCCTAGGTGGGACTGAATAGGTGAAATAGGACGCTGGATATGTAAATCCTGATGGATCCAGAACTCCCTAGTTTTTCTCTTAACATGCTTTTGGGGGTTCTCAGACTTATGAGCAGTATCAACTTTGAAAAGATGAGGAGGAGGTGGCCATGTGGGAAAAGACAAGAGAAATTCCCATTAGTTGCCCTAGCAGGACCACCATCAGCTGTGTGGGCTAGTCTTTCCCTGCAGAGCTCTGTCCTCAGTGTGGCTCAAAGTCCGCTGGTAGGAAAGGGACAAGGAGGCCTTGGGTGGAGGCAGAGGGAGAAGGTGTGCGGGAAGAACTGTCCACTCCCCAGTTACTGACTAAAGGTACACTTTATAGCCTCCCAGATAATCCCAAGGTCACCTGGCTCCTCCGTTGCCCCATTTTGCCCCTCCCTTTCCTGGAGAAGCATAGGACCCAGCCCCCCTCCACCGCAGGCACCCGCTTTGAAGCCTAGGGGATTAAGGCCAGGGATTGGACAACTGGATCCCCTGGTTTGTTGGTTTGTTTGTTTTGTTTTTAGTTTCTTTTTTAATTTTTAATTTTATGTGCCTTGGTATTTTTGCCTTCAGATGTGTCTGTGTGAGGGTGTTGAACCCCTTGGAACTGGAATTACAGACAGTTGTGAGCTGCCATGTGGGTGCTGGGAATTGAACCCGAGTCCTGTATAAGAGCAGCCAGTGCTTTTAACCACTGAGCCATCTCTTCCAGCCTCCTGTTTTTAGATTTGATTCCCTAATTCTGAAGCCACTCTTGTCTTCTCTTCTACTTGTCTACCCTAAGCTAGCCAGAAAAGGGAGGCCCTGAATCCCAAGGGAATCTCCAGGCAGATTATTCAGCTTTAGGATGATTCCATGTCATTAAGGGAGAACTTTGCTGTGTGGGTCTGTCCTTATTTCAGGTTATTTTGAAGAGTAGATGGAAATGACAGAAGTGACACATGGAGGGGCGATGATGGGGGGAAGAATATCACACACACACACACGCACACACACACACACAGAGAGCTTTTCTCCCGGGGACTTTGAGTCTGGAGGGGGGGTTTCCTGGGTTTCTTGCTCGCTATTTTGTTGATTGATTGTTTTGATGATATTAAAACTAAGAGTTTGGGTTCGGGCATTCTACTGGGAGAAATCCTATTCCCTGAGTGGTTATGCATGGCAAAATAAGGTGGAAGAGGGCTTCTGAGTCCCAGAGGGATACAACTTTAGAATTCACAGGAAGTTAAAGCAGTAAGACCCTGACTGAGAACTCGGGAAGCAGAGGCAGGTGGAGCTCTGTGAGTTTGAGGCCAGCCTGGTCTACAGAGCAAGTTCCAGGACAGCAAGGCTACTCAGAGAAACTCTGTCTCAAAACAAAAACAAAACAAAAACAAACAAAAAGGCAGAAAATAATTTATTTGGTCACCTGATCAAGCCTTTTATTCCTAGCTTCACTTGGAAGGAGGAAGGGGCTCCCGGCCAGGGCAGATGGCCAAATTGGCCTTCCTCTAGGGCAGCCTGCACCCCCACACACACACACTTACACAGTCACCTTCACAAGGCTCAAGTGCCCAGCCACTCACTGGCATCCCACAGCCTGCTTTCTTCCAACTCCTAAATGTCAGCTCCTGCCACACTCAGTGGCTCTGCGTTTTCAGGGCTCTACAGTGTGCTGAGGAACTTGGACATGCACAGGGAGTGTCTAGTGGCAGGTGACCAACTAAGGTGGGGAAAATTGGGGTTGATGGGGTACCTGGGGTTAGACATTCTGACCACATGTAGGGAGAAAGAGGGACTTGATTGAGTTCCACTGAAAGGTGTGTACAGGACTCACCTTTAAGTTCTGTGTGCCTTTTGTGAAGGGGAGGTGGCGGTTCAGAGCTGAGCCCTTCTGGAGGGACTGGCTGACTCTAAAGAGAGGTAGAGAATTGGATCTCTGGGGTAACTAACTAGCTCAGGGCCTCTTGGCCCTAATGGAAAAATGATGTGGTACTGGGGAGAGAGGAGAAGAGAAATCTCCCTTCGTTCCCCGGATCCCTGTCCCCTTCTCTCTCCTTAGCACTGAAGACTTTAGTGTATATGTGAAATTCCTCCTTGATCTGTCTACTGTTCCTCCCCTTCTCTGAGGGAGTGTCCACAACCCCTTAGACTTTGACCAAACAGACCAAGCTTTGGGGATGGGCAGACCTAACCTCTCTCATGCAGCCAAAAGGCGGCTGCCACTAGAGAGACCGAACTGTGACCTGGGAGGGAAGGCTGACCCTGGGGGAGGAGGCGTGGGAGTGAGCGGCTCACCCCAGTTAGACCCCTGTTGGGTTTCATAGGAGCTGGCTGCCGAATGTAAGAGTGCAGGCTACCCCGGGACTTTGATCCCCTACAGATGTGACCTGTCAAATGAGGAGGACATCCTCTCCATGTTCTCGGCTGTCCGCTCTCAGCACCATGGTGTGGATATCTGCATCAACAATGCGGGCATGGCCCGGCCCGACACCCTGCTCTCGGGCAGCACCAGCGGATGGAAGGACATGTTCAATGTAAGGCTTGTATAACTGGGACGGGAGGCTGGGGGGCGGGGGTCAGAGGAGAGTGGACACCAGGGGCCTAGAAGGCAGAGGGCTCCCGGGGACAGGACTACAGTAAAGGGGAGCTTCAGGTTCCCACGGAGACATTTTGATTTTTCCACTCACTACCAGTATCACAAGGCTAGTAACTGGATAAGCATCCTCCCGGCCCCAGATAGTTCTTACACTCTAGACTGGCTGTGATGGGATTTGAAAAGATTGCAGGGTAGAGAACTGTAGTTTGATGAATGTCCCTGCCTGTGCTGGGTACCTGGGGTCATGGTCTTAGGGAAGACAGCAGAGACGAGAGGTTATGTGTGCACCTGGCCCCGCACGGCTCAGGCAAATTCACGACAACCTCTGAGCGTCAGTCCCATCACATTTAGTTGGGATAGACACACCTAAATCATCACTATTACCAGCTCCACTGTCCCCAAGTATGGTCTACAGAGTGTGGGAGAACACATGGCCTCGTCAAGGGGTGGTCCTTGCTCAAATCCAGGTTAGTTGCTCCCTGCAGTCTGGGAAAATCCTTGATTTCCTTTGAGAAATAGGGAGCCGGTATTACACTTTAGAGAATGTACGGGCCAGGGGCTGGTAAGATGGCTCAGTTGGCAAAGGTGCTGCTTACCATTGAGACCCAGGAGCCATATGGTGAGAGAAGAGAGGCCACTCCTGTGAGTTGCCCTTTGACCTCCACATTGGCACTGTGGCACGCACGCGCGCGCGCGCGCGCGCGCACACACACACACATACACACACACACACACACAATAAGTAAATACATACATGTAATAAGAGCATGTGCCGGCCAGGCACAGCCCCGAGGACATGTGTTTCCATCTGCCGCTGCGGGGTGGCATTAGGGTGTGAAAGCGTTTGAGAGGCTGAGAGCACTGTCTTTGCGCTCTCTACGTCTGTACCAGTAGGCTAGTACTAATAGGTCCTTGGAAGGGAAACAATGAACAAAGAGAATGAAGCTGTGACCTCAGTCTTCTGGGTCAGAATCACAGCCCTCGTGTGCAGAGGCGTATGTCTCAGCCTGGACCTCAGCTCGCCCATCTGTGAGATGAGGGACTCCTAAGTCCCCAAGACCCCCTTGTCTTGAATATTACTTAAATCCCTTAGCCCCATCCTAGTAGGCCCTGGATCCAGGAGGTTTCCACCATGCCCCTAGGGACTCATTTTTCCTCCGTATGCCCCACAATCCCACCCTGTTCAAAGAGGACCAGAAACAGGCTGAGCCCTTTCTGCATCCTAATACCCAAGTGTTACTGCTACCACAAACACGCAGGCAGGTTCTCACTGAGGGCATTCTGTCCTGATGCCTGGGGGACACTTGATAAAGCAAATCAGCTAATCTGCCAGCTGTCCCTCTCCTCTGGAGAGGAGAGAAGAGAGAGGCAGGAGGGCCCCTGATGACAGTTTTATCGCTGCTGGCCCCTCTGGCAAGGCTAATGGGTGGAGCAGACAGCAGACAGGTGCTTTGTGGCTGATAGCCTTAGCCTTAGATCTCTGTTCTGTGAAGGGTGGGGACTCAGGGTCACCTCTGCCAGGAGTGGCAAGTGACCCCACCCACTGGATTCCCCACACCTGGACTTGTTTCTGGGGTTTAGGTTAATGGCCCGTGAGCCGGTGGGAATTACCAGGGAGCAAGGATGGCCGAGGAGGGCAGGGAGAGAAGGCTGGCTTCTGTGTGTAAGGAAAGGTTTAGGCCATTTCAGGACCGGTTTCAGTCTGTTTAGGAGGGAGCAGGTCTGGCCACTGACCCTGAGAAGGATGGCTTGTTTCCTGAGGCCGAGGTCTGACTGTGGCAGAGATGGTTGGCAGAGTGTCCTGGGCTTGGGTGGGAGGCTTAGTCCTACATGAACTCAGCCAGGAAAAGAGCTACCTCTACTGTCATCTGGGGGTGGTAGCTGTGAGGGGTGGGACCCCCAC
Source organism: Arvicola amphibius (assembly GCF_903992535.2). NCBI lineage: Eukaryota > Metazoa > Chordata > Mammalia > Rodentia > Cricetidae > Arvicola > Arvicola amphibius. Next base: position 36,426,154 of record NC_052050.1, read on the forward strand.
AGAGAAGGCATGCCACTCCCTCCCCCTGGTGCTCTGCAACTCTATCACCTATTCAGTTGGGCCCAAGCCGGAGACACTCCATTGCCTTCCCTGGCCCACAGGTGAATGTCCTGGCCCTCAGCATCTGCACTCGGGAAGCTTATCAATCCATGAAGGAGCGGAATGTGGACGACGGACATATCATTAACATCAACAGGTGAGGTCTGGTGGCCTAGGCTCAGCACAGGTCCCTTCAACAGTGACCCACCTGTCTCAGCTCATTAACCTCCAAATGGCAGTTTCTTTGGTAGTAAGATAGGCATTTAATATCTAAGTGGCATGGGGCTGACCAAGGGAAGCGCTGGCTTCTGGTCGTCTAGAGTCCTCCATAGCCAATGCCTGGGTCTGGGCCTTTCTAGGAACTGGGTGCCATTGTGCATTTTCCTCAGATCCAGGGATAAACCCACCTTGTGGGCCGAAGACATTGCATAGACTCTAGCATAGGAGAACCCATTGTCTATTGAGGGGCGTGGGGGATAACACCAGAGATCTCCCAGCATAGCCCTGTCCATGAGCACACAGACAACATGGTGAGGCTCCTGTCAGCCTGTCTGGCTGCAGAAGGGAGTACACAGTCAGCAGGACAGCTTCAAGGCAAAGCCGGTTTCAGGAGCTGCATAGACAAGAGACTAGATTCCCCAGGCAGTGGTGGCGCTTGCCTTTAATCCCAGAACTCCCAGAGGCAGAAGCAGGTGGATCTCTGTGAGTTTGAGGCCAGCCTGGTCTACAGAGCAAGTTCTAGGACAGCTAGGACTGTTACACAAAGAAACCCTGTCTCGAAAAAAACAAAAACTGAACTGTAGGGGTATCCACCAGAAGTCCCCCAGCAAGGCTTCCCTGTTGGCCTCTGGGTCACAAGGCTGACCAGGGTGATCGGAATACTGCCTGTGTCTGTGGAACTTTACTCTCTCCTCTCTCCCTTCCCTTCTTCCACCCAGCATGTGTGGCCACCGAGTCCCACCCCAGTCTGTCATCCATTTCTATAGTGCGACCAAGTATGCCGTCACTGCATTGACAGAGGGACTAAGGCAAGAGCTTCTGGAGGCCCAGACCCATATCCGGGCCACGGTGAGGCTGTGGTCTAGCCCTGGTGGGAATGGCACGGGCCCAGCCCTCCTGCCCGCACATGCCCAGGAAGGCCTGCTGAGAGCCCTTGGGTTCAACTGAGTGCACAAGTCCTGGGTGCTGCTGCTCCTTACGAGGACAGTCTGCTCCGTTCGTTCACTCACCCAGAACCCATGGTCAGACTTACACTGTTAGTGGGAGGGGCCGACTTGAAGGGAGCATGGAGTGAGACTAAGGGAAATCAGACACTGTGACATGACTTTGGGTAAATCACTGAATCCCTAAGCCTCAGTCTTCACATCTGTGAAATGGAATGATACTTATCTGGCTATGAGGTTAAGCAACAGCACTTTGTAAAGCGTTAACCAAATATATAGGAACAGCCCCATATGCAGTACAGGGTATTGTGAGAGGTGCCAGTTGGAGCTCTCAGTGGTGACTTCGGACTTTGGAAGGAGGACAGTTGAGGACATGAGGCAGCTGTCATTGTGAATCGGGAGCCCTGTGGCCTCTGTCCTTTCCCTTCAACCTCCTCATGGCCCTGCTGGAGCTCAGGCTGAGCAGGGCCTCTCTGTTGGCCAGTGTATCTCTCCAGGCTTGGTGGAAACACGGTTTGCCTTCAAACTCCATGACAAGGACCCCCAGAGAGCAGCTGCCACCTACGAAGACATAAAGGTGGGGCCTTCTTCTGGGCCCAGTAAAGCCCCTCAGGCTGTCCTCTCTGCCTAGCTTACCACTCCTGGAGGGCTAGGGTGGGATGTGGAGAGAGAGTCCCTCTGAGGTGGGGAGGAACTTGGGTCACTTCTGCCCTTGTCTCAACACCCCCCCATGCTCTCTCTCAGTGTCTCAAACCGGAAGATGTGGCTGAGGCTGTCATCTACGTCCTCAGCACCCCCCCACATGTTCAGGTGAGTCTGCTCTTAGCTCTTTACCCACTGGGAGCAGCCCAAGTGTGCCCAGGGAGCCCTTTAGGGGGTGATTGCCTCAAATCGTCTGCCTTCCACAGGTTGGAGACATCCAGATGAGGCCCACAGAGCAGGTGACCTAGTGTTCTGTGGGGAGCTCCTGACTTCCCCACCCTTCGCGGCTTGCCTCCTGCCTCTGGATTTTAGGTGTTGATTTCTGGACCCTGGATCTTACTTTCTGTATCCACTCCACTAGGGATAGGAAATTTGTCAAATTATTCCTGTTTATATATGTGAACAAATGGGCTGGGGAGAGAAGGCACAGTCGTGACCATTTTATCTGCTGACCTGTTCTGAGTACCCTGTTGGGCTCCTTAGCCTTTGCTCTCCTCAGCCTCTTCCTTTTGACCTGGGCAAGGGAATGTGGCCAAAAAGGGCACTGTCTATCTTCTTGCACCCTACCCTCTGCCCCTTAGGGTTGGGGTGGCAGAGACAGGCCTCATCTTTTACCTGTGTAGGCTCCCTTCCCCACTCCCCCACCTCTCCAGCCCAATTTTAGCTCTTATCCTGGGGTCATCACTGCACTCTGGCCATGGCCACAGAATACTAGGCCTGTCTCCCAGCTTACTGTAACAATTAAAAAGAAAGATCACAACCTACTCTGGCTTCAGAAGTGTCTTTCATCCCCCTCTCCCCGCTTCTTGGTGATCAGTGTGATTGTGTCTGAGAATTTCTTCCAGGTAAGTGGGAAGGTAGGTAAATTTGGAGTATCCCTTCTGGAGTGGGAGGGGACGGTTGGTGCCAGGATCAGCCAAGGATACATGTGTCTCAAAAAAAAAACCAAAAATGTGTCCAAAAACCAAAAATCTTAAGTTAGTAAGTAAATAAATACTTCATTTATAAGGGGCTGGGGAGGTGGTTCAGCAGTTAAGAACATTGGCTGCTCCTCTGGAGGACCCAAGTTTGATTCCAAGAACCCACATGGTGACTTCACTGTTAGGGAATCTACATTTTCTTCTGGTCTCCTGGGTACCAGGCATGCACAGCCATGCTCACAGACAATACACCTCCACACATAAACAATGAAAGAATTTTGAAAAATAAAATAAATTGGCCCCAGGCGTACCAACACTTGAGAAGCAGAAGCAGGGTGATTGCTGCGAATTTGTGGTCAACCTTGTCTACATAACGAGCTTTAGGCCATGCATGGGGACTACTTAGTGAGACACTGCATTAAAAAAAAGTTTAGGCCAGGGGCTGGAGAGATGGCTCAGCGGTTTCTGAGCATTGGCTGCTCTTCCAGAGGACCTGTGTTCAATTCCCAGCACCCGCATGGCAGCTCAAAACTGTCTGTAATTCTAGTTCTAGGGGATCCGACAACCTCACACAGAGTAAATACAGGCAAAACACCAGTTTACAATAAGTAAATAAATCTTTTTTTAAAAAGTTTAGGCTGGGCGGTGGTGGCGAACGCCTTTAATCCCAGCACTCGGGAGGCAGAGGTAGGTGGATCTCTGTGAGTTTGAGGCCAGCCTGGTCTACAAGAGCTAGTTCCAGGACAGGCTCCAAAGCTACAGAGAAACCCTGTCTCGAAAAACAAAAACAAAACAAAACAAGTTTAAAAAGGAAAAAAGCAAAGACAGGTTGAAAAGGCTCAGTGGGGGGGTCTGAGCAGTGAGCAAAGGAGTCCCTGCATTACCATGAGCAAAGGAGTCCCAGCATTACCATGAGCAAAGGAGTCCCTGTATTACCATGGGCCAAGAACATCAGCTGCTTGTCCACAAAGACAGGATAGACTTGGGGCTTAATCACAGAGGTCCGGAGATGGGAAATATCGCTGGGGTTCTGCTGACTGGTGATAAGGGTCTGACTGGGTAGCTTCTGGCAACAATTTCCAGAAACGACAATGCGCCTGAATGTGGGGAGGAAGGCCCCCAAGACAGACTGACTGAACAGGATGGCCCACCCATCGTCTTAAATTGGTCTTTGCGGGTGCGGAAGTGAATAAGGCTAGCCCAGCCTCCCGACACCTCCCCTCACCCAGAGCAGCCGGAGCTAGGGTCAGCTCAGCAGCAGCACAGCCTCTGCTCGCTCGCGGCGGTGGAGGAAGTGCGAACCATTGCTGTAGGGGGTGCTGTGGAGACTTAGTTGCGGTCAAGCTCGCGTGTGCGTCATCGGACAGGGGGCCGGGCCTCTGGAACCCGGAAGCTGGGGACCCACGTGGGAGTCTGGGAGGCGACTGTCTTGGTTTGGTTGGCAGATGGTGGGACTCGGGGACAGTTTGTCCTACGCGAGGGGGCGAGGTGTGGGAGGCCAGTGGGTCCTCTGCAACCGTCTGTTCGTGGAGTCCCGGGCGCAACTGGAGCTATGCGACTGCTCTGGACGGTCGGGTGCTTCGGTCGCCGGATCGTCCGTCATTTCTCCCTGGTGGCGCGGCCTGGCGGGGAGGAGCTGAGCCGCCTGCTTCTGGATGACCTGGCGCCGACCCAGAGGCTGGAACGTCTGTTCGGCCTGTCCCCGTGCCTCCTGGCCCTGCGGGCCGCCCGCCGGAGCGTGGCCCGGCTTCTGCTCCAGGCGGGTAAAGCTGGGCTGCAAGGGGAGCGGGCCGAGCTGCTCCGGGTGGCCGAGGCCCGGGGCATCCCTGTCCTGAGGCCCAGGCGGCAGAAACTGGACGCCTTGTGCGGACACCAGGTGCACCAGGGCGTCTGCATGGAGGTGAGCCCGCTGCGACCCCGGCCCTGCGATGAGGCGACAGAGGCGAGCCCGGGCGACGACCCTCAGCAACTGTGGCTCGTCCTTGAGGGGCTCCAGGATCCCCGGAATCTTGGGGCTGTGCTGCGCTCCGCTCACTTCCTCGGAGTAGACAGAGTCGTCACCAGCCGGAGAAACAGGCACGGACTTCCCTTAGTGGAGGCGGAGCCAAGTCCTAAGCACCTTGGGGTGGGGGTCCCTCGTCCAGGCCCCTGGTTGACGGAGCCTTGGGAGCGAGATAGTGTGTAGGGCGCGGGGTTTGAGATTACCAGGTTTAACGGGGATCGTGGGGGAACCTTTGCAGCTGCCCGCTTACTCCAGTAGTCAGCAAGGCCAGCGCTGGTGCTATGGAGGTGATGGACGTGTTCGCCACTGCTGACCTGGCCGGTTTTTTGAAGGTAACGTGGGACGAGAGGGGAAAGAGAGGCGATGAGTCTAGCTCGGGCTCTTAATGTCACTTCTAGCTAGCAGTGGATGGGAGGTGGGGGTGGGAGAAGGGAACGTGGTGGCATTGATTCCTATGGTCTTTAAAATCACCAGTGGAGCATCGTCTGAAGTTAGGAATTTCCTCCCCTCATTTCTTTTACTACACGCCTTGGCCACCTGCATCAGCAAGTCAGTGTCTGACACCTTTGGGTCTTAAGCAATGCTCTGGGGGAGCTGGTGGGCAGGAGATGTGGATACATGGAATAGAAGCTCAACTTGAAAGCAATTTTGAACACGGCTTTGCTAGGGACAATTTAGCGTTCTTCAGCTGTGTTTCCCGGACTAGACACCAGGAGGCAGCATTGCCTCATTTGGCAGACCCTCTGACTTCCGTCTGATCCGCCTCCCCCCCCCCCCCGCCCCCCCCCCCCCGACAATAACCTTGAAAAGAGGGGGAAAGAAAGCCGCCTAATAAACTTATATTCAAGCCACGTGTCTAATTTCAGATTTTCTAGTAACCACGCTGAAAAGTAAAAAGAACCAGGTGTCTGTAATTTAAGCTCTTAGAAAGTAGAGAGGAGGGCTGGAGAGATGGCTCAGAGGTTAAGAGCATTGCCTGCTCTTCCAAAGGTCCTGAGTTCAATTCTCAGCAACCACATGGTGGCTCACAACCATCTGTAATGGGGTCTGGTGCCCTCTTCTGGCCTGAAGGAATACACACAGACAGAATATTGTATACAAAATAAATAAATATTAAAAAAAAAAAAAAAAGAAAGTAGAGAGGAAGACGATTCCTTTAAGACGATTCCTTTCCAGGCCAGCCTGGGCTATGTGAGATCCAATCTCAAAAAACAAACAAACAAAAAAAAACAATAACAACACCAAACAACCAGAAAAGTAAAAAGAAACATACTTTCATTCAGTGTGCCCAGAATAGCACTAAAACACACACTTTAGGGCTGGAGAGATGGCTCAGAGTTTAAGAGCACTGGCTGCTCTTCCAGAGGTCCTGCTTTCAATTCCCAGCAACCACATGGTGGCTCACAACCATCTATAGTGAGATCTGGTGCCCTCTTCTAGTATGAGGTAGAACACTGCACACATAATATTTAAATAAATAAATAAATAAATAAATCTTTAAAAAAATACACTTTAAATGCTAAAAAAAAAAATTGAGAAAGGGTCTTGTTGTGTAGCCCAGGTTGGCCTCAGATTCACTGAAATCCTCCTGCCTCAGCCTCTTTATAAGTGTATGCTACCATGTTCAGATTAAATCACATTTAAAAATGTTTATTTATGCCTGGAGTTGGGGGTGCACGCCTTTAATCCCAGCACTTGGGAGGCAGAGGCAGGCAGATCTAAGTGAGCTCGAGGCCAGCCTGGTCTACAAAGCAAGTTCCAGGACAGCCAGGACTGTTACACAGAGAAACCCTATCTTTAAAAACCCAAACCAAATTAAAACAAAACCAAAACCAAACAAACAGCCCCCCCCCCTGTTTATACATAATACATCTCAATTTGGATTAACCATATTTCAGTCCTTAATAGCCACAGGTACTGGGGCTGGAGAGAGAGTGTTAACAGTGAAGAGCACTGACTCTCCCAGAGGTCCCAGGTTTGATTCCCAGCACCCACATGGTGGCTCACAACCATCTGTGACTCCAGTACCAGGGCTTCTGATGCCCTCCCTCTTCCGGCCTCCACCAGTATCCTGCACACGTGGCGCACACATACACATGTAGCTAAACCCTGATATACATAAGAAAGCGTCAGAATCTTTAGGTCAGGTGTGCCAGCGGTTTTCACATAAACAGCACGTCTAGAAGCATTTTCTCGGTCATCTCAGAGGCAGTCCCCCTTCTGGGGTCTCTGGCCAAGCCTGGTGGGAAGTGGGAGTCTTTGTTGGTTTTCTTTTCCCCCTAGACTGGGTTTCTCTATGTAACCCTGGCTTTCCTGGAACTCAATTGTAGACCAGGTTGGTCTCAAACTCAGAGACACACTTGCCTCTACCTTCCGAGTACTGGGATTAAAGGCATGTGACACCATGGCTGGGCTTAGACTCCCACTCTATTTGACTGCCTCCCAAATGGATGCTCTAACCTGGATCTCACCCCCCACCCCAACTCTAGACTCATACCTCTGCTGCAGCTCTTCCCCTCCGCTCCCACGGTGAGCATTTCAGACTCCCCATTTCTAGGGCTCACCTTCTGTTCTCCTAGGGCCTACCCTGCTCAGTTGTTCAGCCTAGAGATCACCTTTGACTTGTCCTCACAGTTATGTCCCACATGTCCCCAAATCCTTTTGCCTTTTGCATGGAGTTATTGCTACACCATCCCCATGTCTCACTGTTTCTTCTGCTGCCCTTGTCCAAGTTCACATTTCCCTATGCTGGGGTCTCAGCGTGGCATGCCCAGTGATTCTGCCAACACTCACATCAGACAGGGTCGCTTTGCTCAAAATGTTTCAAAGCTCCAGATCTGGTGGCACATACTTGTAGCCCCGGTACTTGAGAGACTAAAACTGGAAGATCATAGGTTCAAGGCCAGCGTGGGGTTCATAGTGAACTCATGTCTTAAAAACCAAACCAAAATAACATTTTTCAAAGTTTCTATATCAGTACTAAAGCCCTATGCTTCCAGTGGCCCTTGAGACCTTACTCTGTGTGGCTATTGTTTTACCTCTTTGGCTACCTTCTCCCAGGCCAGCTTACCATTCCTCAGATATGACAGGTGAGCAGGGCCTTTGTGTCCCAATCTTGCAGGTCTCCCTGTCTAGAATCTTCCCCCACTGATAATACTCATCCATTAGTAAACTTGCAGGTCTCCCTGCCTAGAACCTTCCCCCACTGATACTCATCCATTAGTAAACTTGCAGGTCTCCCTGCCTAGAACCTTCCCCCACTGATACTCATCCATTAATTATCTTCGGATCTGTACTTTGCTGCCACTTCAAGGAGAACTCAACAGCTGCTCTGCCACACGGCTGGGATTTCAGTCTGCTGTGTTCTCAGCCTCATCCTCAGTGCCCAGAGCAAATGCTGATCACCTAGAGAATCTGACTCACCCTAAGTCGAAGGCACTTTCAGTGTGTGTGTGTGTGTGTGTGTGTGTGTGTGTGTGTGTGTGTGTGTGCGCGCGCGCGCGCGCAATCCTGGGCTCCTCAGCCATGGCTCTGATGACGATTCAATGAGCCAGGATGTGGTGTTTTCTTCCCCTTTTCAGGCCAAGGCCCAGCGTGGCTGGCTCGTGGTGGGCACAGTGGGCTGCCCAGGTCCTGAGATCTCCCAGTCCTTCAAGGTCCCCATCACTAACTGCCTAGAGTTCATCTGGGACCGGCCTACTCTCCTTGTGCTGGGTAGGTAGGCTATACCTGCTTTTCCGTTTTCAGTTGTCTATTTTCTAAGTATATGGACTTCAGGTTGGGGCTCCCTAACACTGTCCCGTGTCCTGCAGGCAATGAGGGCTCTGGTCTGTCCCAGGAGGTTCTTGCCTCCTGCCAGCTGCTCCTTACTATTCTGCCCAGGCGTGGGCTGCCTCCCGGTCTTGAGTCCTTGAATGTGTCTGTGGCCACAGGTGAGTCTACATCTCCCTCACCCCCAGCTCCATGGCGGTGGCTTCTGTCTCCTCTCATTTTCGGACTGATTTACCCTGAACACTTGTTTGTGAGAACAGGAGTGTGCCCTGCATGTGTCCTGAGCCCCTCTGTCTCCCCGTTGCCTTTAGGAATTCTTCTACACTCCATTTGCAGCCAGAAGAAGGGTTTCCCTGCACAGACCGAGAAAGGACAACTTCTTCAAGACACTTGAGAATCCTTAGCTACGCCTGGAGGACTCAGAGAGGCCCAGTACCCAGGACTGCCACTGTAGTCGGAAAAACAGGCTCAAAGTGGGGCTCACCTCGACTGAGATACGCGTGTGTAGGAATCGGACCGAGTTGCACGCCGATTCTCACACAGGCTTGAATGTGCTGCTGGGCTCTCTGCCTGTGAAAGCCTGTTTATTGGCTACGGTCAGTGGAGACCAAGGGGTTGGGGTGTCATTTCCAGTTGGAAATGGTAGTTTGCTCATGTCCAGGATGCGTTAAGACAGACGGTATCTGTCCTGGATCTTTCCTAGGAGTCAAAGGACTGTCTTGGCATGAGAATGGGGCAGTCCAGTGCAGGGCCTGTGGCGTGTGAGAGCGAGGATGTAGAGGGAAGTTGAGTGGACTAGTGCGCAGCATCCCTACTCTTCCAGGTGATGAGGATTAAGTAAATGAGGGGTTCCATCCAGTGAATGTTACAGCTGAGCTGTCCTGCCCTGTCTCTCCATTAGTTGGCAGTCTTGCTCTTTGCACTATAGTTTTGCAGCTGCAAAGCACCATTCGAGACAGAGAGAGAGAGAGAGAGAGAGAGAGAGAGAGAGAGAGAGAGAGAGAGAGAGAGAGAGAGAGAGAGACAGAGAGAGAGAGACAGAGAGAGACAGAGAGAGAGAGAGACAGAGAGAGAGATCCAACCTGGTGGATCTGAGAGGTTATGAAGTCAGGGTCACTATTATGCAATTCCATATACGCTTGGTCCGCTCCTCCAGGGTCCCACAAGTGGATAAAAAGTGTGATATTGCAGAATAGTGGCCTCACTCTGGGCTGCACAGAACAAGTCCAGTATAGCAGCCACCGTGTGATGCTGAGAAGGGTGGGTAAACCCTGGGCAGTAGGATTTTCTTTCCTTCTTTCTTTCCTTTTTGAGATGGGGTTTCATGTACCTAGGGTGTCCTAAAACTTGCCCTTTAGCTGAAGATTACCTTGAACTTTTGGTTCTCCTGCCCCCACCTCCCAAGTGCAGAATTCAAGACACCCCCCACTGTGCCCACTCTATATGTAGCTGCGGGTAGATCCAGGGCTCTGCGCAAGCTAGACAAGCTTTCTACTTACTGAGCTCCATCTGAGCCCTAGGCTGGATGATCCTTTGCTGTAGGAACTGTCCCGAGCACGATGAGACGTACCCACTAGAGGGCTGTATCCCATCTCCAGTTGTGAAACAAAACTGTCCTCACATGGCCAGATATCTTGACTGACAGCCCTGAGTGTGGGATGGAGGACCATCCCTGAATTGTAATCCCGGTGGCTGCGAGACTTGGGAAAAGTCACCTCCATGCTCTCTTTATATCCTTGAAGAATATAAAGAACGATGGGAGCTTGGTGCTCATTTCCTCTGCGATCTCCCTGGAGTAGGATCCCAACAGCAGTGAGCACTTAGTACAAGGTTTGAATTTGTTTGCAGAAGGTCTGGAGATCTTACTTTTCTTGCTGCTGTTGAAAATACCGAACAAAAGCACCTAAAGGAAGGGTTTCTTTTGGCTTAAGTTTGAGGAGAAACTTTCATTTCCTCATAGCGGGCAGTGGGGGTAGGGTAGGGGATGGGCATAGCAGCAGGAGGGGGTGTGAGGCAGGATCTGGGGCTTGGATACCCGTGCTTGCTTACTCTCTCCCCTTCCCCTGTTCATTTAGTCTAGGGCTCCTGCCGTGGGGCGGTGCTGCCCACATTCAGAGAAAGCCTCCTCGTTAGTCCTGTCTAACTGAGAACACCCTCAAAGACATGCCCAGGGGTGGCCCTCCCAGGTGATCCCAAAGACAGGCAAATGGTCAGTGAAGGTGGACCGTCACATGGTCACCGTAAAGTTTTTATCCTAAGGAAAGATCAACACCATTCCCCCAGCTCCCCATCTTGAGCTGTGTGTCCCCAGCTGCCACACAAGCTCTGATGACCACTGAGCTCAGGCTGTGCTGTCTCACCAAAGAACAGGGATTTGGCTTTTGTCTTTTTATTGTTTTGTCAATTTTATGAATTCAAATATAGGTTTTTAGCATTGCCTGTGCCTTGGAGTCATGGGGTAGGGAAGGGGTTGTCTGTTAATGCCCAGAAGCACCAGATCAATTAAATAACAGTCTCTAGGAAGGAGCCAGGTGTTCCTCTTGCTTTTCTTTGTGTCTTCTTTTCCCTTGAACATGTGTGTGTGCACGTGTGCGTGTGTGTGTGTGCACAACAGCACACATGTGGAGATCAGAGGATACTTGCTGAATGGTATCAGGCCCAAGGAGAAGCGCCTTTACCCACTGAGCCACCTGACCTGCCCGGGCAGTTACAGGGAGAAACCCTGTATCAAACAAACAAAACCCCAATGTTTTTGTGTCTGTGCATGTGCGCTGTATACACTGGATCAGTATTTCTTAAAGGTCCCAGCTGGTGTCAGGGTTTAGGAATCCTTGGCTTGCTAGGCATGGTGGTGCATACTTGTAATCCCAGCACTCAGGAGGCTGAGGCAGCAGAGTGTTAATAAGTTTGAGACTAGTCTGTTTTGTAAAGCAGGTGCCAGACCAGCCAGGGCTATGTAGCAACACCCTGTTTTAAATTTTTTTTAAATAGCATTTATCCCCTTCTCCTAGATGGTGCTTAGTGGCTCTCAGGATGATCTAGTGTTTGACATACCATTATAGGCTTACCTTCAGCACAGCCTCTAACGAAATTAAGCTGTCCTGCACCCCTGGTAATAGGTCTGTTTACACTAAGAAGGTTGGGAAAGCACCAAGACCCCCAGGTTCTGTGTGCCCAGGCAGACTTCAAGGGATCCCTGCTGTGAGAACTAATGTCCTTAAGAGATTGTCTAACACTGCTGGGTGGATTTATTTTTATTTTTATTTTTGTCAGCTTGACTCTAGCTGGAGTGTTCTGGGAAGAGAAACCCCAACTAAGAAAATGCCTCCGTCAGATTGGCCTGGAGGCAAGTCAGTGGGCATTTGCTTGATGAATAGTTGAAGTGGGAGGGCCTAGCCCATTTGTGGGTGGTGTGTGCCACCCCTGGGCAGGTAGGTAGTCCTAGGCTGTAAATGAAAGCAAACCAGGCTGGAGTCATAGTTCATCAGCTAAGCGCACTGGCAGCTCTTCCAGGTCCAGTTCCCAACACTCACGTGGCAGCTCACAGCCATCCATAACTCCAGTCTTAGGGAAGCTGGCACCAGGCACCCACATGGCTAAAACATTCCGGGCCCCAGTTTTCATCATCTGTAAGACGCAGATGCAAGAACATACAAGGAAAGGCCACCGCTCACATCTGGAGGCCGCTTGCTGTTTCCTACAGCACCCGAAGACCAGCCTGGAGGTGGGGGCTTCTCTTTCATACTGGCCTCAGTTTCCCCAGAGGTTCTGGACTTCCATTCAGCCGCAATACAGTGATTTTCCGTGGGATACTGGGAGGAGTTGGAGGAAGGCTAGACTGGAAAGAACATTTACAGAATTCCCTTTTGGCCAGTCCCCTCCACATTCCCCCTCCATCCTGGTTAAGATGTGAAGCTCTCAGGAGGGCTGGGAACTAACTTGGAATTTTCCCACACTCTACACATCCCAACTTTCCTCTCGCCTAGCCAGCCAGGCCAGCCTGGAATACACACACACACAAACACACACACACAAACACACACACACACACACACACACACACACACACGTGCGTGTATAAAATCAAGAGGCTACATTGCCAAATCTTCCCCACGCCTGGGGCCCTAAACTAGATCCCTCTTCTTGCTCCTGCAGGGCCAGGCACCAGGGATCCCCACAGTTTGTAAATGTAATCAACCTTGAGGTCTCTCACTTCCACAGGTGCAATTAGCATGCCCATCTGCTAATCTCTGATTAATGATGTTTACAAACAGGGACTCTGCTTGGAGCACCTCAGCCCTTCCTTTCCCCAGCAGGGAGGTGGGAAGGGGTCTTCTCAGCATCCCCCCCCCCACTTCTATAGCCCTCCCTATCCTCTCCCTCCTTCTCCAGGCAGTGGGCAGAGCTGTACCCTAACGCCCATGCTCATTGCACACCTGGGAAGGAAAGAGCGAACAGACAGGAAGCCCTTAATGGTGGGGCTGGAATCCTACCCACCTTTCATTCCTCTCCCTCTGGAACTTCAAGGACACATGGTGGCCATGCTGCCTTTATCTCCCACCCCAGCCCTGCCTCTCTGTGTGGCATCCTTGGTGGGTACAATGCCAGGTGCGCTGTACCAAAAGCACAGAGAACTTTTAATTTGAATTTCCTTTATTTTATTTAGTCAAGGTCTCGTGCAGCCTCAAACTCACTACGTAGTCAAGGCTGGCCTTAATCTCCTGGATTCTTTAGCCTCCATCTCTAAAGTGCTTAGATCATGGGTTTATTTGTTTCTGGAGATCCTACCCAGAGGCTAATGCATCTTACGCAAACGCTGTACCATCCTAGCTATATCTTCAGCACTGGCCTCGAACTCATGGTCTCTCTGCCACAGCCTCCTGAGTGCTGGTATTATAGACGTACACCACCATGCACCATGCTGTGATCACAGATTCCAGACAGACCCATATTGTTGGTCCTGATGCTGGCTTTGCTTTAGCTAAGTTGCTTCTTCTGTAAAATAGAGGCAAGATGGTGCCCATCCTATAGGTTTCAACTAGAGGGGAGGATTCATAATCAGATATATGAAAGAGACTTAGCACAGTGTACAGGAAATAGTGGCGCCCATGTGTGTGAGCTTTGTACTGCAATGAAAATATCCATGATGATGAAAGATGATGAAAGGGGGCTTCTGAAGTCAGAAGATGCCCGAGGACCCCTCCTTCTCACCCCCTCTCTGGGGAGAAGGGCAGGTCCCAGCTCATTACTGGTGGGGGCTGGGGTGGAGGTGTCAGATTAGAATCACTCCTGGGTCTGTTCGCAGTTTCCCTGTTTCATTAACACCTCCCCGGTGGTCTCAGGCTCATCCTGCGGGGGAAGCACTCCAGAAAGTTCTGACCACCTCCCACCCAGCCTGAGCTCCGTGGTCCTCATTTAAAGGCTGTGCTCCAAATGTGCACAGAGAGGGGCCTTACACCAGGGAGGCTGGCCACTAACCAGGGAGCTATCATTGGTCCCCTCTCCTGAGTGTCCTAGAGGCCTGCCTGATCAGGAGGCACGCACCTGGGGTAGCCCATTCTTTTCCTGCCCCTCTCGGCCTCTCACCCGCAGGTTGGTGTCAATCCCTCCCTAACCCCCACCCACCTCCGCCCAGGACTACATCCTGGTTCCTTCCTTCAGGATCCTCAGGGTGAACGTGGCTTGACCCTTCCGTCTGGTTCCCACTCGCCTTTTCTGACATGGACTCGCCTCTGAAAACTGCTTATCATTTGCTTTCTATGTAAAATGAGGACACCGTACCTCGTGGGAGCTACATGGAGCTCTATAAATTGTGAACCCAGTAATTGCTAACAGTGGCCATTTGCTTTAGGCAAACTGCTCTGAGAATTACTGTTTTGCAGGCAGAGCCTTGTTTTGGATTGTGGGGGGAGGGGGAGGAAGGCCCGAGAGAGGCCCTGTAGTCTTCAGATCTTCCTCAGGTGATATTCCCAGCTTCTTCCAAGATTGGAAAAGGGTGGAACCACCATTGAGTGGAGAGTAGGCTGCTTCTAACAAAGTTCCCTTCAATTGCAGCCCCAGAGGGATTTTCATGGCTACTGGGTCTCTCCATCACACTTCTGTTTTGGAGGACGCCCTCACTGGCTGCAGGGGAGGAGAGCTACTGGCCCTGCTTTCTCTTTTACTGGCCCCTTGTTCCACACACTGGGGGCTGTGGGTATCAAAAAGGAGACTCATTGAAAAGCAGTTGATTTTGTGACTTATTAGCAACCCCAAACACTTTCTACAAATTGGGCGTTTCCCTTAGGGGAAACGGAAACAGTAGTCTGGGTCCCTTCTTGCGAGTGTTCTAAGTCCTTCTGTCCCTCTGCAGTCAGGAAGGGTTCCTGTGCTTATTGTTTTTTTTTTTTTTTTAAAGATTTATTTATTTGTTATGTATACGACATTCTGCCTCCATGTATGCCCATGTGCCAGAAGAGGGCACCAGATATTATTACAGATGGTTGTTAGCCAGATGTGGTTGCTGGGAATTGAACTCAAGACCTCTGGAAGAGCAGCCAGTGCTCTTAACCACTGAGCCATATCTCCAGCCCTCCTGTGCTTATTGTTATATTAGCATTGTGTGTGTGTGTGCCACAGCATGTGTGTGTGAGTGCCACAGCATGTGTGTGTGTGTGAGTGGGTGCCACAGCATGTGTGTGTGTGTGAGTGGGTGCCACAGCATGTGTGTGTGTGTGAGTGTGTGCCACAGCATGTGTGTGTGTGTGTGTGTGTGTGTGTGTGTGTGTGCCACAGCATGTATGAGGAGGCCAGGAAAGAATTTTGTGGAGTTGTTTCTCTCCCACTTTTACATGGGTTCCAGGTCTGTCAGGTTCTTGCCTCCTATACCCACAGGGTCTCAGGTAGCTCAGGCAAGCCTCCAGCTCACGATGTAGCTGAGGCTGACCTTAAACTTCTGATGTTGCTGCCTCCATCTTGCTTGGTTGCAGAGGTGCACCACCATGCCTGACTTACACAGTGCTGGGGGCTTGTGTATGCTGAACAAGAGAGCTACACCCCCAGTCCAGTCATTTCGTGTCTCAGACACCCTGCTGTTTAAATAACTAAGAGATCCTGAGGCCAGAGGCTAACTGTCTCCCTGCCTTCTCTCCGCAGCAGCAGAAGGCCTCCCATGTTTCCTGCTGGCCTGGGCCTTTCACTCAGACTGCGTCAGAGGCAGCAAGTCTGTAATTCCCAGCTGCAGCTGCATTGATTCTGTGGGGGAAATGGGTTGATGGAGGGCCAAGAGAAAGCTCCATAGACCCCTGGGCTCTGCACCAGGCCTGGCATAGACAGCTCTTACCAGAGACAAGGTGCCAGTAGGGTTGGGCTTTGTGCAAGGGGCTGGATTTTGTCTTGTCTGAGTCCCTCTTATATCTGTGGCTCTCTCGCCTTGGTGGGTTGGGATCAGGAGCAATAGCATATAGTAATGGTCATGATGACAGTCTGGGGGATGCACCTTTCCTAAGGCTCTCCACTACTCACAAGATGGCTCAGTTAACCACAGTGAATTCTTAGGGCACCTGGGAAGAAGGGCTGTTCCTCCCTTTGGCTTGTAGATGGGAAACTGCACTTGCCAGTGGTCATTCTATGCAAATCTACAGTGACATCCTACCTCAGTGCACCCCGCCCCCAGCTTCCCACTGGACTGTGCGTGGGCTTGCACAAGGTCATAAGACCTGCAGTGGGTGCTGCAGGGAGTCTCGGAGTCTCAGTCCCCTGGAGAATCCAGAATTGTGTTCCTTCTCCTTGTGAATTAAGTTTGCACTCCCTGTCTGTCCCTTTTCTCTTTTATTTTCTCCCCTGATTCTCATTACCCCAGGGGCTGATCAATGGCAGCCGCTGGTTATTGATCTGGGTGGGCATTCAAGTGTGGCTGCCCCAGGCCAGTATTGATGGAGAGGATTGGTACAGAGGCTGGGGTAGAGTGTGACTGGGAACTGGGGGTCCAGAGAAGGAAGTGGGGCTCCCGCTCCTCTACTGGGACTTGACAGTGGAACTTTTTAATTTTTTTTTTTTTTTTTTGAGACCTTGTTTTTCTGTATAGCAGTCCTGGCTGTCCTGGAACTCGCTCTGTAGACCAGGCTGTCCTTGAACTCATAGAGATCACCTGCCTTTGCCTCTGGGATTAAAGGTGTGTGCCACCATGCTTGACTTCTTTCTTTCTTTCTTTCTTTCTTTCTTTCTTTCTTTCTTTCTTTCTTTCTATTTATTTATTACATATACCGTGTTCTGCCTGCCAGATCTCATTTCGGATGGCTGTGAGCAATCATGTGGTTGCTGGGAATTGAACTCAGGACCTCTGGAAGAACAGCCAGTGCCCTTAACCTCTGAGCCATCTCTCCAGCCTCCATAGTGAAACTTCTTAAAAGTGTAGCTCTACCAGGTGAAGGGGGGGGGGACAGCGGAGTGTTTCTGAAGACAGAAGGTCAAGACTTAGCTTATACTAACAAGTATTTATTGAGCACCTACTGTATGCTAGAGGGGACTGCAGCAGTGAGTCAGCAAAACAAAATGTAAAATTATATAATATGTTGTACAAAACTACAATAAGTGGAAAAGAGTTGTGTAATTATTTTCTTTTTTTTGGTTTTTCGAGACAGGGTTTCCCTTTAGTTTCTAGAGCCTGTCCTGGAACTAGCTCTTGTAGACCATGCTGGCCTCGAACTCAGAGATCCGCCTGCCTCTGCCTCCTGAGTGCTGGGATTAAAGGCGTGCGCCACCACCGCCCGGCTAATTATTTTCTTAAAGATTTATTTATTTATTTATTATTTATTTTATGTATGAGTGGTCTATCTGCAAGCATGCCTTTATGCCAGAAGAGGGCAGATCACACTAGAGATGGCTGTGAGCCACCATGTGGTTGCTGGGAATTGCACTCAGGACCTCTGGAAGAGCAGCCAGTGCTCTAACCACTGAGCCCTCTCTCTAGCTTCTAGAGTTGTATAATTTTAAGCAGGGAGGCCGAGGCAGGGATATTAAGCATCACGGGCTAATCTGGACTACCTAGCAATTTCCAGGCCAGTCAAGCTACACAAGCAAGAGTCTGTCACAATCACCTCCTCATCCTGCCCAGGAAAACAAAAACAAAATTGGTACTCCAGGGGGTAGGCCATCTTGGTGTCATCCCTGGGACTTGAATGTCCAGTCCAGTCCATGATTAATCTCTATCCCTAGCTGGTATGGAAGGGGAGTTTGAGGCAAATGGCTCAGCCAGTATCCAGGCCACAGCCACCCTACAAAGATCAAAGGGTCACTATTTGTGACTTCTTTCCCATTAATACTGACCTTGATGTTGGGCAATACCCAGGCAGACCCCGTGCCAGACCCCTCAGTCCCTCAGTGCCAAGACCTCTTAGATCCCATTCTCTGCATTCCTATCAGATATCTGCCTGGGGCTTTGTACTGCAGGGTAGGGGCAGAGAAGGTATTTTAAGCCTCCCCATGTCAGCCCCAATAAAGTCTATAGTGTGTCCCATCTTCAAGATGATACATTGAGGCAGGGATGGGTAGAAGGCAGGGTAGCCCCACCCAGCTTGTGGCCCTGAGAGAGAACCACAGGTTGGTTGGGTTCATCTCAAGTGGAGCCTCGTCTCCCGGCTAGATAACTCAGGGCACAGAGCGTAGCGTTTATGGCAGACTAAGCCACACTCCATCTCTGCACACAGTCACAGATGCTCAGAGACACACACAGAGACAGGTACAAACCTCTGCCTAAGCCCTGAAGGAAGACAGGGACCTCCATGTGGTGTGCTCGCTCCCCATAAATCCATGACATATCTTATGACCCTGAAGGACCATGGTTGGTGACCTTCAGCCCTGCACCACCTAACCGGCCTGGCATCCCTCCTCTCCCTTAGAAGCTGTGTTAGTAGTTGAAGGACTGAAATGGGAGCAGGTAAAAGGCAACGGGATCTCCGAGTAGACTTGCAGTAACTTTGAAAGAAGATCAACGGCCTTTCATGAGATTGGAGTTTTTTTCCAGGATGGGCTGGGCCATCTCTGAGAACAGTAGCAGAGCTGGAGGGCCTAGGGATTAGGAGTCTACATATGGACAGAGAGGCAGAGGTACAGAAGGACAGGCGGGGTGTAGGCTGACATCCAGGGTTTACTGCCCTAAAGGACTAGGCAGGTCCAGATAGAGACCTGAGTTGCCTTGAGTGTCCGCAGTGATCCAAACTGGTTCAGAATGCAGGAGTCTGGGCTCCCAGTCCTCAGAAGATGGCGAGGGGCTGCAGGGAGCAGTCACAGAGTATGAGGATGTAAGCCACTGGGGTCACTGGCTTCCAGGTGGAAGGTGATTTTCAGGGGGTTAATTCTGATCACCACAGTTTGCTGAGTACCTGATAGGCCCAGGAACCTGTTACCACCGTTCTGTAGAAAGCCTTGAAAGGGTCAACCTGCTTCAAGCTCCAGCGGATTGAGCCTCTAGATCATTAGAGGTTCTTCAATTGATAGAAATAGACAGCCCTTATTCAAGTGAAGAAAATGAGAACCAGGGACATCACATCGCTGGTGGGTGGGGGAAGCAGTACCTCAACTACAGCCCGCTGGGTCCTGACACCCAAACTTCCTCCATTCTCCCCCAAGCGTCCTCACCCCTCTCCTCTTCCAGCCTAGGTCACCTAGATCCAGTTCAGGGAACGCTTCACAGTGACAAGAACCCAGGGGGACCTCCTGCATAAGTAGACTCAAAGTGCAGATACCCTCCAATTCAGAGAACCTGGCCGGCCATGATCCTGCTCACCCCACTGGCTGACCGATTCAAGCTTTCCTTCTTACAGAATGGTAGAAGGGGCCAGAGGCGACCAGCACAACTTCATATCCTCAGCCTGTAGCCCCGGTGCGATGTCTTACTCAAGTGGTCAGTTGAGTCCTTGTATTCCTCCAGTGACAGGAAGCTCACTACCCGTTTCACCTCCGGCATTCTGGGAGACGGAGCAGCTGCCTGCTTCTCTCCAGGCATTTGTAAGGCTCCATAGTGGCAATTAGATAGCGCCTTCCACCCAGGGATGTGTCTGCAGAGGTGTGTTCCCAATGAAGCCTGCCCCACCTCCTGCCCCAGTCTCGCCCAGGAATGTCATGTGAGTTCATGGATGTGCCTGTATGTTCTCCCTACAGCCTCAGCTCAGGAGCTGGAGGCGGCTCTCTGGGTACCAGAGACAGGCCAGATTTATGGTACTGAGAGAAATATTTAGGCCTGAGACAGTTTGGTTGTGTTAATTATGGAAATCTAAAGATAATCTATATTTAATGCTGAATTTTGTCAAATTTGCTAAAGAATTAGGGGAGCGTGTGCAAATAGTGACACTTCAATGAAGAACAAGGTGCAA
This sequence comes from Arvicola amphibius, assembly GCF_903992535.2. Classification (NCBI taxonomy): domain Eukaryota; kingdom Metazoa; phylum Chordata; class Mammalia; order Rodentia; family Cricetidae; genus Arvicola; species Arvicola amphibius. The sequence goes on from NC_052050.1 coordinate 36,446,102, forward strand.
TTAAACTCTGAAATTTACAGTGGAATAATTGGAGAGCATGACAAATATAGTTATCAGCAGCAACTAATTAGGGGTCTGCTCGAGGTTTCTGGGCTTGATTAATCTTGCCTGGATGTTAATAAGTTATATGGGGCAGATGATACTGGTTTGCAGTCTCCTTCTTTCCATGCTTGATCTAGACCACTTGGTATGAGAAAGTGATCCATACAGTTCATCCCTCAGACTAGCCTGGCCTAAGGGGGAAATGCTGAGACCCACCTCCTCAGGATATCCTTGGGCTATCCCCCTACTCACGCCTCAGTTGATCGATAAGCTCTTTTTCTTTTCTCCTGCTTTGCCTTTCCTTTTCTTCTTTCTCTTTCTCTTTATCTTTTTTGAGACAGGGTCTCACCTAGTTCAAACCTCCTATGTAGCCGAGGCTGATCTCAAACTCCCGATCCGCCTGCTTCGGCCTCCGGCGAGCTAGGATTACAGGCTTGCCCCAGCATGCCTGGTTTGGTTGGCAAATCCTCCTCAGTGTCTTCCTTCAGACTGAGATTTGTTGAAAGGGAAGGAGGCAAGCCTTAGGGAAGTCCAGATAGGTCACGTCTGCTCCCTTGTACCGGTGCAGCTCAGTGTAACGCCCACGTGCTCTCCCATCTCATGTGCACAGGAAGGGGCCCTGAAAGGGTCCCAACCCCTATCCATCTTAAATTCCCGCACAGTTGCTTTGGTTCAATGCCTCTTTCCCTAGTCCCTTCCAGGGCAAGGCAGTCTGCAGCCTGGTCTGTGAGTCCTTGGTTAGCCTTTAGGCTGAGTTGAGCTTCCTGCCCCCAGCTTCCTGCCCCACTGTGTGACTGCCCACCGAGGAGCTCCAGCTATGAAGCCAGACTCACGTCCTCTAAGCCCTGCTTCCCTCTGTTAGAATTTTCCCAGGCCATTAAGCCCCTTCGGCCCTGCCGCTTTTGTCTCCCCTTCGAGGGCCTCCCCACCTTTCAGGGGCTCTATGTGACTAATTCTCATTAATCCTCTTTTCGCCCACCCGCCAGTTCCTCAGGTGTTCTCTCGGTTGCCAGGGTGGCCTGGGCATCCTCTGAGGAAAAGGGATGTGTCTGTCTGGTCGGCGCATGGGTCCGCTCTGAGCCGTCCTCCTGCTCCCTCCTGACACAGTCCAAGGACAGCCTGGCAGCCGCAGCTGAGACTGATGGGCGTGGATGAGTCGGCCAGATACCAGGTGTGTCCAGACAGGAGTTCTGTCACAGACATGTCACAGGAGGATGGGACCCTGCTGCACCTGGTGGAGAAGACTACCAGGAAAGGGTGTTGCAAGAGGACAGGGACCTTCAACATTCAGCCTCCCAAGAGGAGGAGGGTAGCTGCTTGGCTACCCTTTCTGCTTTGAGTCTGAAGAACTTTGGGGTCAGGGGCTATTATTTTTAAATGTTTTTGTTTTTTTGAGATAGGGTTTCTCTGTGTAACAGCCCTGACTGTCCTGGAACTTGCTTTGTAGACCACACTGGCCTCGAACTCACAGAGATCTGCCTGCCTCTGCCTCCTGAGTGCTGGGATTAAAGGTGTGTGCCACCACCACCACCTGGAGATATATGTGTTGTTTTTTATTAAATTACATTTATTTATTTATTATTATGGGGGTGGCTCATTCACCAAGCTGTGGAAGTTAGAGGACAATTGAGGGAGTTAGTTCTCTCCTGCCACCGCACGTGGGTCCTGGAGTTTGAACTGAGATTGTTAGGCCTGACAGCAAGTGCCTTCACCTACTGAGACATCTCATCAGCTCTGGAGCTAATTTATTTATTTATTTATTTGTTTGTTTGTTTGTTTATTGTTTTTTCAAGGCAGGGTTTCTCTGTGTAGTTTTGGAGCCTGTCCTGGCACTTGCTGTGTAGACCAGGCTGGCCTCGAACTCACAGAGAGCTGCCTGTCTCTACCTCCCAAGTGCTGGGTTTAAAGACATGTGTCACCATCGCCTGGCTGGAGCTAAATTTTTAAAAAGATTTTATTTATGAATAGGACAGAGGGCTCAGAGGTTAACCTGGCTGTTCTTCCAGAGGTCCTGAGTTCAATTCCCAGGAACCACATAGTGGGCTTACAACCGTCTGTGTCTGTAATGTTGGTTATAACAACCTCTTCTGGCCTGCAGGCATACATGCAGGCAGAATACTATATACATAATAAATAATAAAAACTTTAAAAGAGATTTTACCTACTTTCACTTTATATGTGAGTATTGTGCCTGTATGTATGTGCACTATTGTATGCAGTGCCAGAGGGAGGGAGCTGAATCCCCCAGAACTGGAGTTACAGAGAGTTGTGAGCCACCATGTGGATGCTGGGAGTCAAATCATGATATTCTAGAAAATCAGCAAGCATTCTTAGCCACTGAGCCGTCTCCCCAGCCGTCTGGGGATTTTTCTTTTTTCTTTTCCTCGAGACAGAGTTTCTCTGTGTAACAGTGCTGACTATCCTGGAACTTTCTCTCTAGACCAGGCTGGCCTCGAACTCAGAGATTTGTCTGCCTCTGTCTCTCGAGTGCTCAGATTAAAGGTGTGCGCCACCATCGCCCGGCCAGGTTATAGACTTTTATTAGAGATATTTCCACATCTAACATACCTTTTGCTCCCACTCCTATCCCCATACCCACATCTGGAAGTTTTAGTTATGCTTGACATCTCCCAAAGCTTTCCTGGAGTTCCTGGTTGCTTGCAGATGGGACCTTTCCAGGGGTTTTGCAGCAATCTCGTGTGATGCTAGACTTTGCCACTAGAGGGCAGTAGACTCCGTAGACAGGCAAAGTTTGAGCCCAAACGAGCTGCAGGCAACCTTAGCCTGCTTTGCTGGGCTGTCCGCTGGACCTCCAGCCTGAGACACACACTACTGCATTTCAAGACTAGAGGATTTGGGGACAAGGCGTGTTTCGGCAGAGTAGATCTCCTTTGAGATCTGAGTGGAAACGACAGAAGGAGATTTTCATGGTGGTATCATGTTGAGAAGTTCCCAGAGCAGGATTGATTTGACCCACACTCCAGATGGGGAAATACCTTAGTCACAACTGCATCTCACAGAGGCTGGAGTGTCAGGTGTGTAGAGGGGACTTAAAGAGAGGCTCAGTGCAAATTGCTGAAGGTGACGTGGCCTGAAGGCAGAGAGTTGGAATTTGAATTCAGATCTCTCTGACTTTCATGTGTCTCACGCGCCCCCCTCCCCCACCGCCCCAATAACAGCTTTTCCAGTCAGTAGGTCAAGATCCTGCTTTAACCCCTTCCTTGTTATTGTCACACCGAAGGCAACTGAATGATGCTTCGGGCCTCAGACCCGGGTTTCCAAACCTTCATGTGCCCTGCATCTGTGACCAGGTCCCCGGTCCCTCTGAGCCACAGTTATCTGTAAACAGGTCAGGTGACGGTGCTTAGCCTCTCCCTTCTTCCAAGGGCTCTGCCTCTCCTCTAGAACTCCTGTGATTTAGGGCTAGACCATTTCTCTGGGGCTCTTGTTGGACATCTTGAGGCCTGGGGTGGGGGGTTCTAAACACCCAGCGTCTCCTCAAGCCCTCTTTTGGGGAGGAAGAATGGTCTGGGGTCTCCTTTCTCAGGAGCTTCAAGCCTTCACAGTCGCAGGAAGGGATCGGGCTCCGTTGCCATGGTAACACGGACCAGCCGCCTGCAGGGCCGGTCCTGTGCCAGCCACATTGACCTCACTTAGGATGATTACTTTTCGGCAAATAAAATAATTGTGTTAATAAAGAGGCTGTTTGCCCCTCACCCCCTACCCTGTTTGGCCTGCTTCCCATACCCGTCTGGGGCAAAAGCAGCTTCTTCTACCCTCTTATCTCCCGTGGGGTGGGGGCATCCTACATACTCTAGTGGGATGTGGACGGGGATCACGTCCTGGTTTTGCTTTGCAGTAGCACTAAGCATCACCCTGTCTTGCCTTTGCCTCCTAGCCAACATCTGTAAAGAAGTCACCTGGGTGAGATGCTACCACTCATCCTGTCTGCCTTGGATGTACTGTTGAACACCAGTCAGGCCTCAAAAGCTGTCGTCATAAGAAATCCTTCACAAACACCTTTGCAAACGGCCTCTCTCTATTCCGTGTGCCAACTGTGTGAGTTGGGCTTCAATACTATTTCACACGTCTGACGTGGGGGCTTTAAATTTTTTACATATTTATTATTTGTGGGGTGTGTGTGTGTGTGTGTGTGTGTGTGTGAGAGAGAGAGAGAGAGAGAGAGAGAGAGAGAGAGAGAGAGAGAGAGAGATCTTTACACATGCCAATATGCTACTCTTCTACCATGTGGGTCCTAGACATGGAACTCATGTCGCCAGGCTTAATGGCAAACTTTGTCACCTGCTCAGTTATCCCACCAGCTCCCTTTTTGCTTTCGCCGTCTCTGTTCCAGGAATGGAACTCGGGCCACCAGGCTTGGTGACAAGAGCCATTTCACCCACTCCAGAACAAAGCTTTTCAACTGAAGTTGTTGCTCACTGGATCTTGGGGCTCCGTGACTGAAAGAGCCCTCTTCACGTGATGCCAGAAGTCTACATTTGGGGTCCCAGGCTAGAAGCCCTTTCTTTTCCACCCTCACCTCTGGGTAGCATCCCACTTCCTAGAGCCAACCTGCAGGCAGGATTCTGAGCTGGAGTTGCCTTCCACGTGCACTAGGTGGCGCTCCGATACTAGCTAATGTTCAGACCATGCCGTGGTCAGTGGACAGGGTGGGCACAGCTTGGGAAGAAGGCAGGTCTCACTGGGCCTAGCACCCAAGGCTAGAGCTGTGCCAAAGGTTTCTGGACACAGATGACAAGATGGGGACCGAGGACTGAACACGACTCATTTGACGTCTGGTCACTCTTGGGAGCTCTAGTGTTTAGTTCTAAAATAGCAGAAGTGAGGACATAGAAGCCAGGGGAGGGGAGAGGAGAGGAGGGGAGAGGAAAGGAGAAGGCAGGGGGCGGGGAGAGGGCTACACTGAAGTCTCCCTAAGCAGTTCATCTGGGTGAGGGCATGGGGCAGCTATCCTCTCACTGATTGCTGTGGGTCCAGGGTATATCTTACTTGTCCTTTGAGCCTTGAGCTTGTGAGAGTTGTGTGTGCTTGAGGAAGCCCAAGGGGTTGTGGGGGAGGGGCCAGCCTGAATCCTGGGGCCAGACCCAGACTCTGGCCCCAGAGAGCTGGGAGGTTTTGTCCTAGTTAGCCATCCTAACCATGTGACCTTGGGAGAATCATTGAGACTTTGGGCTTTGGGGATCATAGCAGCAGGCTTCAGAGTTTGGAGGGGACTTAAATAGGATTATGCACACAAAGCCACCCTGGGGAGACTGTGGCCCTGTGCTGGAAGTGGTATCTGCATCTCCTGCCTTCAGGTCCCTGGAAATACTGTTGTTAACTGAGTAACTTAGAGTAGGGGATGGGGTGGGGGATGGAGGCTTCTGGGGGCTGACAACAATCTCCAAAGCCTCATCACACTGTGGGGTCCAATCTTCTAGAACACCCTGCCTTAGACACTATCATTTCCGTGCTTAGAAATCATGATGGTTAATTTTTGTCAAATTGTCACAAACTATAGTCACTTGGGAAGAGGAAACCTCAAATAAAAATAAAAATTGCCTCCATCAGACTGGCCTATGGGGAAGCCTATAGTCTTGGTTTGTTTATTTATTTTTTGCAGGGCAGGGGAGTTGATTGAAGTGGGAGGGCCCAGCACATCACTGTGTGTGGTGTCACCCCTGGGCAGACGGTCCTAGGTTCTATAAGGAAGCAAAATGTTAGCAAGTTTTGGTGAGCAATCCAGTAAGCAGCATCCATCCATGGCCTCTGCTTCAGTTCCTGCCTCTAGGTTCCTGTCCTGAGCTCTTGCCTGGGCCTGTCAGCCAAATAAACCCTCCCTCTCCAAGCTGCTTTTGGTCAGAATATTTCATCACATCAGCAAGTGAGAACTTAGGAGGAGGGCCTGCAGCCATGTCTGACCACACAGGGTCTGCCCTGCATCCTTGGAGGTTTGTGACTGTCAGGGCTCTGTGGACCCAGAGAGAAAGAGAACCCCAGAAATGTCTTGGGAGAGGAGGCAGAGGGTAGGCTTGCTAAGCCTCTTTCCAGAAGTCTACATCATGTCTGAAACAGGTGAGGAAACTGAGGTAAGGAAGACCATGGGGACTTGTAGTTTGAGCCTTAAAGGTCACGCAGAGGCCCATATGTTAAGGGTTTGGCCCCCTGGGTGGTGCTTAGTAGAGCCCTAGGGAGGCATGCCTGGGAGGTTGTGGGGCTTTGGATGCATGCCCTCAAAGGGAGACTGATCCTTCATCTCCCTCTTTGACTTTTCTGGCCTTGAGGTGAACAGTTTTACTCTGCCATATGCTCCCTGCCATCACCACCTCTGCCAGTGGCCTAAAAGCCATGGCTTGGTACACCAGCGCCTCTAAATCTCTGAGCCAAAACCAACCTTTCCTTTTTAATGTGTTGACTCCCAGGGCTGCTGACATGGGGACAAACCACAAACCCTAAAGGCAGGGACTAGGGAATGAGTGAAGGGGCGAAATGACCTCCCAGCCTCTTGAGGGTTCAGGGGCTGTTACCCTGAAACTCCCAGATGCTGGAAGAGGTTGGCTGGAGAGGGGCCAGCAGTTAGGACAGAGACTAGCAGGACGGGTCTAGAGGGTGGCAGGAGGGCTCGGTGAGGCAGACTCATTCAGTTAATCAAGTGCCCACACATTCAGCACATGTGGGGCTGGGAATGAGGGGGCCAGGTAGACAAGGTCTCCCCAGCAGCTGAGGGAACCTCCTAGAGTCAGACTGTATGAGGAAGTGACTCTCCCAGCCTCTACCATCTTTAAGCTCCTAGTTCATCTGTAAAATGGGGATAATACTTTCTCTGGGGTAGGACCATCATGAATGGTAGATTCCCAGAAGGCACTGGGTTCAGGGCCAGACACTCAGTCAACAGAGACCGCTGGGGGCTTGGTCAGCATTATTGTGGCCACTGACTCTGGAGGGTGTAACCTGGTGCAGATCCTTCACCTTTCATGAACCTAATGTTTCTCATCTTGACAGATGGGTTCATAACCTCTGTCCTGCTCCCAGGCCTTTGTAAACTACGCAGAGGGAAAGGGCTACATAGATTGGGGTGTGTGGCCATCAAAGCTCCATACTTGTGCTCCATCTTTTTATTAAATTACATTTTATTTACACTCATTCATGACATGGTGTATATATAGAGGTCAGAGGACAACTTACAGGAACTGGTTCTCTGTTTCCACCATGTAGATCCCTGGTATCAAACTCAGGTCACCGGGCTTGGAGGCAAATGCCTTTACCCACTGAGCCATCTCACAGGCTTGTGTTCCATGTTTCCTGCAAGTCACCTGGGCTCTAGTGAGCTGGTCAGTGCACATGTGGGAAAGAGGTGCTGGCAGAGGCACGGAGATGAATGCTGGGCTCAGCTGAGAATTATCACTGCTCCCCAAGGGCACTATGGAAGTCAAGAAATAAATCTCCAGGTGAAGATGGAATCCACTCTCCCTCCAGCTACTCAACTTAGTGCTGGGCCTGGGCAGGGCTGTCAATAGGCATGGGGAGTTCCCTCCCTTTTGGGGTACATTCTTCCCCACCTAGCTCACCCACTCCTCCTTGAAATCATCTGACCTACTGCTAGGAAACAGTTGTGCTACTGGGCACTGTCCCACAGGGCAGAAATGTCATGTGACCTTCAGGTGCACAATCTGATATTAGCACAGAGACAAGAAAGCAGTTCTGGGGCGGGGGGTGGCTGGCAGATGAGCAGCTCTGTCCCTGCATAGCTCCCCCCACCGGATAGTAGGGAGGGCAAGAGCTTGAGAAATTGTCTTCATAATGGTACAATTTTAGCTGGGCGTGGTGATGTTGGGGCAGGAGGATCTCAAGCTTGAGGCCAGGCTGCTGGACTACATAGTGAAATTCTCTCTCTCTCTCTCTCTCTCTCTCTCTCTCTCTCTCTCTCTCACACACACACACACACACACATACACAGTGGGGGGAGAGAGAGAGAGGGAGAGAGCACAGTTTGCTGCCTGTATCTCTCATAGTTATATTAGATCTCTAGATGGGTTTCTTTCCCAGGAGAGCAGAAGAGACAGGTTTTCCCATCCAGCAGTGGCTGAGAGAGCTGAGGGAGAGAAGGTTTTGCTAGCCAGGTTTCCAGGCTGTTCCCTGGAGTAGAGGTTAGGAAGCTAAATTTATATTCTTCCTCTCCCTCCCTCTCTCTCTCTCCTCCCCTCGGGTGATCTTGAACTCTGATCGTCCTGCCTTCTTCTCCCATGGGCTAGGAAGTGTGCACCTCTGTGCCATTTATGAAGTACTATGGATCAAATCAAGAAATTTGCTCACGCTAAGCGAACACTCTACCGACATCTCTGTAAAACTTAACATCTGCTCTACGATCTACGGTACGCGAGCTGGGAACCAGGCTTGGAGATTTAAAAACACACGCACACACAGACAGACGGGGACACAGGTCATTCTTGATACAAGAATGCCAACTTTAGGCCGGGCGGTGGTGGCGCACGCCTTTAATCCCAGCACTCGGGAGGCAGAGGCAGGCGGATCTCTGTGAGTTCGAGACCAGCCTGGTCTACAAGAGCTAGTTCCAGGACAGGCTCCAAAGCCACAGAGAAACCCTGTCTCGAAAAACCAAAAAAAAAAAAAAAAAAAAAAAAAAAAAAAGAATGCCAACTTTATTGTGCTCAGGGGCAGCTTGTATAGGGCTCTGGCCACGCCCCAGCTCTCGGGATCTTTCGGTTGCAGGCTCACCAGAAACCACTCTCCTGCCGTCAAGGTCTCGTGCTCAGAGCAGCTGTAGGCACAGGTAAACAAGTTGTTTTGCTCAGTTTACTCCAGCAGGCAAAGGGTGTGGGCAGGCAAAGAAAATCAAGGGGGTCTGCAGCCCCCCCAACACATCTCTAGCCCTTTCTTTTTTTTTTTTTTTTTTTGGTTTTTCGAGACAGGGTTTCCCTGTAGTTTCTAGAGCCTGTCCTGGAACTAGCTCTTGTAGACCAGGCTGGCCTTGAACTCAGAGATCCGCCTGCCTCTGCCTCCCGAGTGCTGGGATTAAAGGCGTGCGCCACCACCGCCCGGCTGTTTTTTGTTTTTTTTTGAGACAGAGTTTCTCTGTGTAGCCTTGGCTGCCCTGGAACTAGCTCTGTAGACCAGGCTGGCCTCAAACTCACAGAGATCTGCCTGCCTCTGCTTCCTGAGCTCTGGGATTAAAGGCGTGCGCCGCCACCACCAGGCTCCAGTTCCTCTTTTATATTTTGGAAAGAAAAAACTTTAATATAAAAACTCACATATAAGCCGGGCGGTGGTGGCGCACGCCTTTAATCCCAGCACTTGGGAGGCAGAGGCAGGTGGATCTCTGAGTTCAAGGCCAGCCTGGTCTACAAGAGCTAGTTCCAGGACAGGCTCTAGAAACTACAGGGAAACCCTGTCTCGAAAAAAACCAAAAAAAAAAAAAACAAAACGCACACATATATATCTGGGGATTTTGAAGAAAAAAAAAACCTCACATATAAATAGTTAAAAAAAAAAAGCTGGGTGTGGTAGCACATGCCAGGGCTACATTGTCTCAAAAAAGAAAAAAAAAATCTATTCATGCCAAAGGACAGCCATGATTCACTGAATCTCCAGAATTCCTGCTCTGGTCCCCATATGGATTTCCCCTGAGCCCAGTTCCTGGATTGAGTCCCCCTTAACAATTTCTTGTAGTTTCATACTCATTTCTGACATTTGATCAGATCGCCCATTCCTACAGAGTTCATGGCTTACTAAGCATGCCTTTCTTTGCCTGGGTGGATCATTCTGAGTTACCGTGGGCATGTGGGCAGGCTGGCTCCACCTAGAGGACTGAGGGAAGAATCAATTTCTCTCCTGTGTGTGAGCGTTTTACCTGCAGGTGTGTTTATGCACCACATGCAAGCCTGGTGCCGGCAGAGGCTATTGGATGTACGGCTGGAATTATAGATGGTTCTGAGCTACCATGTGGACGCTGGGGGCTGAACCCAGGTTGTCAGCAAGAGCCTTCTGTCTGTAGCCTTTATCCCATTTACCATGTAACAGCACAATCGCAGACTGGACGCCGGAATGGAATATGGAGGGTTATCTGCTGCCAGTGTCCTTCCGCTTCAGCAACACAGTCTGTCTCCCCTCTTGCAAAAACACACATTGTGACAGTCTCTCTCTAACTCCCCTTTCCTCTTTTCCTCTCTCTTTCTCTTTTCAAATACTTCTGAGATGGGGGTCTTACGATGTAGACCAGATGGTCTCGAACTCAGAGATCCTCTGCCTAAGCCTCCTGAGTGCTGGGATAAGGGAATACATCCCATGCCTGCTCTTCTCTCTCTTTTTAAAATGGGAGTGTCCATAGTGTAAGTCATATGGACTTATTCCAAAAGAGATCCAAAGAAACTGTTTCTACACACTCACACTTTGGTCAGTTCTAACAATGGGGTTGCCTTTTACAAATGGGGCAGTAGAGGCTGATTTGTGTCTGGTTAGATTAGAACCCTGTCTTCCCTGGAACTGTACCCCTCAGCTGTGCCTCCTTCCTTTGTCTAGCTTGAAGCTGATTCGGACTCCTGCAGACATCCTCAGGTGGCAGAACCCACTCTCTTGTCATTTTAATGGCCACATGGCATTCTGTCATGTTGACGGACCAGCATTGGTTTGGTCCCTCCTTTGTTGTCGGGCACACGAAACGTGGCTCATTTCTTGCTATAATACAGGCTAGGACCCTGAGTGTTTTCTTCAAATATCTTTTATCCTTTCACCTTAGTCTGTCCCATGAGCAGGTCCAGGGATGAGAACGAGGCCCTGCCTCTCAGGTGGGCTGGGCAATGGTCAGTACTGGCTATCTTGACCCCCACACAGATGATGGCCACCTCTGGTGACAGATCTGGACTCCCCTGAAGCCAGAAATGGTTGTATCACCCCCTTTGGCTGGCAATGTGATCCTGCTTGCCCGATGCACCGTTCCCTTCCGCATTTCCCAGAGCTTCAATCACCACTACATGGAGGGAAGAAGTGAGCCACAGTACACACCTGCACCAAACACCAGCAGCCAGGGAATTCCACACAGCCAGCCAGTCAGTGTTATCTTTCACTGGTGGAACATGGGACTTTTGGGGCACCCCGTGCCCTAAAATAACATGCTTCGAGACTAAGGGTGGATGAATTGTGTAGCCACGGAGTTCTGGTTTTGTCGCTGTCTGGTGCAAAGCTTACCTGCCGAGCACAGTGGGTGGTTTGAGAAAAGGAATCCTTGTGGGAAGAAGTCTTTTGTTTCCGTCCCAGCGAAGGGAGGTTGGTGATTCAGGAGGTGGGTGGAGCTGGGAACTTAGACGTCCCTCCAGAGCTGTGAGGCCCCTCTGAGTGAGCAGGGTGGGACAGCCATGGCCAGTGGCCACGGTGGATGTGTAGGGAGGGGCAGATTTTCCAGATCCTGGAGAGGTAAAGGCACCAAACAAGAAGGAACGCGCCTAGGGTTGGGATTGGATTCCCATGGAGTGCGGAGCATCTGAGCCAAACTGCTGCCTGCTTTTGCAAAGCATGGATATTAATAAGGGTGATTAGTAATCATGACGTGTGAATAATAAGGGGATGGTTAATTGTCCTGGTTATGATGAACAGCCGTCACTGCGATAGGGTGGGGGAGTTGAAGCCAAACACGTACACGCGTGCGCGCGTGCGCGGGCGCATACACACACACACACACACACACACACACACACACACACTTAACCACATACATGAGCGAACGCGTATGCACCCCCATGCACACATACATATTTACAAGTGAATAGTTCTTGGCTGTTGTTTCTGAGATTACAAAGAGAGCACACCATAATAATCTTTTTTTCCCTCTCTCTTTTCAAGACAGTGTCTTCCTATGTAGCTGTGGCTAACCTGCAACTCGCTGTCTAGACCAGATTGACCTCAAATTTGTGGTAATCCTCCCACATCTGCCTTCTGAGTGCTGAGGTTACAGGCATGTCCGGCTTGGAGTACTGGTATTTTAAAAATGAAAACCTAATGAAGCAGAGTTTCTTCCTTTGTTCCCTCCTCTTTTTAACAAGGCAGAATTTTTTTTTTTTAAAAAAAAGTCAATATAAAACATATATTAAATCAGCAAGCATATCTATAGGGAGAGACTGTGGGAGCGTGTTCCCTCCACCTTACTCCTCCTTTTATCTCTCTTCCCCCTCTTATTATCTTCATTCCCACAGAATTTCATTTTTATGTTTACATCATGATTTTATGGAACTATGTAAAAATCCAAGAAACACAAATAAAAAATATCATGTTTGTCTTCCTGAGACTGGCTTAATTCATGATACAGTCATCTCAGGTTGAACCCATTCTCCTGCAAAAGACATAACTTCATTCTTCTCTATGCTTGAAAAACTCCATTGGTGTGTGTGCGTGCATGCATGTATGTGTGTGCGTGTGTACATATGTTGTGTGTGTGTGCGTGTGTGTGCGTGTGTGTGTGTGAAGAGAGAGAGAGAGAGGGTTTCTTTTCTCATTTTTTTGTTGGTTGGTTCCATAACTTATCGTGAGCGGTGAACATTGATGTGAAGTGCCGCTGTGCTTCCAACTACCTGGAAATGAAGGAGCTGGGTCATAGTGCAGGTCTGTTTTTAGTTTTGATGATAACTTCCCTTTTGACTTCCATAGTGGCTGGCCTAGTTTACATTCCCAACAGTAGTGTTAGGTTCCTTTTGGTCCATCCATGCATGTGTATTTGTGAGCCATATGCACACAGGATCCTTAGTGGCCAGGAGAAGGCGTCAGATCCCCTGGAACTGGAATTATGAAAGGTATGATTTGCCATGTGGGTGTTGGGAATGAACCCTTATCTGCTGGAAGAGGAGCTGGTGCTCTTAACTGTTGAGCCATCTTTCCTGTCCCTTGGTGGTTTTTTTTTTTGTTGTTGTTGTTTTGTTTTGTTTGGTTTGGTTTGGTTTGGTTTCGTGATTGATGTTATGACTTGGGTAAAATGGAATCTCCATGAAATTTTGATTGGCATTTCTCTTATGGTTAGTGAAGTTAAACATTTTTTCATATATTTTTGGTCATTTGTATTTTATCTTTTTAAGGATAAATAATTGGAAGTTATTCATTTACTTTTAATTTTTTTGATCCGGTTGTATGTGTGTGTGTGCCCCATGTGGAGGTCAAAGGACAGCTCCTTCCATCATTGGAGGTCCTAGGATTGAGTTCAGGTCTTCTTGGTTGGTGACAAGCACCTTTACCCCTTGAGCCATCTCAGTTCTTGCGTGTGCTCCTTCTTTTTGGAACTGTCTGTTCATTTCATCAACCCAATTATTGATTGGGTTTAATTTCTTGTTGTTGATTTATTTATTTTTAGTTTTTTTTTTGTATATTCTAGATATCAATTCTCCTGTCTAATGTATAGCTGGAAGCCAGACAATAGTGCACTCCTTTAAATCCAGCGCTCAGGAGGCAAAGGCATGTGAATCTCTGAGTTTGAGGTCAGCCTGGTCTACAAAGCAAGTTCCAGTACAGCCAGGACCGTTACGGAGAGAAACCCTGTCTTGAAAAACAAAAACAAACAAACGGGCTGGAGAGATGGCTCAGCGGTTAAGAGCATAGCCTGCTCTTCCAAAGGTCCTGAGTTCATTTCCCAGCAACCACATGATGGCTCACAACCATCTGAAATGAGGTCTGGTGCCCTCTTCTGGCTTGCAGGCATACATGTAGACAGAATATTGTATACAGAATAAATAAATAAATATAAAAAAACAAACAAACAAAAAATATATACCTGGGAAAAATTTCCCCTCTTCCAAAGATGGTCTCTTTCTTCAGTTAACTATTGGTGGTTTAGAAGTTCTTTAAGTTATTGGTTGTTGGCCCTGTTTTCCGAGTCGCTTGTATTCAAAAGGCTATGCAGATGTCTTTTTTTTAATTGGTATTTATTGAGCTCTACATTTTTCTCTGCTCTCCTCCCTGCCTCTCTCCTCCCCCTTTCAACCCTCCCTCAAGGTCCCCATGCTCCCAATTTACTCAGGACATCTTGTCTTTTTCTACTTTCTATTCCCCATGTAGATTAGCTCTATGTAAGTCTCTCTTAGTGTCCTCATTGTTGTCTAAGTTCTCTGAGATTGTGGTTTGTAGGCTGGTTTTCTTTGCTTTATGTTTAAAAACCACCTATGAGTGAGTACATGTGATAATTGTCTTTCTGTGTCTGGGTTACCTCACTCAAAATAATGTTTTCTAGTTCCATCTATTTTCCTGCAAAATTCAAGCTGTCATTTTTTTCTGCTGTGTAGTACTCCATTGTGTAAATGTACCACATTTTCCTTATCCATTCCTTCAGTCGAGGGGCATTTAGGTTGTTTCCAGGTTCTGGCTATGACAAACAAAGCTGCTATGAACATAGTTGAGCACATGTCCTTGTGGCACAATTGAGCATTCTTTGGATATATACCCAAAAGTGGTATTACCTATGCAGATGTCTTGAAGGGTTCCAATGTTTGTGTTTTTTCCTCTAATATTTTCAGACCAATAAGGCATCATCTAAAAATCCATGTATCATTTCTTACACACTTATAGAAGAACATTATGATCATAGTGAACGATGTTGGAAAATAGATTAATAAGGAAGAAACAAAAGCCATGTGTAAACATTTGGTGTATCTCCTAGTCTTCTGAACGTGCCTGATAGAGCCAGGGCCTCAAATTAAACTGCACACACCCAGTGCTGTGTCCCGAGAACGTCCTTTGAAATGTCTTGCAAGTACACATTGTGCACATTTCTCTGAGTCTTAGAGGAGCATTGAGAATGATGTTTTTAATAAGGGACCACTATTTTGGGCATTTGGGAAGGCTGTCAGCCAAGAAGCCAGCCCCTTCTTGCTTCTTGTTGGAGGGGCTGGAGGGTCTTAAGGAGGTGACGCTGGGTGGGGTGAGTGGGTCAGTGGGCCCTGTGCATCAGGAAGTGAAGCAGGGGAGGAGTGGGTGGGGCCCAGGATCCACACTTGATGGATGCTGCAATTGAAAACAGGTAAGCTGGCTTTTGTTTTTCCCTAATTGAGAGAAGGTAGACAGATAGCAACTAGATCTTTCCCTGGACACAACCCATGCCCAGAACGCAGCCCTGGAAGATCTTGGACCTGGGTAAGCTGTTCTGTGTGGAAAAGTCTCAGTGCCCATCCCTTGCCGATTTCCCAAGGTTACCACCAAAGTTGAGCTACATGCCCACTCGGGGTGTGGGCAAACGCTGAGTAGGGGTCTCCTGCTACTGCGTGGCAGGAGACAATAGGGTCTCAGCACTGAGGGAAGGGCCTTCCTGAAGACCCCCGTGTGAGTCGAGGGACATCTGTCCTCTCTGCTCCTCACTGTTCTGAGTGATCAGTTGAGCTGCCCTCAGTGTCTTCAAAAGTTTCCAGATTTGAGTCGGGCGGTGATGGCACATGCCTTTAATCCCAGCACTCGGGAGGCAGAGACAGGCAGATCTCTGTGAGTTTGAGGCCAGCCTGGTCTACAGAGCAAGTTCCAGGACAGGCTCCAAAGCTACAGAGAAGCCCTGGCTCCAAAATACAAAATAAAAGCAGAGAAAAACAGCTTCCAGATCTGAACCCTGACAGGCCCAAAGGGGCCCTGCTATGGTCCTTTAGGTCACCTGTCTGGTTCCAGCCTAAGAGGCATTAATAATGCTGCTGTCTCCAGGGACCAATTGTTGAGAAAAAGGTGACAACTGGATCCAAAACTACTCTGTCTTGGGGTTGTACCCCCTCTATTGAAAACTTCTGGATTGATGAAGCATGGATATTCATCCTTTTAAAGTCAAAAGTAGGCCAGGCCATGGTGGCATGCATTTTTAATCCCAGCACTCGGGAGGCAGAGGCAGGCAGATTTCTGAGTTCGAGGCTAGTCTGATCCACAAAGTGAGTTCCAGGACAGTCAGGATGGTTACACAGAGAAGCCCTGTCTTGAAAAACAAACAAACAAATCAAATCAAATCAAAAGCAGAATCACATACAGGGACCTGCCCTAACCTGAGGCGTTTCTCACTAGCACCAAAAAGCTTCAGACTGTCTTGGGCCAGGTCACCTCCCCTTATCTGGCTCTCCCAGCATTTCTGGGTGAGGGCATTAGGGTCATTGGCTCTTGCATACCTGCATACATACATAATACCTACACACACATAAATACATATGTGTGTGTGTGTGTGTGTATTTGAGATTGAACCTAGGGCTTCTCTTTTATGCCAGGCATGCATTCTACTACTGAGTTATATTTATATTTCCTACCTAGACCTTGTCATTTTATTAGCTTTTGATTTTTTTCTTTTGAGTCATTCTTAGTTTATAGCCCAGGCTATTCTTTTTTTTTTTTTTTTTTTTTTTTGTTTTTTTTTTTTTTTTTTTTTTTTTTTTTTCGAGACAAGGTTTCTCTGTGGCTTTGGAGCCTGTCCTGGAACTAGCTCTTTTAGACCAGGCTGGTCTCGAACTCACAGAGATCCGCCTGCCTCTGCCTCCCGAGTGCTGGGATTAAAGGCGTGTGCCAGCCCAAGCTATTCTTGAACTTAAATTCCTCCTGCTTCAGCTTCCTTAGGGCTGGGATTATAAACATTTACCTCCATGCCTAGCTGATTTTATTAGTATTTTGTATTTAGATTTCACTCATTCATTTATTCACCCACCCACTAACCAAGAATTATCCACCATCACAGCAGGGCGTGATGGTGCACACCTGAATCCCAGCAGTCAGGAGGATTAGTGCTCCGGGCTGGGGGGTGGAGAGAGGGTTCAGCAGCCAGGAGCACATACTGCTCTTGCATAGGACCTGAGTTCAGTTTCTAACACCTCCATGGTGGCTCACAACCACCTGTCACTCCAGATCCTGGGGTATCTGGTATTTCTGGGCTCCTCAGACACCTTCACTTATGTGCACATAAACACACAGAGGCACACAATTTAAAAAACAATAGACCTTTAATTTTTTTTTTAAATTCAAGATTATTCTCAACTGCACAGTGAATTTTATGCCAGCTTGGACAACAAGCTACCTCATCTCAAACTGAAACAAAACCAAACCATCCCAACCAAACAGGAAGTCTTCACTGTCTACTTCAGGATTGGCAGTCCCATCCACCAGCTCAGCGACAGCTGGGAGACACACGGGGCAGTGGCGTCTACCACTTGCCCATGACATGAGGGACGGAAACGAGAGGTAGAGTGCTGGGATTCCTGGCACCCAGAAAGCGCCCAGGAACCATTAGCTGGCATTACCATAGTCACTTGAGTCGTGAGCCAGGCACTCTGGGTAAAGAGACAGCTAAGACCCAGGTCCTGCTCTGGGCATCCCATCAGACCCAGTCAGCCCTCAGGGCTGGCCATTGGGCTGGAAGCGAGGAGAATGAGATGCCCCCTCCTCCAGACCCCTGGCGAGCAACATTTTGGCAGGCATGCTCCTACCGGATGCTCCCTACCCAATGCCTGCTCCCAGTGAAGTCTCCCCCAAGACCAGATCCAGTGCACTGTTTTCCTGTAGTCCTTAAAACTCCAGACCAACCCCTTTGCCGGTCCCTCCCTCCAGCACCGCAGCACACGGGCTGCCTGGAGAGGTGACACAAAAATTAAAATTAAAGCTAAATTAAAAAGAAGCTTCCCATTTCCTCTCCTCATCACACTTTCCACCTTAATTTTATCGCATCTTCCTTCTCATTTTATTGACTTTCAGAAGCACTGCCACAAGATTTAGTGCGGAGCAGGAGGGAGGCAATAAACGCGTTTCTCTCTTGCTTCCAATTAATTCTGCCAGGGTGGGGACAGACAGAGACATGGGATGCTCTGGGATGAAGGGGCACCCCAAGACTCCAAGACCACGGAGGTATGAACAGAGGTGGGGTGATGGTGGTTTTTTGTCTTTAGTCTCTCCCTGGACCAGTCTCTTGGTGAAAGAAGAAAGAGAAGCAGCTTCAATGGCCCTTCAGCTCAGAGAGCTGGAGCTAGGACAACCGTCTAGATGGTCTAGAATTACAACTAACTCTCTGGGGCTGGCAAGATGGTTCAGTGGGTAGAGGTGCTTGCCGCCAAGCCTGACAACCTGAGTTCAATACCTGGAACCCACATAGTGGAAGGAGAGAACCAACATCTACAAATTGTCCTCTGGCCTCCACGCACATTAAGGATCGTATGTACACTCACACCCACATAAATAGATGTAATAAACATTAAAAAAAAAAACCCTAACTACAGAACTCTCCCCTCCCCCAACTCTACCCCATTTCTTGGATCTGAGGTTTTCCACCTTCCCATCAGATCTTTATTTAATTTTATTGTGTTTCATGCTCTGCTGGTGGGAGGCTTTTCCCTCCTCCCCACCCTCCCTCCTCTCCTCCTCTATTTGCTTTTTGCCGCTCCCCCCATCTCTAATATCATTTTCACCCACCCACGGCGACACCGCATGTTGATAATTTTCCTCTGA
The DNA here is from genome assembly GCF_903992535.2 of Arvicola amphibius. Lineage (NCBI taxonomy): Eukaryota > Metazoa > Chordata > Mammalia > Rodentia > Cricetidae > Arvicola > Arvicola amphibius. The sequence continues at coordinate 36,464,579 of NC_052050.1, forward strand.
CCCTAATGGCTATGGTTCCCCCTCAGTATTTAAGTGGAGCAAGACAGAGGTTAGTGGTAAATAAACAGCGTTTCCTATTTATGCTGCCAATTTCAGTCGGTGGTGGAGAGGCTGCTGGGAAATTGACTACACTGCTCTCTGAAGCTGAGGAACGTCTGAGAGAGCGAGTGGTTCCTGCCCTCCGTGACATAGTCTGTCCACAGGGATCTCCCTGGAGGAATGGTGAAGCATAGGCACAGAGAGCTGGTGTATGCCCCTCTTTCCTTCGTGGCTTTAGCCTTCCGTCTTGTAGATCAGTGGTTCTCAACCTTCCTAATGCTGTGACCCTTTAATACAGTTCCTCATGTTGTGGTGACCCCCCCCCCCAACCATAAAGTTATTTTTGTTGCTACTTTATAAGTGTAATTTTGCTACTGTTATGAATCATAAGGTAAATATCTGATATACAGGATATCTGATATGTGACCCCCTCCTGTGGAAGGGTCGTTCGACCCGACCCCTAAAGGTTCTCGACCCACAGGTTGTGGATAGTTACCGCAGCAGCAGCAAGGGACTTGTTAGAAAGTTCAGATTCTCCAACCACCTCCTAAATCAGAAGATCTGGGGATAAGACACACCAATCTGTTTTGTTTGTTGAGCCCAGACAAGCCTATATCTCATGATTGTCCTGCCTCAGCAACAGAAGGGATGGGATTACACGTATGTACTACAAGCCTGGCAAACCATTTGTTTCCAAAAGATGATTTTATGGGCTGGGGCTATAGCTCAGTTGGTAGAGTGCTTGGCTAGCATGTATGAAACCCTCAGTTTTAACCCCAGCACTGCGAAAGGCTGGTGTGGGGCAGTGCACACCTGTAATCCCAGAATTCAGAGGTATAGGCTGCAGGACCAAAGTAATTCTTGATTACACAGCAAATTGGAGGCCAGCCTGGGCTACAGGAGACCTTGTCTCAACAAACATAAACAAACAAACAAAGCTTTTGAGATATAGTTCACACACGTACACAGTTCACCTGATGAAAGCTTTAGCGATCGTAGTGAGGTGTACAACCATTACTATGACTTGGTTACAGCACATTTCCCTGGTCTCAGTAAGTTCCCTGGTGTCCCTGTGCAGCTCATCCCTCTCCATCCCCTAGCCATAACTAATCAACTGTGTCTGCATAGATTTGCTTTTTCTGGAAGGCCTTTGGATCGAGTCCTTTATTTAGCATGCTGTTTGTTTAGTTTTGCTAACTGCTTTATTGAGATAGAATTTACATGCCATACAACTCATCCATGTGAAACGCACAATTCAGTGGCTTTTAGTACATTCACAGGTGTGTGACCACCATCAGCATCAATTTTAGAACGTTTGATTGCCTCTTCCTAAAGCCTTCATCCACGTCATCTGTAAATTCCCCATCTCTCTGGTTTTAGGAACCTCTCACGTTCTTTCTTTCTTTCTTTCTTTCTTTCTTTCTTTCTTTCTTTCTTTCTTCCTTTCTTTCTTTTTTTTGGTTTTCCAAGACAGGGTTTCGCTGTAGTTTTAGAGCCTGGCCTGGAACTAGCTCTTGTAGACCAGGTTGGCCTCGAACTCACAGAGATCCGCCTGCCTCTGCCTCCCGAGTGCTGGAATTAAAGACGTGCGCCACCACTGCCCGGCATCATGCACTTTCAGTCTCTAAAGATTTGCCTATTCCAGGCCTCACATAAACACTTATTCATATCGTATGTGTCCTTTTGAGACTGCCTTCCGCACTCAACTATTTCCAAGGTTCATTCAAGTGGCTCGATGTGTAAGTTGCTGGGTCCTTTGTATTGCTGAATAGTGTTCCATTGTAAGGATCTGTCATGAGTTCATCTATATTAAATAAGTATTTATAACATTTATTTAGTGTGTGTGTGTGTGCATGTGAACACACACATATGGAGGTCAGAGAACAACTTTTGGGAGTCAGTTCTCTCCCTGTCTTGTGTGTGTCTGGGGGAACTGAACTCAGGTCACACTATGCTTGGCAGAAACACCTTCCTCTGCTGAGCCGTGCCGCTGACCCAACATTTTGTTTATACAGTCACCATGAATGGACAGTTCACACTTTGTGGCTAGCTTAACATGAACACACAAAACCTCTACTTTGATCTAATGCTGCAAACTTGAAGTCCATGGCTTCTGATCTTTACCTCAGCTTCCTTCTGCATTGCTCCTTTGCTCTCCTATCTCCCCGCGTAAAATCCTCCCCACCAGGTCTTTTTCTTTCCCTTCTCCCCAAGAATGGACATCGCGGAAGGGCATACTGTGTGCTGGGTCAAATCATGGTGACACAGACTCCTTACACTGTCTCCAGGAAGAGCCAAACCTCTTATACCCAACTGATATTTAGAGATCAGCTGGGCTCAATGGGGATCTAGCCCTCTAACAGCCCCCCCCCCCAAGCCCACAAGTCTGAAGTTAAGGGGCTTTGGTCTCACACCTGGTTCTAAGCCACGGCTCTTGCTCTCTTAATCTCTAGATGCCTGTTTGCTGAGCTGGTAAAATGCTGAACTAAAAACCAGCCCTTCCGGAGAGCCGACCACCCCCAGCCCCTCTTTGCGTGGCTCCCTGAATTCCGCTACCTCCAGTCCTGCTTCTGCCTTCTCCTGTGGCAAAGCTCGCCTTCCTAACCTGGAGCTCACTGCCACCCACTGCTCCGCCCTTGGCACCCATAATTCAGCCTCCTGCCAGTAACCCAGCTTGGCTTTCTGCCCACGTTCCTGGAGGGAGCCAGGCCCAGGGCGTGCCTCTGGCCTTAGTCCATGGGCAGATAGCTCAGAAAACGGTCTTTTGAGTCACCAGATGTGTAGCAAGCAGCTTGGGGTGGGGTAGAGCTGCTTGGTGCAATCTGGGGTGAGGACCACTGTACACCCATTTTGAGCCGTTCTCTTGGAGGCTTCTGATCCTCTCGTAAAAGAGAATGCCTGGTCTTTTACTAGGTTTAAGAGGTTCCCACGGGTCCTCTGTTGGTGTCCTCGGCCTGAGGTCACTCTCCCCGGTCTTTTCCTCTCCTTCCTTCCCTCTGAACCTGGCACTTGCACAGTGCTCACCGCAGTTTCCCAGTGAAAGGGGCTCATTAGCATGTTTGTTTTTATTGGGCGCACAAATAACGGTGATGGGCACCCCCACCCCAGCACTCTCTAATCACGGCGATGAATATTCATAGCGCTAGGGTGGGGGCGAGGGGGACCAGCGCAGGACTCAGCCAGGGTCCAGCCGGGAGGGTGGTCGGCACCCAGCCAAATGCCGCTACAAACTCCTCTCTGGGGCTGGCCTTTCTTTTTTCTCTCTTTCTTTCTTTTTTCTTTTTTTCTTTTCTTCTCCATTTTTGCTCTGCAAGTGTAGTGTGTGGCTGGGGATCTGGTAACGCTACTGCGTCCGGATGCAGAGCTCCTGCTGTTTGTCTGTCCATCAGTCAGTCTTTGTGTGTGTGTGTGATCTTTGTTCCTTTTTCTTTGTCTCCTTATCCACGGGTGTCTGTCGCGAGCCAGTTCATGTTACACAAACTTCTGGCGGGGATACCGTGGTTGGGCGCCGGTAAAGGGCAGCGTGCGGCTTGTGAATGAAGAGATTTAGTCACTTGTGGAATGACTTTATTTTATAGCAACTTCCTCCCCGACTGAGTGGTGGTGTACGCATTGGTGTATTTATAACTTAATAGCTTTTCTCAATTTTATTATACTTTTTATGATACTTGTGGCTTTATGAGACTTCGTAATTTTTCTCAGATTCATTAAATTCAGCTGAGGGTGGGGCCAATGACGAGCAGGTACCGTGAGCAGGTGGGGGCTGCTCCCCCCTCACCCCCCAGGATTTCGTCTTTTGCTGGCTGCTGCTGTCGCTGGGTGATCTCGGCTTACCTTTCTCCTCAGGTGGGGAATTTCCAGGTCAGCCTGTCAGCGAAGTTCCTGACTGTTCCCAGGCTGAGGCTGGTCGAGCACCATCCTGTTGTCATAGATTAGCATTTAGGTTTATACTGGGCCCCTCTCTGCCTTCCTCTCCCATCCTTTCCGAGAATTAGAGACACCTCCAGACTTCCTAGTCAAACCCTGCCACTTTACAGATGGAGAAACTGAGGCTCAGGGAGACATCATTGCTGAACTCAGCACAGGACAGCTCACTACTCTGCTTCTGGCCCAGGTATCTTTTGGGACACCTCCTACTGACTCCCAGCAGGGGCAGGACCTCTCTACTCCTTAGTTTTTTTCTCAGTCTTCCTCATTGCCCCCAATACAATGTCCTGAGCATGGGGCGGGGGAAGGACATTTACAGGACACAATTCACACGTCTTTAGTCTCCACCACAACCTTCCCGGCAGAGCTGTTGGCAAACAGCTCCGCTTTCCAGGTGAGAAAAACTAGGCACAGAGACGTGAGCCCCCGGGAATGGTTAGAGACTCCAAACTTTTGCACTCTGCAGGTTGAGCAAAGCTAAGTGGATCATTTGCACGTGTCGCTGATAACCTTCCCGCAGGATAATTTCCCTTGGAAGCAGGCAGGAATTGCAGCCTGTCCAGAGTTAAAGCCATTCAGGGCAGAGCTCTGACTTCCAGGGCTGGGTTCTCGGTTGAGGGAAAGGGTGTGAAGACACTGAAGAAGGCCGGGCAGCGGGAAAAGGCTCTCAGCTGTGGTGGGTGGAGAGGATTGTGGGTGTGCTGACACCCTTCCTCCAGAGTCTCAAATCTCAGGACTTCTGGGTACCAACCCGGTGGCTGCTCCTGTCTAGCTTTGAGAGCTAGTTCCTGCCCCACCCACAGCCTTACAGGGAACTGTGGCCTCTTATCCCTGAAACTACTATATTTATAAATATAAAGAAGAGGGTTCAGTGAACAAAGGTGCTTGCTACCAAGCCCGATGACCTGGGTTTGATTTCCGGGACCCACAGGTGTAAAGAAACAGACTCCAGCAAGCTGTTCTCTGCTGCACACACCTCAGCATGTACCTCCACCCCAATAAATGAGTAAATGTAATCTCAAAAACAATTGTTAAAAGAAAGGTCTAAGGATGTGATAAGTGCGTGTAACCCCAGCTACTCCGCAGACTGAGGCAGGAGGATTGCTTGAGCCCAGGAGTTCAAGGCCAGCCTGGGCAACAGAACAAGATGAAAACAGACAAAATAAAAAAGCAGAGAACAGAGGAGGAGGTAGAAGCGATGCTAAGCAGGGCTGGGAAAGAGCCCCTGATTGCTATTCCACTGCTGCACACTTTGAACTCACAGAAGACAATGCCTGTAATTACGTGCTGACAGAATCACTTCTGGGCTGAGGGGGGAAATGACAATGTTGTCTGCACCACAGGCTCCCGGAGAACAGCCCTGCCAGTCCTCTCTGTGCTTCCTGCTACAGCTCCGCGGAGCACTGCTTGGCCAGCATGCAGTAGGGCTCCCCAGGCTTTGCTGTTCCCCTGAAGAGGATGGGACACACCAGTGCAAACCTGAAGGAGGAACGCATCTCAACAAGCCCCACTTGGCGGTCACGATGAAAGGCATCAAGCGGAACCTTTGGTGGGGTGGGAGTCCAAACAGTGACGGCTCTGTTTGGGTCTTCTCCAGGTTCTGTTAGGCTCTAGTGATGCCAGGCTGCCTCCCTTTCAGCCGATTATCCTGGGCTAACCTTGCCCAGGCTCTCAGTTGAAGCCCTTGATGTGTGGATACTGGTGTATGTGTGGGGAAGGCTTTGGAACTCCCTCAAAAGCTGATCTTCTTTGCCTCAGGCTTATCTAAATATATTTGGAGACCTATAGAGACCCTGTTTTCTCTCCCTACCCTTCTTTTGAGAGAGGCTCTTGCCATTTAGCCTTAGCTAGTCTGGAACTCACTATGTAGAGCAGGCTTGCCTCTGCCTCCCCAGTGCTGAGATTTAAGGCATGTGCCACCATGCCTGGTGAAACTGTCTTAGGTTTGTGTTTTGTGGTTGTCTCCTTCCTCAGTATTATGGTGATGAGAGTAAATTAAAATTTTCCTAGAGGTATTTTTGGACTTGTTGTACTTTTGGGGCCATTAGGCATTTCCCCAGTCTACAGATGTGCATGTGGCTGGTAGGCTGGCAAGTAACTTTTTTCTTTCTTGATTTTGTGAGACAGAGTTTCTCTGCATAGCTTTGGAGCCTGTCCTAGAACTCATTCTGTAGACCAGGCTGGCCTCAGACTCACAGAGATCCACCTGCCTCTGCCTCTAGAGTGCCGGGATTAAAAGCACGTGCCGCCTCCACCTGGCCAGCTTTTAAATTCTAAAAAAAAGGAAGTCTTTCAAATTTGGAAAGTTGAATGTCTCTGTGCAGAGACTGCCGCCTTGACCGGTTTGGAACCCAGGGCGAACTCCTCTTCAGAGACGGGGATGTACTGTTGCTTCCTTGTTCAGGGGGTATATTCTGTCTCAGCCAGCCAGGCAGCAATAAGTCCCTGACGGCTGGGCTGCATTCCTTACTGTTTTTGTCTGACAGAAACAACTTACAAGAGGAAGGATTTATTTTGGCTCATGATTCCTGAGGGTTTCATCACAGTGGGGAAGTCACTGTGGAGTAAGCAGATGTTCACATCACAGGAGACTAGGAAGCAAAGAAGGAAGGAGCCAGGGCAGGCTGTAACTCCCTTGGGCCTGCCCCTCATGCCCTACATTCAGCTTCCTAGCTCTGACTCCTCAAATTCCACCACCTTTCAAAACAGCTCCAGCAGCTGGGGAACAAGGATTCAGAGATTCAAACTGGAACAGTTGTGGAAAGGGGTCCTGGGTTCAAATCCTTGTTAGCTGGACCGTCTGTCTCAAGTCCCTGCCTCTTTAAGACTCAACTCTGAGATAAAGCCTTCCACCTCTCCCCAGGTAGTTAAGGACTAGAAAGGACCTTGTAAATTACAATGTGCAAAATCACTTGTCTTGGTGATAAACCATCAGCCCGGAGGTCTTCTGCAGAGTGAAGCTGAAGACCCAGCAAATAGCTGCACAGTAACTGTCTCCCTGCCTCTGTATGGAGGGGCTTCCTGGTCTGTGTGAGGGCTGCACCCCAGGATCGTTCTGCACTGAGCCTCCATTACAGACCTGGAGTACAGGACCTCCAGATGCATTTGTAATTTTTATTGTTATATCTTTTAATTTTATTTGGCTCTCCCCGCTGTCTCAAGCAGGGAAGATAGGGAGCTGGTATTTATGGCTGCTCCTGCGACCTACCTCTTGGAATGTATGTATCAGTTAATTTAATCTCCCCTGGTTTTATTTAAACTGTTTTTCCTGATTCAGTTTCTTCTCAGACCGCAACTCTGCCTCCCCCATCTCCCTCCACCCTTGCCCCCTCCACTCTTGTCTCTGCCTCCTCTGCGTCCCAGCCTCTTTCTTCCTCCACTGTCCCTCCCCTCCCTTCTTTCTCCCCTGCTCTGGCCCAGGGTCTGGCCGGGGCCTTTTGATTCCTAGGTTCTGGGAGGACGAAGCAGCCTGTTGTTGCTACAGTCTTTTTCTGGCTTCTCTCCCTCTCTCCCCACCCCCCTCTCTCTGCCCCGTTGCCTGATTGACATTTACAAATTACCCAGCTGAAAGTGTTCAATCCCTGACCCGCCTGTTTCTGTTCAGCAATGAGTGAGATTTGCAAGCATTTTGTCATATAATTACTGCAAATCCCTTGAAAATTTCCACAACAAGGCCAGATGAATGGTAATTTGGGGGCCTCTAGCCCCTAGTCGCCTTGCCAGAAGAAATCTGAGGCCAGAAATGCAAACCAGTCCCCGAAGTCCTTCATCTTTATATTTGTTTATTTATATTTATTTATTTATTTGGGGGCAGACTCATTGGTCAGCTTGTCTATTTCCTCTCACGATTTCTGGGAGCCCTTGACTGGTGCGGACGCTCTACTCCGCCCCCTCCTGCGTGTGCTGTCACACATGCGGACTGGGAGATTTGTTTGCTTTACACGAGTGTATTTGTGCTGATTTTATTGTATTGACTGGGTGCATTTTTTCCCTGCGTTCCACTACAGTTTTATTGTGTACCAGTTGTGGGCATACATCACCCACATTGTTTTCTGCAAAAATTCCACCCTGCTTCACTGTGTCTTGATAGGACTCGGTATATTAGTAGCTAAGTGTGGAGACAGGCGAGGGCTGAGTTGGGGCTGTAGCTGGGGTCGCTGTAGCTGCCCCTTGGCTGGATCTACCTTGTCTGGATAGTACAGGTCCCGTGAGCTGTGGGCAAGAGCACTCGGTTTTCTGTGGTTGCCTCTGTGGCTCCTATTGTCTGGTAGATCTAGCTCCTGGCTGATAGAGTTGACTGAGAAGGTGACTTGTGGGGTTGGGGAGCTAATCAGTCAGTAACGCACTTGCCTGGCAAGCGCGAGGACCCAAGTTCAATCCCCAGAAGCCATGTAAAGCAATTGGTGCCTGGCAGGGGGTGGCCTGTTCTGGTGCTCCCAGTGTTAGAGTGGTGGTGGGAGGTGGATCCCTGGGGTTTGCTGGGCAGCCAGCCTCGCCTAATAAGTGTGTGCTTCCATAGGCCAGTGAGAAACCCCATTTAAAAAAGAAAAAGATGGGCTACACCCAAGGAAGGGCGTCTGCAGTTTCTGTTTGGTCTCCGCGTGCACACATACACATGTGCACACGTACTAGTATACATGCAGAGAACAAAGAAAGTGATTGGTGATGAAGCTGCAAAGAGCCAGGAAAGAACACTTGGTTAAGAAAGGGATGGAGTCTCCCAAACAAGGAAACCCATCAATGTGAGTGTTTCCTGCCAGCAGCTGCAGTCCCTACCTGCCATGGGGGTGTTCTCCCTGCACACAGACCTTCCTGCGTCTCTCTCTGAGGACTCATCACCATGGGTATGTGTAGACCTTTGCCGTGTTAAGATGGGGAAAACCATGGTACCCGGATACTCCGTTAAGCTTTCTGGATATCAGAGTTAGTGAGTGATAGGTGGGGACTGGAGCCCAGGCCTGTCTGATTTGGACTCCAAGAAACACAGGAGAAAGGAAACTGAGGCTTGGCTGGTGGGCTGGGGGAGGGGGTGGAGTGGGGGTGTCAGCAACTTGCCCAAAGCTAAGCAGCCTGTAAGAGGGTCAGAGTCAGGCTTTTCTGGGTGCTCATCTGGCCTGTTTGGCCACTCTGGGGTGTAAGTCTCCGATGAGTCTGTGTACTTGTCAAGCAGGGGATTGTGGGAACATGCCTTTGTCTGCTCTCTCTCTAGATAGATAGTCCTGGTCACCTAGGACTTCCCTGGGAACTCCTGAAGCCACCTCTGCTGGGATTATGTCTCTGGGCACTCAGATAGATTCAAACTTGAACTGTTTGTAGAACTTCCTGGCACCAGCTCACTTGTAGCCACATGTCTGAGGTGACCCAGACTGGCCTTGAGTTCTTGACAGTCTCCCTCCATCAGCCTTCTTGATGGATTGATTTGAACACTCAGAGCTGGTGAGGTGGCTCAGTAGGTAAAGGTGCTAGCTGACAACTCAGCTTCAGTTCCTAGAACTCATGTGGTAGGAGGGAACTTGAAGTTGTCTTTTGGCTTCCACACTCTCTGCCCCACTCTACAAACAAAGGAAAAAATAACAAAACAGTCAGTCTCAAAAGCAAACAAACAAAAACCAAACGATAAAAACAAAACAAAAAAACATTCAGTTTCAGCTGGGCAGTAGTGGCACATACCTTTAATCCCAGCACTCAGGAGGCAGAGACAGGCAGATCTCTGTGAGTTCGAGGCCAGCCTGGTCTATAGAGTGAGTTCCAGGATAGCCAGGGCCCTTACACAGAGAAATCCTGTCTCGAAAAAAAAAAAAAAAAAAAAAAAACAGTCTCCCTTCCCTCCATACTACTCTAAATAGAAAGAGGAGAAAAAGAAGAAGAGCAAAGCTTATATAATTATACTAAAAGAAAAAAATATAATAAACTGTATTTCTTAGTAGTAAAGTCCCAGTTTTGAGGCAAGACTGGTAGTTTGTATTTAGACATGCTTTTGTATGGGAAGCTTAAGGAAGAGTGGGCAGTGGAAGTCTACCTCTTGCTTCTGCAGCAGGGCCTCCAGTGAGGTGAGGTCCTCAGGGAGGGAGCTGGGCCTGACACAGGATGTGTGTGTGTGAGGGTGCTGACTTAGGTGCCTCTTGGGGACAGCCCTGGGAGAGGTTCAACTCTCCCTGGCTTCTGATCCTTAACTGCCCTGAAAGGATGGCTCCTGCCTAGCCCTTCTGCACACATATGCTGCGAGTGTGACTCAGCCCACATGCAATCACAGAGACACATCACATGAGGACTGCATGCTAATTTTATTTGCATATATGATCCCCTCCACCCACACTTGAATCTAGCCTGCAACCTTCTCCTCCCAGCTATGACTGGAAGTTGAGGCAGCCCCTATCCCTCCCCGGGGTCCAACTCCCTTGACAGATCTGCCCGTCCTACCCTCTGAGGCCTTCCTTCTGGTACTTTCTGATCTCTCACAGTTTCTCATGAGGCAGCGTCTGCTCAGTCTCCTGGCATTTCAGGTGCCTCCTCTTCCTGTGACCACTCTGGAGAGAAACTGGGTGAGGGAGAATCAGGGAGGGTGAGGAATGGGGCCATGAGAAGGCAGGCTTGCAGGGAATACTGAAATTCTCAACTTGGAGATACTCTGTGCTCACCTAGGGGGGAGGTTCATGACTCAGTTTCCCTGACAAGGCATGAGGGATGATTACATTTGAGCACATACTTGTATTGGTGCCCTAGATATTGTATGAAGCCTCTTGCTGCTCACTTCTGGATGAACACCTTCAATGGTGGGGGGGGGGGCGCATGATGGTAACCAGGGGCAACGTTCCCTCCCCATCTCATCCTGAGTTAATGCCACTGAAGAGCTCTACAGGACCAGCGTATCATCCACACAATTATCCCTGGAGGTAATGGGTTTGGAGAGCAGGGTTGCAGCCTGGTGGTGCTGGGGGCCAAGGCTTGGGGAGCTCAAAGCCTCACTGAGGCTGGAGGAGGAGTTGGGCTCCCCTCCCCCCATGGGATGCTAGGAGGGGCAGGAGGGAGTCTCAGATGCTATCCCCTGCACATCCCTCCCCCCCTCCTTTACTGCTTTTCCTAAGGTGACTCTGACTGGGGTGTATCTTGCTAAGGCAGTTTGTACCTAACCCAAGTCTTACTTCTTTCTTGACTTGAAGGCCTTCTTTGAGATCCTCTCCCCAACCCCCACTGAAGGTTTCTAATTTGGGGATATACTTGCCACCACCAGGTCCTGTGTTTTCTCTCCAGGCTTCAGTTCTTTCCTTGGAGCAAGGGATGATGGGAAGGAGGTAGCCTAGGGTCAGGGACTCCATTCTCCCAGCTCCAGGCAGAAACCAACATCTAGGCCTGTGACCTTCACAACATTTCTTTTTAAAAACGTTTTTACTTTTACTTTGAGAATTTTATACCCTATATTTTGATCATATTCTCCTCCAGCTTCTCTCAGATCTCTTCATCTCCCGACCCACCTGGCTTCAGGTTCTTTCTCTCTCTTAAAAACCAACAAGCCCTCTCCCCGACAAGAAAGACCGCCCACCAGCTCCACGCATTCTGCTGGATATTTTGTGTTGTGTGCCCAGAATTTCTATAGAAAGGTCAGAGTACGAGTTAGTGTGTGCGTGTGGATGGATGAGACGAGCCCACAGACATACTGACAGAGACACGGAAAGCAGCTGAGGTAGGAAGCGCTCCATGGAGAGAGTTTCCCAGGGTGATAACCAGTAACTGAGAATGGGGCTACAACTCTAGGTCCAGGACCCAGATCTCCAGACAAGATTGGGGAGCAGGATCCAATGTCTGGGTGTGCAAACTCAGTGCCTGGATGTCTCTCTGCCTCCTACCAACCCGCGGCAGCTCAGGCTCAAATTTGCATTTAAATAGAGATTTTTTTTTTTTTAATGAGAAGGACCCAAGGGAGCCCCCAGACTATTAAGTTTTCTTCTGGGGGCTGTGTGAGCCTTCTTCATTCTCTTCTCCACCCCAGCCTCCCACCCCTCCTCCCCCAGCTGTCATATTATTCTGTGGCCGTATATTCTGAGGGCCAGATGAGGCCCTGGCTCTGACAATCTGAGGGCACTTGTGGGGACAATGGGACTAGAGCTCCTGAGAGGATAGAAAGCGCCAAGTCCTCGACCCCAATACTCCTATCTCTTTGTCTGTCTGTGGCCTGAGTGCTCCCCCCCCCCCAGACTCCTTGCATTCTCTTTCCTCTGGGCCTGTTGCTGGCTCCTGGCTCCAAGCCAGAGCACAGAGTCCATATTACCATCCCACTGGCCAAGGTGCAAGTAAGGAGGAGCCAAGGAGATACAGTTTGAGTCCTGGTCTTGCCATCACCGGGCTGTGTGACTTGGACAAGTTATTCAACCTCTATGAGTCTCAATTTCCCCATCTATGGAAATCAAATTGTCCTCAGGGGTGGGTGTAAGGTTGGATGAGAGAATACAGCCCCTTTAGCACAGTATGGTAGTGGGAAGACATGGAGCTACTGACAGATAGATAGTTCAGATTGAGAGGGTTGGTTGGGGTGAGATTTCAAGGGGAGGGTTGGTACTGCAGTATAGGGTGTGAAGGGGAGGATGGGGCCACCTTTCTGTCTTCAGGGTAAGCCGAAGGTTGTTCTAGCTTCAGCTTGACATTTTCCTCAGCTGTCAGTTGGTGACTCACCTTAGAGGAGCTTGGGCGGCTGGGATGGTGAGTTCAAGGCCAGTTTGGACTAGTCAGTGAGCTCCTTTCCCAAAACAAAATGGCGACTCGCCTCGAAGGATTCTGGTGAGCACTAAATGGCTTAGGGTTTGAGGGGCACAGTTGGAGAAAGAGGTGCAGGGGCTGAGGAAGAGGACCCTGGGGTTTCCTTTTGAGCAGGTTGGGAGGGACCTGGAGGATGTGTGGGGAGGACAGGAGTCGGTGGGGGGGGAGAGCCCTCAAGGGTCAGAAGCTCTGGGGAGGTGTGGCTGGTCCTAGGGCCCCACCTGGGGAAACTGGGGGTCCAGCAGCCCTAGACAGAAAAGGAGGCTGCTGTATTCTGTGCTTCCTCTTCCATGATGACCAGAACATGGTATTGCGTTAGGAGGTTAGTGTGAGTTCATCATGGTGAACGGCTGAAGGAGCCTGGGAGGGAAACTGAGGGAGAAGAGTCAGCTCAGGTGGGTCTCCAGCTTCCATCGTTGGTGCTAGGAGGAAGAAATGACAAATGACAAGTGACAAGTCCCTGTCCACCTGGGATGGGATGGGCAACGGGGCAGGAAGAGACACACGAGTGGATTGTGCAAACGAAGGGAACACACACACACAAACAGTACACACACACACACACATTCATGCATGCATGCAAACACACAGAGTTCCTACTTCAGACTGGCAGCCAGATTAATGTTGGCATTGCAACTGTCAGAACATGGCCCAAAAATAGAGTCATGTGAGATTTCTGAGTGTTTGTGCAAAACTCCAAAAAATCCAAGACAAGAATCTCAGTTTCTTCAAAAACTCCCAATCGTTCTCGGAATGTGCTGTCGTGCCCCTCCCAAGTATAGCAGATAGCAGTGAGTTTGCTTTAGATTATTGATTACAACTGGCTGTATTGTTATCTGTATATGCTTCTGTGGAAAGACCTGTTTTTGCTGTATGAGGTTTGCCCGGCACGTGCGGCTTGTCCTTGTGATTGCACACCTTACTCAGGTGACTCTTAACCCTTAGAGTATGAATTGTCTGATGCCCTGAATAAAGCTGGCTGCTGCAGGAGATCTTAGTCTGCCTCAGTTTTAGGCTCCACTCTGCCAGGTTCACACTGCCAACTAGAGAGGTGAACACTCAACTGGCAGCAACAGTGACAAGTTCTTTGATCAGAAAGAGTCCGAGTGCTTGGTCCGATCCCTTTTTCTCCCTCTTTCATTTCCAGTTCCCTCCCTCACTTCTTGGCTTTCTCCATTTTCCTCCTCCTCCTTCTCCTCTTCCTCCTCTTCTTCTTTCTTCTTCTTCTTCTTCTTCTTCCTTCTTCTCTTTTTCTTCTCTTCTTCTTACTTCTTCTTCTTCTTCTTCTCTTCTCTCCTTCTCTCTCCTTCTCTCTCCTCCCCGTCCTCCCCTCCTCCTCCTCCCTCTCCCCCTCCTCGCCTTCCTACCCTCCCCCTCCTTCTTCTTCTCCTTCGTATCTCCCTCCTTCTTCTTCTTCCTCTTCTTCTTACGCTTCCCCCTCCTCCCCCTCTCCTCCTCTCCCCTCATCCCTCCTTCCTCCTCCCCTCTTCCTCCTCCCTAAGCCTCCCCTCTTCCTCCTCCCTCCTCCCTCTTCCTCTTGCCCTCCTATCCCTCCTCCTCCTCCCCTTCCTCCCTACCCGCTCTGTCCTCCTTCCCTCTCCTCTCCTCCTCCTCCTCCTTCTTCTTCTTCCTCTTCCTCTTCTTCTCCTTCTCCTCCTCCTCCCCTCCTCCCCTCTTCCTCTTCCCCTCCTTCCCTCCTCCTCCTCCCCTTCCCCCCCCCTCTTCCTCCTTCCCTCTCCTCTCCTCCTCCTCCTCCTTCTTCTTCTTCCTCTTCCTCTTCCTCTTCTTCTCCTTCTCCTCCTCCTCCCCTCCCCCTCTTCTTCTTCTTCGTCTTCTTCTTCCTCTCTTCCTCCTCCTCTCCTCCTTCTCCTTCTCCTCCCCTCCTCCTCCTCCCCTCCTCTTCCTCCTCTTCTTCTTCTTCTGCTTCTGCTTCTGTCAAAGGCTGAGTTTGAACTTCTGACCAATCTGCTTCCATTTCCCACTTGCTGGGATTACTGTAATACCCTACCACATCTGGCACTTTTTTTAATTTTAAGGAAATAATGTTTTAAATTATATTTTGTTTTACTTGTGTATATGTAAGCTTGTGTGTATGTGAAGATTAGAGGACAATTTGTAGGAGTTAGTTCTTTCTACCATGTGGGTCCTGGGGCTTGAACTTGGGTGGTCGGGCTTGGCAGCAAGCACTTTTAGCCACTGTGCCATCTTGCTGGCCCTCTAAGGAAATAGTATCTTATGGGCACAGTTGAAGTGTCATACTATTTGTTCTGGCTTATGCAAAAGAAACCAGGGAAAAAGGAGCTCTCCGAAAAGGTTCAGCCCTGTGGGGTGCTGCCCTCTATGAACAATAAAAGGCATCAGACACCTGCGGGCACAGCCTCTTACCAGGGCAGAGCTTGGTCAGCACAACAAAGACTGGAGTTTGGCTTTCTCTTACCCTTCCTGCAGTGACCAAATGCACCTCCATACGGGGCCACTCTCCTCTTGTATCCCCACACAGGGGCCACTTTGCTCTTCTCACACACTCCCTATCCGCCTCTCTCCTTTCCCTTGTTCTCTTCTTCAGAGCACTCGCTGCTGTAAGGCTTTGCATGCTTGGATGCATTTCTGTACAGCACCTGTCATTGTGCAGTGCATGTGTGGGGTGTGTGCACTACTGTGCCTACAGGGGATGCGATTCCTGAGTTTCTCTTGGGGCTTGGCTCATTATAGGAACCTCCAAATTGTGTGACTGGGTTATGTGAGGCCATGTGCCCAGATCCTCCGTGTTCCGCTCTCTGGGGCCCCTAAACTGCCCCCCCCCAACCTAAGGTTGGAAAGGAAGGGGTCTAGAATGGATCCTATGAGGCTGATGGCTTGGCCTCTCCTGTGTCCTGGAAGCCTCTCTCTGAGAGCCAACCTTCCTTAGTACTCATGAAAGGGGCAAACTGGAGGTTGTCTCACCTAGTCCTCCCAGTTGGTCTCAGCCTTGTCCTCTGCTTCCTTCTTGGGTCTCCTTAGGCTTCTAGGACTAGAGTTGGCAGGCTATGAAGGGGGAGGGGTGGCTTGGAGGAGTCACAGGAGCCTGAAGAAGCTGGCAGGGGCTGGCGGCCCCTTGGACCCTTTCCCACAAGGGCAGAGGCGGCACCAGCTGCGCCACAGAAGAAATATTCCCCAAAGTCAGAGTGGCCGTCTCGTATTTTAAGTGATCCTTATTTATCACCATCCTCCTGGGCTCCCTTTCTCAGCAAATGATGATAAAAGACAGTAGTGAGGGGGGCGTGGGGGCGGTTTGTGGCTGGCCCTGCAGCTAGCCGTGGTGGCAGTACTGGGAGGCACAGACAGGCAGAGACATGTGGCACAGTGATCTGCATATATGGCGCCATATGCACACCCAGTGACACACACACACACACACTCACACTGTACACAGATTCAGCCATGAAGGCTGACCACAACCAAAGACACTGAAGACACCCACACCATGAACACACACATAGCCTGACACATGCCCAGGGACATGTCCCCGCTCAGGCACATAGGCCAGCATGCATGCACAGTGCACACACCTTGGCATACACATGTGCAATATGCATACACACACAGATGCACACTCCTGCCAGCAGGTGACACTCACCCCTAATGCCTACCATGCTCCTGTACGTTTGTCCCCTTTCAGCCTGGTTCCCTGGACTCCTGCCTTTAAGGCTGTGAATGTGTGCCAATGTTAGGTCCCTCTGTGTGACAATCAGCACATGCATGTTCTTTACTCCACACTCACAGGTGGTCATGCAAACGGCTGCTCTAACTGAAACATACACAGAAATTAACGAAACATGGATCTTAGACAGTAAGACAAAAGCCAGAACTTTGGAAAGAAACCCTAGTAGAAGGGCCTCTGGGATGAGAGGCAGGCAAAGCTGGTGTGGACAGAAGGCAGGGACAGCTGCAGTGTTACACAGAGCAACAGGCTTTGAAAGAAAACTCACCAGCCCTTGCCACCCTTCACCACAACTAGCGGAGTGACCCTGGGCCAGTCATTTGCTTTCCTCTGAGCTCAGTTACCCACCATGCAGTGATCGTGTAATTTTCCCTGCCTCTCAGAAAGCCTGTAGAGTCCAGGCCGGGGCACTGCGGCTTGTGAAACACCCTCTTCAAGCTGTGCACTGCACCAAAGCTGGCTCTGTAGGGGATCATGTAGGTCATGGTGGCTGCCCACACCCCTAGGCATGATCCTAAGTGGTAGTCTATACCCAACACCATCCTGCTTTTCACCAGGGAGGTGACCGCAGCATTTGGACCTCCTTTTCTGCTCCCACCCTAACCCATGCCCTATCCCCATCAGCATCCCAGGTGCCAATCAACCTCTCCCTCTAGCCTCAACCCATTAGTGCAGCTCCCTCGGGGAATCTATTTTTTAAAGGTTATTAGCAGATTATTGGTTCTTTATCAACCTCAGCCCTCAATCTCCAATCTCCCAATAAAGCCATTGTGTCCTAATAAGATGCACTCTGATAATCTTGGTGTGAGGTGGGAGAGGACTTGGTGGGGGGAGGGGTGGCAGGAAGGAGGGAAGGGTTAACTGCGCGGCCCCAGCCCCCACCCCGTCAGTCCTCAAATAGCTGAACTACTGTATGTTGTAGTTTTCAACTGCAAATCATCTTTAATAGCAGACATCACGGGATGGCTCATTACATTAAGCTATTTTTCATGCTATCTCCTGTAATATCCTCTAATCCAATGCGTTTCAAATCACCTCGGGCTAAAATAAGAGACATAGCGATGTAATAGCCTAGTGTATTAGTGGGTTAATTGCCCTGTTGTACTCTTCCTAGTAGCTATCTCTGGAATGACTTCTATATTAATTGTAAATTGCTTAATACATTTAACTCCTTGCCACTGCCCCATCCCCTAACGAAGGAGGCTACTACCCGGTTGCTTGATGGGAATGGGAGGGGGATAGTTTGTGGGCACTTTTTCCAGCGCAGGCCCCCCCCCCCCGTCTCCTTGGGCCAAGCTGAAAGAGGGGGCTCGAGAGATAACTTCTGTCTCCTGAGGAGATCAGTGTTTACTGAGCACTTACTATATCCCAGTAGTCAACCCAGGCCCATGACTAGGTCTTTTCTCCGAACCATCTCGGTGGAGCCTGGCAAGACCTTGAGTCGTGCCCTAGAGGTCACGTGGTTTGTTCAAGGAGCTATGAATCCTAGATTCGTACTCAGACCCAAGGGCTTTCAGAGCCACAGTGGCTGGGAGTGAGTGGGCGGGATCTGGGCTGGGCTGTGACACTTGTGTGGGCAGCAGACTCCTGGCCCGAAGATGGAGCTCCTTCACTCCAGTCTGATAGGAGGGGTACAACTCCTGCTTCAGGGGGTCCCCTGGCCCAGGGGGAAAAAGCAGATTCTATGGGGAGGGAGCTCAGTCAGATGGGGCAGACACTGACCCACACATAAAGAGTAAACAAATGAGACTGGAGGCCGAGCAGCTGTGAATGGGGAGGGGGCAGAGAGGTCTGAGCCCTCCTGACCACCTCAGCAGGCCTCCCCAGCTTCACGCTTCTGCCTGGTGACTCTTTCTGCAGGCAGATGTTAGCACCTTAGGGTGGGGACAGTCCTGGGCTACCTCCTAGCCATAGTTCTTGGTCTTGGTGCTAACAGCTCCAAAGTGCTAGCTGGGTTTCAAACAGACCCTCCCTAACCTCCTTTCCTCTTTTCTGAATGGAAAAGACAAGTCCCTGAGGGAGAAGCCAGAAAGAGAAGGAAGGGAAAGGGAGATTGGGAGGGGAATCAGGCCACGGAAGCACCACGGGAACAGGGTAGGAGCCAGTCAGTGTTTACCTTCTGCAAATTAGCACTTTTAATGTACACAGCCATGCATTGTGAGTGGGAGTCCCACGGGAGTCTCTTGGTTAGAAACACGTTCTCATGGCTTGGCATAGGCCCCAAGTCTGAAATGGCCTAGTAGAAGCCGCTCTCAGCAGGATCCTAGAACCTCTTTCTGCGCTCCGGGGCCTCCGGTTCCAGAGATGAGGCCTTGGGGCAAAAGAAGGAAACTGGAGGGAGGGAAGGGAGAGGGCTCGATGTGCGGCGTGAGGCTGGCTGGGTCCCTTAGGCCCCCCGGGGTGGCGGCGGCTGCTTTGTCGCCCGCTGGCTGGAGAGCAACCTTGAGCGCGGGCGTGCAGACAGTGATTTAGGTGCTTGCACTGGAGCATGAAGGTAAATGACCACATTTCACCGTCAGGAGGTGAGCAGGAGGCGCCTGCCCGGGCCCTTCCCCCAAGGCCTGGGGCTGGTGAGGACAGAGATCCTACTATCCTGGCCTTAGCCCCTGGGTTGTGGGCTGGGAACCCCATTCCTACCCAGTCCAGTCTAGGGTTGCTGCTCCCTTCACCTTCCCACCACCTTGATTCCCCTTCCAAAGCAGCTTCGGAGCTACCCTGAGAGGCTAAAATTCAAGCCACATATCTTGGGGAAGGTCTCCTCGACAAAGGGTGGCCATGGGTACCCTTTAGTCTAGTAGGGGGAACCCATAAGGCCCGTCTGACTCACTTTCATGGTGCAGATATAGAAACTGAGACTCAAGAGGTTCAGCGATCTGCCGAAGGCCACTGAGGCTGGGAGTGAGGTGGGGTGTTGAGGAGGCTGAGAACCCTGGTCCTTAATCCCTCAAGAGCTTGGATCTGGGTGGGGTGTGGTGGGGTAGGAAATGTCAGCATACAACCAACCTTGCTTTTGTGCCCAAAGTCCCGGGTTTAAAAGCTGGTGTTTGTTCTTCATGTTTAAAGACTACAGAAGTGCTGAGCTGGGCCGACGGCTCAGCAGGTGAAGATGCTCAGGCAGCCAAGCCTGTCCCCTGAGTCCCCTCTCCCAACCTACGTGACTGGACTGGAAGGCAGGGAAACTGACTCAGAAGATTATCCTCCTGCCTCCACCCCCACACTGTGGTGTGTGCACACACAGACACAAAACAAATAAACAAAACTTAAAATACAGATCTAATTTGGTCTGATTTAATGCCCCTTCCCTGTTTCGGGTCAAAATTTCCTTTCCAGAGAGCTCTGTTGGGTGCTGAACCCCGGAAATCAACCCCACCTCCAAGTTCCCATGGGAAGGGAGCACCCAGATGAGCATCTTTTCGCTGAGAAAACTAAGGAAAAACAGGGAGCCGAGCTATGTGTGTGCAGGAGTTGGCGATGGCAGGAGGGCTCACAGCCCTCCCTTTCTCAGCTCTGCATGAAGGCTCCATACAGAGCAAGGCAGGCAGAGGGGAGTCAAGGGAGGACGGGCCCGAACTTGGCCAGGGGAGCTTCCAGTTCCTGCCAGAACATCTTTGATCATCATTGCTATTTTTATTTTTGTGAAACAGGGTATCACATAGTCCGGTCTGGTCTGTAACTCCTTGGTTCAAGTGGTCTTCCTGTCTCAACCTCTCAAATGATGGTATTTCAAGGACGAGCCACCTCGTCGGTCTTCATCATTATTTATATTATTATTAACCATTATGAGTATTCTCCTGGCCATTATTCATCACCATTATTCATAATGGATGCTTTGTTGTATGTTCTCTATGTGTGGGGTGGGCTCTGATCATGCCCACAACCCTATGAGATAGGGATTGTTAGCTCCGTTTTATGAAAAAGAACTCTGAGGCTGGGCTTTGGGTCCTGTAGCTGAGGTGTGATGTGGTTGGCACTGGCTTCATGTCCTGCTGGCCCTGGGGAGTCTTCTGGTGGCCTGCTGCCTCTCTAGTCTACTGTGTCTGGCAGGAACAGAGGGGTCTGTCTGATGAGACTTGGGGTGCCCACCCACTGTTTGACAGTAAAGGAGGCCTGAGTTTCTCTCTCTCTATTGTAGGTTTTCTGGTATAGGTCTCCTAACCCTGTCTCAGGACATGGGGAATAGGGGCGGCAGGAAGGGTCTAAGTTCTCAGCTAGCCTCACGGCACAGGTGCCCTGTGAGCTCATGGCTGAGGATCGCCTTCACTTGAGCAGATAATAATGAGGGCAGAGGGAGGAAGACCAGCCTCCATGTGGGAGGCATGCTCAAAGGGGCTGGAGAATCCAGCAGAGACCTTCAGAGGACTGGGAGGCAGGACTTGCCTGGAATTTGGCCCACCCTAGGATGGGCCTGAATGGAGCCAAACCAGCCACAAGACCTCAATATGCAGCTGACTGAAGTAGGAGGAGCCTTTCCCAAACCTTGTTCTTTAGACCCCCAGTTACCATGACAACTTCAATTTATTGAATGTCTACTCTATGCCCTGGACTGTGTCAAACCTTTAAAAAACCATCCTGACAGCCCTCATACATGCTAGGGAACTGCACACGTGACAGGTGACTACTGCCCCAGAGGTGTAGGCTCCCTTTAGCAGAAGGGCACAGTCTAAAGAAGAGATCTTCCTCTTTGATCCCAGTGCAGGCATGACACCTGAAGGCCTTCAGTGGACACAGTTTGGATCGTTGCTCTTTGTGTTCAGTGGGTGGAGGTTACTCCGTTTTTCCCCTCATCATCTCTGTGCTCGGCTCCAGAGTCCCTTCCTGGCTCTCAGACACATATACCATTCTTGTACCTGAGTCCTGGCCCCTGGTCTGGGACTGTGTGCGTGGACATACGTGTCTGCACAGGGACATGATGAAGGGGGAGCAGGTGGCTCCCGGAGTATCTCATCACTGTGATGGAGAAAGCCAGGCAGAGATCAGGGAGGGTCTCCTAGCCCTGTCCATGTCTGTGGGGGGAGATTGAGGACCCTACCTCAAGCCCTGCCATTTATTACCTGCCTGGGCCAACTTCTTCCCTTCATCTGTCTTCACAGTGTTGACAAGATCAGGGGGTAGCCTTCTTTGTGGGCCCTTGGTGTTTGCTGTCCCCTCTTCAGTTAGAATCTCTGATTCACACAGTGCCACACTGGGTAAGGCGTCTGTGGCTGCCAGACCCAACCTCACCATTTAACAAAGAAGGAAAGGGAAGCCAGAGAAGGGGAGTGACTTGCACAAGGTCACACAGCAAGTTAGCAGCAGGCTTATCTAGCATAGCTGAGGATGCTGGGAAGGTGGGCTGATGACAATCTTGTAGGGGCCCCACGAGATCGGAGGGGTTCTGAGAAGGGAGGGGAGTCTCTTTCCTCATCTTTCCTGAGGTATTGTCAGCTGGATCCCTGGCCAACTACCAACCCCCCATCTCCCCGCCCCACCGCTGTCCTCATGTACCGGGTGGAATTGTCTTAACACAGTAAATTGTTCATACACATGTAAGCAAATATCTTCTCAAATTATCTCTTATCACCAAACAGGCTGCGATGCTCACCGGCTGGAGGGCCAGGGTTGTCTTTCAATCCACTGATGATGGGGAGGGGACAGGGAGGGGGGCAGCTGACACCAAAAATAAACCAGTGGAGTGGGGATGGTTGTCGCAAGGGGCAGAGCGAAGTTGTCAGGCGGCGAGAGTGTGTGAGGCGGCAGGACGATAATGTGGCATGACACTTCTGAAATGAGCGGCCCGTTGCCATGGTGAGCAGCCAGGAGGGACTGGCTCTCCCGAGGCTGAAATAAAACACGCTTTAAATGATGTTTGATTAGAATTTAGATCATGTAACCGAATACCTCAGTCCTCCTCTTCCTTCTGCTTTTCTTCTTCAGCCTCTTTTCTTCCTTCCCTCCATGCCTCTCCTCACCCTGGGAAGACACAGATACACACAGTCACACATGCACACATATGCAATGTAATCACATGCACACAGAGCTACACATCCATGCACACGTACAAAATAGGTGTACATATGTGCAAACTTGCACAAATGTGCATGAGCACACAAGTAAACACAGGCGCACAGACATGCCAAGTACACACAGGCATCCAAACTTACATTCTTGTATGCACACACATCTACACACATACCTTTCTCCTCTCTTCTCAGGTGTTCTGTATCTTGGGTCAGAAAATCCAGCTCAAGGCAGATGTTGGGGTCCCCTTGTGGGGTCACAGTACTGATTCAGGTGGGTGAAGAGCTCGAATCTTAGCAAAATAATGAGAATCCAGACGGCTCATGCACTCTGGTCGGGTAGCTCCTTATGCTTCACAAGGTTCCTCCAAATTCAAGTTCATGCCTTTTTTCTCATTGAAGGCCTTTTCCTAATCATGGCCATACCCATTTTCTAGATGAGAAACTGAGGCCCAAAGAGTCCAAATGTCTTGTTGAAGATCAAGCACACATGGGGTGGAAGGATGGCTCAGTGGTTAAGAGCACTTGCTGCTCTTACAGAGGACCTGAGTTCTGGTCCCAGGACCCATGCTGGGTGACCCATGACTGCCTGTAACTTCAGCTGTAGGGCATCCGACTCCCTTTTTGGGCCTCCTCAGGCACCTGCTTACATGTGGCATATACTCACACAGATGCATGTATATACAAAAAGATAAATATTTTGTTTTAAAAGAATCAAGCATCAGTCTTCAGAAGTATATCTGGGACTTCCAGGGCTGCCCTCTGGGCTCTTGGGAGGAGCCGCTTAGGAGCGAGCACTGCTGATTTTGCTGTCCAACATGCTTTGGAAGCTGGCTTTGCTGTTGGCTTTGGCCTGCATAAACTGTCCAGAGGTGGGCAGGACAGCCCTGGCCTGCTTCGAGAGGCTTTTGCGTGAACTGATTTTATGCCCTCTTTTTTTTTTTTTTTTTTTTTTTAATTTGAGTAACAGACTAGTGTTATATTTGTAGGATTTTTCCAGGGCATGCTGCCTGGGTTGGGAAGACAGCCAGTCCTGGGTTGGAGGTGCTGTGTTGATAGTGGGGTGATTCAAGGCAGACACTATGGACAGGGCCAGCTGGGGGGTTCTGGACTCTCATTGCTTTTACTGCTCTAGATTTTTTTTGGAAGCCCTGGAGAGGGGGTCACTATCCTGTTCTGGGTTAGAGAGACATATCTGGATCCAGTGTCTGTCTTTCTGATAGGCCAGGGCCTTCAGATAGCTTATTAGCTAATCTATCCATTTTTTCTATCATGTAGCTGTCATAGACATATTCAATGCATTCTGTGTGCTGGGACTCAGACAGACAGACAGGCAGACATACACACAGAAACATAGACAGATGCACACAGACAGACATTAACATACAGATTACACACCCAGACCAACACAGATACACACACAGACACACAGTCACAAATAGACACACACAAACACAGGGGTGGGAGGAGACATAGGCTCCTTTTGTACCATGTATTCTGATGGAGGGGGAGCAAGTGGTGTAGACTGTGTATGAAGGGGAGACATCCTGTTCTAGCAGGACCATGGAAGTCTTCCCTGAGGAGGCGATGCCTGAATAAAATAGTAGTTCTTCAGGGAGACGTAGGCCGAGCAGCCAAGGCCAGACCTTGATTATAAAGGTCTACTCCTACTAATATGCTATGCTCCCTAGGTAGGCAGTGGCCCTCCCACAAGACACCACCCGTGTTTTGTTTTGTTTTAGGTTAGGAACTGAACCAGGGTCCTTGCACAGGTCCAGTCCATGCTTTCCCACTAAGCCACGCCCCATCTCACACCAAGCTTCTGAGACAGAGACTAAGCCCTGGCGGCCACACCTTCCCTTTCTTTTGTCCTTTGTCCCAAGTGGGAATTTCCTTGCTTCTCTTGTTAATTTTGTGAAAGCGGGGACCCCACCTTGTACCTTTCTATCTCCCAGTACCGGACACAACACTTCCTATATAAAAAATAAGCCAACATCAGGTAGAGGTGTGCCTCAGCAATACGGTGTTTGCCTAGATTTCATGAAGCCGTGGGTTGGATCCCCAGCACACACACACACACACACACACACACACACACACACACACACACACAAAGAAAAGAGTAGCTGGGCCACCGGTGGTGGCGCATGCCTTTAATCCCAGCACTCAGGAGGCAGAGGCAGGTGGATCTCTGTGAGTTCAAGACCAGCCTGGTCTACAAGAGCTAGTTCCAGGACAGGCTCTAAAAGCTACAGAGAAACACTGTCTCCAAAAAGAAAGAAAGAAAGAAAGAAAGAGAGAAAGAAAGAGAGAGAGAGAGAGAGAGAGAGAGAGAGAGAGAGAGAGAGAGAGAGAGAAAGAAAGAAAAAAAAGAAATGTCATTATGGCTGTAGAGCAGTGGTTCTCAACCTGTGGGTCCCAACCTCTTCCAGATCAAATGACCCTTTGACAGGGATTGCCTAAGACAGTCAGAAAACACAGATATTTACATTACTCTTCCTGATAGTAGCAAAATTACTGTTACAAAGTAGCAATGTCAATAATTTTGTGGTGGTGGGGTCACCGCAGCATGAGGGGCTGAATTAAAGGGTCACCGCAGCACAGAGGGCTGTATTAAGGGGTCACGGCATGAGGAAGGCTGAGAACCACTGCGTTAGAGGAAGGTACCTCCACTGTCCTCATTACACATGGGAGGAAACTGCAGAGCTGGGAGCCTAATTCACTTACCCAACTCACACAAAGTGATGACTCAGGATCCAGGCGTAGGTGGTCTGACTTGAAAGTCCCTGACCTCTCGACTTCCAACCCCTGACCTTTTGAAATAAGCTTCATTTGCCTGTGAGGTCACTGGGCTCAGCTTCTCTATGTGGGCTGGGAGGGGGGCCTGATCATCTGTTTCAGAAGTCTGTGGCTTTGGAGACTCTGGTACTTTATAGGGCAGGATGAGAAAGGAAGGGCTGGACAAGGAAGAAAGCACAGACTGAGACCCACGGCTTCAAAGGAACTGTAGAGGGTGAGAGCAGCCACACTCAGCCTGTCAAGGCTGGGGAAGGATGGGTCAAGTGGGGCCACTGAGGGTGACAAGGGTGGGGGTCAAGGAATCCAGCCATCACCCAGAACCAGGTCTGCCCTTCTTGCCCACTCCTAGTCCTGTCTGTCTTGGAACGGCATGGGTTTTGTTTGTTTATTTTGACACAGGGTCTCATGTATTCCAGACCAACCCCAAACTTTATATACCCCAAAGGAGGAGGATGACCTTAAACTTCTGATTCCTCAACCTCCCAAGTGCTGAGAATATAGGCATATGCGGCCAGCTTTGGTTTATATAGTGGGAGGGATTGAACCTGGGGCTTTGTGCGAGCTAGACGAGTGTTCTATCAACTAAGCTAGGTTACTAGTTCATCGTGCCTGTGCGTGTGTGTGGTGCAGCGTGGCACGTGTGAGTATACATGTGTGTGGGATGTTCTTGCCTGTAGGAGTGCATGTGGAGATCAGAACTCGATGTCAGGGTGTCTCCCTCAATTGCTTCCCCATCTTAGCTTTTGAGGCAGGATCCTGAATCTGGAGCTCCCTTTTCAACTAGACTAAATGGCCAGTGAACCCCCACTTTCCACCTGTTTCTACCCACCAGCATTGGGGTTACACATACACACTGCTATGCCTGCCTTTCTGTGTGGGTGCTGTGGATCTGAACTCAGGCCCTCACGCTTGGATAGAGAGCTCTTCATCTGGTGAGCTGTCTCCTCAGCCCCCATAACACCAGGTTTTAATGCAGCCCTTCTTGCCCTAGTTCCACAGAACCTGCTCTTGTTTGAGCCCCTGTAGTTTGTCCCCATGGTATGGCTCCTCTCTCCAACCCCTCCCTTTCTTCTCCTGGCCACTATCTAGTGTCCTACAACAGACTTGATTGCACTGTCTTCATGCTCCAAAATCTTCATGCCTCCTCAGGCCCCAGGGTGCAGCTTAGCTTTCCCCTGTGTGCTCTTAAGTCCCAGGGCTCTCTGGCCCCAAGCCTGCCTTTCTGGCCTGGAACTGCTCACCTGTGGGCCATTTCTCAGTGTTCTTGCTTACCTGTATCTCTCTGCCCGCAGATGGTTGCTGCCCCCACCTCCTGCTGCCCCATCAAATGCCTGCTGACTAGGCCTCTTCAACACTGCTGACAGCTCCAGCCTTTCCCTCTCTGGAGCATCTTCCCTGGCCACGCCTTCCAGAAGGCACAGCTGCGATGTGGCACTTCAGAATCAGGCTGTCGGTTTGTTCCCGTCATTTCCCAGCTTAACTGCAGGCTTCTGGAAGAGCAGACTGTGGGGCCATCACTGTGTAGCTCTCCCTTCTAATCATGTCTGTTACAGCACCGAAGCCTCCCTCCCCAGGATGCCCAGCCTTTTCTAGAGCACATCTGTGTTCTCTCTGGACCCCAGCTGCTCCAGCGGGGGCTTGGGTAGGAAGGAAAAACTGGAGGTTACTGTCAACTTTCTGATTAACTTCCTTCCTCACAGGTAGTGTCCTCTGGTGGTGGGGGAGAGGCGAGAAACACACCTGAGTGGAGCCGAAGTGAGGAGAGCCAGGTGCCTCCAGGGGCTGAGCAGGGGCACGGTGTGGAAATTGATGCAGAACTGATGAAGAGGAGACGAACAAGGGACTGGAGGATTGACAGGGATGTCAGGGCTGTGGCGTGGCCTTAGGGAAATCTAGAACTGCCTCCTAATGTCTTTCCCCTGTATGGATTTGAAAGAAAATGGCCCCCATAGGTTCATAGGGAGTGACCCTTTTAGGAGGTGTGGCCTTGTTGGAGGAAGTGTGTCACTGAGGGTGGGCTTTGTGGTCTCAGATACTCAAGCCAGGCCCAGTGTGGCTCTCTTTCTGCTGCCTGCCAATCTGGATGTAGAACTCTTAGCTACCTCTCCAGCACCATGTCTGCCTGCATCCTGCCATGCTTCCCGCCATGATGACAACGGACTAAACCTCTGAACTGTAAGCCAGTTTCAATTAAATAATTCCTTTATAAGAGCTGCTGTGGTTATGGTGCCTCTTCACAGCAAAAGAAACCCTAACTAAGACATCCCCCAAACAGTCCCATGTGGAGATAGCCACAGGGTGGCCCAAGTCACAGGACTATGCCCCACTTGAGAATTCCAGTTCAAGCCAGGCGCTACTTTTTAAAAATTTCTATTTGTGGTGCTGGGACTTGAATCCTGGGCTTTGTACAGCTAAGCAAGCATTGAGCCACATCCCTAGCCAGGAACTACCTTCACAGATACTTTTCTGGACAGAACGACACAGCAAGGGGCATGCTATGGAAGGGGATGTGACCAGTGAGAACTAACCTGGGTTCCAAAGCTCGTGCGGTGGCCGGCAAACCGCTTAACTTCACGGCATGCCCCAGGCTCTCCATGAGAGTGTGGCTACAGGAGCTTCTTTTACTCAGTGGGTGCCCCGGGACTGATCTGCGGGGTTAAATCCACTGTCTACATGTTAGCCACCATTTGGTGAGATGAGTCTTGAGAGGGTGACCCGTCCCAGGCTGTGAAGGGGTTCAGGCAGGGCTGGGGTCACTGGAAGGATAGAGCCGGGACACGGGCTTCTGGCAGGCAGAGCTGTCAAACTTGCTTTTCAGGACCCTTGGGAGAAAAAAATCTTTGCATCCTCGTTTCCCATCAATTGTCTCAGTGCCCGGCAAAGAACACAGAATAGTAATAAAATCAACAACTCAGGGGCTGGAGAGATGGCTCAGAGGTTAAGAGCACTGGCTGCTCTTCCAGAGGTCCTGAGTTCAATTCCTAGCAACCATATGGTGGCTCACAACCACCTGTAATGAGATCTGGTGCCCTCTTCTGGCATGCAGACAGAACACTGTATAAATAAATAAATAAATAAAAAATCAACAACTCGGGTAGGGGAATGCCGCCCGGTTGTAAAATGCTGGCCTAGTCTGCCTGAAGCTCTGGCTTTGATACTGTAAGGCTGCATCAAACTGGTTTTGGTGGTTCTGGCCTGTCATCTCCGCACACAGGAGGTAGAGCCAGGGAGAGCAAAAGCTTAAGGTCATCTTCTGCCATTTGGTGGGCTGAAGGCCAGCCGAGACTACATGAGACCATGTCTCAAAACCAAAACCAAACTAAAACCTCCTATTCCTTGAGGCTTTACTCCACACCAGCCTCTAGTCCCAACGCTTGCTGGGCACTGATTGCCTGCCCTACAGTTGTATGTGTGGGGCACTGGCACGATTTTGATCTACACGTCACAGGTGTGCAAACCAGAGTAGTTAAATGACTTTCCTGCTGCCACGGAGCTCAAAAGTGGAATCACAACCCTCAGGCCGGGTGGTTCAGGGATTTAGCTGTGCTATATCTCAGGTGCTAAGCCTGAAACTCCAGATGGGGATGACGTCTTCTCGTGGAGAATGTGTTGATTAGGTTGTTTGTTTTGTCACCCTGATACAAGTTAGAGCCACCTGGGAAAAGGGAACCTTAGCTGAGGGAATGCCGCCATCAGACTCCCTGTAGACAAGCCTGTGGTGCGCTTTCTTGAAGAATGGTTGATGGGGGAGGGCCTAGCCTAATATCTGTGGTGCTGTCCCTGGGTGACATAAAGCAGGCTGAGCAAGCCAAAGGAAGTAAGCTGGTAAACAATGTTTTGCCATGGTCTCTGCCCTGTGTACCCTTCATTATAGATGGTAAACTGTAAGATGAAATAAACCCTTTCCTCCCTTTTGGCCATGGCGCCTTCATCTTGTTGTTTTCCTGGTAGCAACAGTAAAGAAAGTAGCAGTAAGGGTAACACTAAAAATGGAATCAGCACTATTGCGAGCTTTGCCTCAACCGAGACTCTGTTTCTGGTCATGTCATTAGGGAGCTCCATAGTTTGGATCTAGAATGCCCCAATGCATTAAAACTAGGCCCCCATGAAAATGTCACAGAATACGAAGGAAGGGGATAGCATGTTACCACGTTTCCTTTGTAAAAGGCAGCCTGTTAAATTATAGTTTATGCACCCTGAAAGCTACTGCTCAGGATCATTTGAAAACTATATCATAATTTATTTTTCACCTAAGTAACAGAAAGGAACGCATAAAGAATAATGAAATTTCAGCCTGGTGGTGGTGGTGGTGGTGGTGATGGTGGCGCATGCCTTTAATCCCAGCACTTGGGAGGCAGAGGCAGGCGGAGCTCTGTGAGTTCGAGGCCAGCCTGCTCTACAAAGACAGGTGAATCCTGTCTGGGGAAAAAAAAAGAGTTATGAAATTTCCCGAAGTGAGACCAAGTTGATCAGTGCCCATGAAAGACAGGGCTTTTCCAGCCCTCAGTCCCTTCAGCAGCTTAAACGTCCCCTCAACTTCTAGCTAACCAAGACAGCCGCTCCCTCCTTTCCATTTCTTTCTCTCTTTCCTTCGTTCTTCCTTCCCATCTTCTTCCTTCTCCTTCTGTCTCTACCCCCTTCTCTCTCCTTTCTTTTCTATTTCAAGAGTGAACATTGACGTCTTTAAAATCGTGTTCTGCAAGGGAACAGATGGGTGATCCAGCTGCTTGCTGCTGGGGCTTGTGCCTCAGTTTCTTTATTGGAAAAACACAAATAATACAGGGCTGACTTCAAATGGTGCTGGTGGGGCTGGAGAGACAGCTCAGCAGTTAAGATGCTGCTCCTGCAGAGGACCCGAGTTTGGTTCCTAGCACCTGTGTCTGGCAGTCACAGCCACCTGTGACCCCATCAGGTGCCTGATGCCCCCTTACGGGCTCTGAGGGTATCCGACACACACACACACACACACACACACACACACACACAGAGAGAAGGAGAGAGAGAGAGAGAGAGAGAGAGAGAGAGAGAGAGAGAGAGAGAGAGAGGACAGAGAGACAGAGACATAAATAAAAATAAAATAGAAGTTTAAAAAGAAAGGGAACTAGGAAGATTGCATCGGGATTACATTTTTTTCTTTTTAAGATGGTCACAGGTAGTTCAGAGTGGCCTTGAACTTCTAGTCTAACCTGTCTTCATCTCCCCCGTGCTGTGTTTACAAGCATCACACTCAGTATATTAGCAGTTCTCTGTTGCAGGTTTATCTGGCCTTACAGTTCCGGAAGGATGGGAGTCCATCACAGTGGGGAGGCATGGCCACAATCAGTAAGAGTGGGGGCAGTAGAGAGAAGCTGAGAGAAGCACGCAGTAGGGAGAGCAAACTGGAAGAGGCGCCAGGCTATACACTTTCAAAGCTTACCCTTCCTCTTGGCCAAACCTCCCCAGAGAGGCGCCACCAAGAGGTGAACAAGTGTTGAAATACGGGAGCCTGCGGTAGACATACCTCATTCAAACCACCACTTCCAGTCCACGCGGGCTGTGCATCAAAGCTTCCTGAATGCTAACCGGGCACTTTACCATCTGACTGCACCCCAGCCCTGTATCAGGCATTTTTACTGCCTGTCTGCAGAACGGTTCCCACACATATGCCTGAGGAAGCGCTCATGGAAGACCTGCAACACTCATTTCCCCTCAGAGGAGACCTGGGCGAGGGATGAGAATTGTTGCCATTTCTCTGGCAGGGGATGTCCCTGCTCCCGCCACCAATAGTCTTGCAGGACAGGTGATTATGTCCATGTCACAGAGTGGGAGGGGACTGAGGCCCAGCATGGGAGGCATGAAGACAGATTGGAATACCAGAGATGGGCCTGGGAGCCGAGGAGTTCACTTCCACCCACGTCTCTCAGGCTTCCTCAGGTCTGCCGGAGCTGTGAGAAGCCATTGATGTGATGGTGACCCTTCTTCATTGCAGAGAGGACTAGGGTGTCTGTGCTTCTCCCAAGTGCTCAGTAAGTTTCCAGTCACAGAATGAGAACTCCCAGGGGTGTGGTCTGTGGAGGAAGCCAGGGGCACCCTACATC
The DNA here is from genome assembly GCF_903992535.2 of Arvicola amphibius. Classification (NCBI taxonomy): domain Eukaryota; kingdom Metazoa; phylum Chordata; class Mammalia; order Rodentia; family Cricetidae; genus Arvicola; species Arvicola amphibius. The sequence continues at coordinate 36,495,868 of NC_052050.1, forward strand.
CTGTGCCTCAGCCAGCACCTCACTTCCTGGGGGTCTTGGGCAGGAGTGTAGCTATCACCTGCCCTGTCTTTGACCACCACTGGCCCTACCCTGACCTCTGGGTTCCCTGGGGCCAACCAGGACATCTGGATCCATCTAGCCCCAAACTCTGGAGATTCTGACAAATTTCTTTCCCTTGCTCCCAGCTATGTTATTTAAAGTAATTAACCTTAATTTATAAATTTTTATATCAAACTGCCTTTTAACTTTTAGAACTGGCAGGATCAGCCTTATCCCTGGGCTCCTAATAGTTCTCCATTTAATCAAAATTCATCCATCAGGTTCCAGTGTTAAATCATCTTTTAATTGGGAGTTACATTCTGGTTAATAGTTTTATAATTCGCCTCCTCTAATAGTTTTACCACAGGGATCTTGACTCCATTTTCCCTCACTCTATTATTGCCAAGTGTGGTTCTGCGGGGAAGGCTTAATGCTGGCCTGCCTCTCTGGCCCCTGCTGGTCGCCTCTTTTGTTCTTGGTGGTCTCATTAATTCCTCACAAGAGTCCTCCTTCCTCCTCATTACAGGGCAGAGCCATTCTCCTTGTGAGGTACAGGTGTGGCCTTCTCATTGCCACAGCCATCCCAGTGGCCTGGGTCCTGTGCTCTCGGAAACCAAGTGGAGGATGGAGACAGAGACATTGGGAGTTACCGAGTGGGGAGGAGGAGAGAAAGCAGGGTCAGTCTGTCAGCTGCAAGGAACAGCCGAAAATTTTGGAAATAGCCCAGGCAGGTGGTACAGGAAAGAAAGTGTCCCTATCTGATACTCGGAGTAGCCTGGGGGCACTGGCTGGGGCTAGAAGTGAGGCCTAGGCATTGCTAGAGGTCAGCTTGCAGGGAGCCCTGGTCCTTCATTCCAGGCAGCTTCTATACTTGGTACTCCACCCAAATGTTCACAGATGAGCCTGCTGGAGTCTGAATCCAGAGGATGGGAGACCAGAGAAAGATAGAAAGGGAAGAGTCAAGGGCCAGAAAAGGGAAGGGGGGTGGTGGGGTTGTTCAGTGAGTGGGGAAACGCACGCACTTATACATAGGTGTGTGTGGGGACTCATGGAAACCTACGCCTGAGAACAGGTCAGAAGCCCTACCTGGGACCAACTAGCTGGGGGCGCTGGGTCACCACCAGACTTAGGAAGGTTAGGCAGAGGTCTTTGAGGGGCCCTCCAGATGAGGGGCGCTGCAGGGAGAGGAGAGTGCCAGGGAAGGAAGCCAGTCAGGCTGGGGTGAAGCCATTCAGGTGGTCTTCCCTGGGGAAGGGGTTGCCCTGAAGTCATGTCCCCCTGAACCTCTTTCCAACTCATTGGGTCTCAGCCACACACAGGGTGGCCAACACATAGCCTGGCCTCACATGGCTTTAAAATATATTTATAAATGTTTTTACCTCCCCACCCCACTTCTGTAGATGGAGTCTAATTCTTGACTCCTGGAACAGAGGCTCCGTCTTAACTGTGCAATTACAAGGCCAGGTCCCAGAAGACAGTGGAGTCTGCTTTGCACTGTCTCGATTGCTATGCTCAGAGGGGAGCCAGGTGCTGTGTCATAGGAGGATTTGGCTGCGACACAGTGAGGAGCTGAAGCCTTTGGCTAAAGCTCTGGGAGGGGCCACCCCAGAAGCAGAACCTCTTCTAGGCAGCCGCCACCCACCGACCCGTGTCCAGGTCAGATAAAAGTGCTTTGCTGTTGTAAGGATTGACTGGTTTTGAAACCAAAGCTTTCCATCAGCATCCTGAGGGTGGGGCCACACACAGACGTGTTTAAAACTCCCTGTGTGGCTAACAGCTTTAATCCTAGCACTTGGGAGGCAGAGGCAGGAGGATCTCTGTGAGTCTGAGCCCAACCTGGTCTACTTAGTGAGTTCCAGGGCAGCCAGAGCTACATAGTAAGACGTGTCTCAAAAACAAAACAAAACAAAGCAACCCAAAAACTTAGGGTTGAGAACTGCTAGGCCTATGCATAATTTGTGAGTGCACACGTCAGCACGTGTGCCCTGCTCAGAGCAAGTCCACGTGTGTGCTCCAGGGCCTTGAGTCAGGGTCCAGTGTCTTAGTTGCTTTTCCTGTTGCTACAATAAAAGACTCTGAGAAGAGCGACTTCTAGGAGAAAGGGCTTTGTCCCCGTCCACAGGTGAAGGGCACAACCCCTTATGATGGCGAAATCATGGCAGTGGGAGCCTGAAGCAGTCAGTGTTATCGGATGGATGAATATTGCTGTTTCCTTTCTCCGCTTCTTGTCCAGCAGGATCCCAGTCAGTTAATGGCACCACCCACAGTGGGCGTGTCTTTCCACTCAATTAACATAATCCCTTTTCCACCTCAGGTGTTCAGAGACTTTGTCTCCCAGATGATTCTACTTTCTGTCACATTGACAGCCAACACTACCCCTCATACCTACCCAGCTTCAGAAAGTCCAGGGTACAGAGGAGCCTTGAGCCTTGCAGGATTTTGAGGTCAGACACCGCCCCCCAACCCCAAGCTGCTTGCCACTTCCTGTTTGTTGGTTGTTTCTGAGTCTTAGTCTCCCTACTTGTGAAATTTGGGACATCATGTTCTCAGTATGGCTGAAGGTAGCCTTGGAGCTGGCTATGTACGCCTGAGCTGGTTTTGGTGTTGTGTGATTTAACCTGGAACTGGGCAGTTCCCTAAGCAATGTGTGGTTCCTGCCCTGGAGGAGGGCTGATTTTTCATCTCAGCTACTTTAGGGGTGGGGCTTTCATTGCCAGCTGCCTTGGACTGGCAGAACTCGGAGTCCTTACTGGCCGAGGCTGACGATGTTGTGACCCTCTCTGAGGTTGGAAGCAGAGTGCCTCTTCTTTTGCCTGGGACAGGCTGGGGGTCCCAGGTGGGTCTAGATGCCTCCCAGCTGTGCTGCTTGGCTGAGCCTCTCATCCTTGTTGGTTCTCAGGCTTCTCATCAGGCAGAGAAGAAATGGCCTACCACCTTGAACCCTGGACATAGTGTACATCCCTGTGGCAGAGCCTGGTGGGTCATATCCTCTGGGTAACCTGAAATCCTCAGACATAGTTCAACCCTGTTGTCATACGTTCCTACTCAGCCTAAAGCAACTCCATTCTTAGTGATTCCCATCTCCCAACTAGCCTTCGGGAAAGGTAAGAGCCGAAGAGGAGTGCTCCCTAGGGGAGCACTCACGAAGGGCATATGGAGAAGGAGGGATAAAACACTTTAGACCCTGGGAGGAAGAAGCAGAGAGGAAAGCAGAGTTAGGAGCATACCAGGTTGTCACAAGAGCATTGTGTTTGAACTTTGTAGCCCACTGTGACGGCTAAACCTCATGACTAGCAGGATAATTTGGACCAGTTTGGCAGAGGAGGAAACTGAGGCGCAGGAAGGTGAAGGGGTTTCCATGTTCAGTATTTCCTGGTTGAGGAATGTAGAAGTGAGCCAGAGCCTGGGCCTGGTGGCTACAAGGCCTGGGCTTGTCTAGAGGATGTGGGGAACTCCAGGCCTAGACTCCAATGGGGCCCTGACCTCCTTGTGGCTCCTCCAGAGGCCGTGACAGGCTAGAGTAGCTGGGAAGAAGTAACAGAGGAAGCAAGAAGTGAGAAAGATGCAGGCTGCTTTTTTGGGGAAGGATGCTGTAGCTCAGAGCCCAGGAGGCTGGATGCAGGGAGCCCGTGATGGAGACTTCTCCAGGACATTTAGGGGCTGGTCCAGAACTCAGGTTCCCCCAGTTCTTTCTGAGCATGGTAGGGTTAGGGTGGTCCTTTGGAGACTTGGATTGCACTAGTGTGACCACATATCAAGTTCACAGGCTCCAGAGTCCAGAACCCATATTCTGATTCCCAGTATGTGTGAGCAGAGATGACTTCAGACAGACCATTGAAATCCCTGGACCTCAGTTCCCTTATCTGCCCAATGGAGGCAAGGAAAAAGCTGTGTCACAGGGGTGCTGAGGTCCACATTAGAACCTGGCCTTGGCTTCCTTCAGGCAGCTGTGGCAGCGACAACTTCAGAGCTGTCTGAGAAGAGGGATGAGGCAGCTGACCTCTTGAGACGGGCCTGTCTTGTCCTCAGTCCGGGAGACTGTGGTAGCTTGAACAAAATGCCCTCCACAAGCCTCAAATGACTGTATGCTTGGTCTCCAGGTGGTAGCTCCATTTGAGGAAACTTAGGAGGTGTGGCCTCGCCTGAGAAAGGTGTCATTGGGTTTATTTGGCTTGCAATCCCAGATCTCAGTCTGTCATTGCGGATGGACATTAAGGCAGGAACTCAGGCAGCTGGTCACATGACATCCAAGAGTAGAGAGAGACTAAATGAGTGCACACCTAGAACCCAGTCTTCTACTCTTAAACAGTCCAGATGCTTACACCCACTCTTATGCAGTTCCATCCAGTTTCGACTGGGTGTTCCCATACCAATTAAGGCAGCTAAGACAGTGCCCCACAGACTCGTCCACAGATAACTCTGATCTAGACAATCTCTCACTGAGACTCTCTTTCCAGGTGAGTCTAGGAGTGCCAAGTTGACAATTTAACTGCCCCAGGCCCATTTCACTGCAGAAACAGCGGACGCTTGAGCCCCAAGCAGGATCCCATCTTTACGTTAGGAGCTTAGGCAGCATCTCAGTGCTGCTGCTGAGCCTGGCCAGCCCTGGTCTTCAGTCTATGAGACCTGAAGTTAGAAATGGAGAAGGGGGATGGACTAAGTAGAGGCGGCCGTGCTGAAGACAGAGTCAGCTCGGGGTGGAGGAGCCAAGTGTATCTGAGGCATCTGAAGAAGGGAGAGGAGTTGACCCTCTAGTTCCTAGTCCTAAAGGAGGGAGCCCAGCCAACAGGCTGCAAGTATGTGCTTAGCTCTTGGCTTGGATCTGCCACTGAGAAGTTCCTGCCCTGCTCTGTCACCTTCCCAGAAAGACTAAGCTGAGGATGGAGGTGGGTGGGACCTGGCAGTGGAGAGAGAAGCAGGAGAGAAAGGCTATTCCCCCCCAAATCTCACAGCCCTGTGGTGTCAGGACCCCTCCTGGTCACAGGATGGTGAGCTGATTGTCCCAAGTGAGGGAGGGAAGAAAGGAAGGAAATGAATCAAGGAAAGTCACCAGAGAAAACAGAGGCAGGACGGAAAGAAAGGGGATATAACAGGGTACGCGAACAAGGGGACAGGTGGCAGACAGGCAAAGCTAGCAGCCTGGAGTCCTGGCTTGGTGTTCTGAGGAGTAGCCAGGGTTTCTCTAGCTAGCATTGTCTCCCACCATCCACCTCCATCTAGGTCCCCACTCCTTACATGGGCCTTCCCACCTCTGCCTCTAGGTCTGGGAGAGGCTGCTGTGCCTTAGAACCTGGTCCCTAGAGCCATAGAGTATCAAGCTTCCGCTGCAGGAGGGACCAGTCTCTGTCTCACAGAGTGGGAAACTGAGGCATGGGCAGGAGCTTTGGCTCAAATCCACATGAATGAAGCTGGGCTTGATTTCTTCAACCACCGCACCATGACTAGCAGCTTAGGCCCTACCTCGGAGGCCAGTTCAGCTTGGTTTTCTTATTAACCTGGGAGGAGGGGGACAGACTCGGGACCCCTTTATCCCCAACACTGTAGAAATGAGTTTTGAGGAGGTTGTGAGCTTGGGGGTTAGAGGGGGCTGGAAGCATTTGTCACGGGACACCTGGGTTGCTATGTTGTAGATGTGAGACTCATGCCCATGGAGAGGGTAACAGGCTTCGGAGTATAGCCATGGTCTGTTGGGCAGGGCAGGAGTCATCTGTATCCCTTTACTGGGAGAACTGGGATCCCAGCTTTGCCACCGTGAGAAAGTCCCTTCTTTCTGGTGAGGTACAAGTCTGTGGCTGTAGGTGTCTCCTGGATGTTTGTTGAGTGAATACATGAAAAACGAATGAAGAGTCGAGGAGCCATGGTTTCTACTGGCGTTTAAAACTGGATGGCCATCTGTGGTCAAGATAGAGCACCTTTGGGGACCCTGTCCCCAAGTCTCTGCCTCCATCATCCCAACTAAATGAAGTCCCCCTTTCCCCCACTCAGAGACCACATGAAGGCCAAAAAATTCTGGGACGGGGATGAGCAGGGTGCAAACACCAATGCCCCCAGTTGTCTGTGCACTGCTCTGCGGCAACCACTCCCTGCCGAAGTCGAGCTGAGATCTCTTTATCCCTGCCAGGTTAGTTACTGTTAATTAAAGCAATTGTTGGACTTTATACTCGTCCCATTAACATGTCTCCTGGACCTATTAATCACACCCTGTGGGGGAGGGTACGAGAGCTTCCAGTGGGGCAGGTCCTAGAATCCCAGCCAAGAAGAGACACTGGAGTCTCTGGGGCTTCCATCCCTGTCTCAGAAGCTCTGGAAGCCAGCTTCGAGGCTCTGTGACTTAGAGGACCCCCTCTTCAATCAGGGTCCCTGGAGCTTCTGGGACAGGGCTGGGGAGTGTGAAGAAGAGCTCAAGATGATCGGCTTGAGGCTGAGTGGGAACCAGGGTTACCCCTGCCCCAATCATATTCCCTTTGTGGCTTTCTGTGGCCAAGGGAGGCTCCTCGAAACTTCAGTTCATTAGTCAGGATTCATTGGATGGTGGGTAGACGTACAGACAGATGCTGGGCCAGGCAGGGATGCGCTGACGACCAGCAGGCATCCCCTGTGACTCCTCCCCTCCCCTCGGCATCAGGGGCCAGTTGCAGGGCGGCAGGGCACTTGGGTGGGGCCACCCGAAGGGGCATAAATCATTATCGGCGAGGACCTCAGCCTGGAGCCGCGGGTGGAGGCTGCTGCCCACGGTTCAGGCCGGGGCATAAATCATAATTCCCCGACAATAGATCCTTTTGCAGCCGCCATCAGGAAAACTGTGTTGGTTTTATCGATTTTTTGACACGGGGCCTAGGCAGCGGGCGGCCCCTGAATCATTACGAAATGAAACTGATTAGGAATTCATGGAATACTAAATAAACTTTACGAGCCCGTTGTAAGTTTTTTGATGCATGGGGAGCGGAAAATGAAAACTAATGATATAAAAATTACACAGCGTGCTGAGTATTATTATACCGCTATTGATTTGTTTCAAACTGTACATCAAAATCGAAGAGGGCCAGGGTAGCTCCTGCAGCCATGCCGGGAGATTTGGGCTGGACAGAGCTGCGAGGCGAGTTTTCCCTTCTTTTTCTTTCTCTTTTCCTTTCGTCTCTTCTCCCCAGCCCCTCTATTCTTCCCAACCCTGGGAGTTACCCCTTTATCACCCCCAGGGCAGCCTGGACTTGGTGTGGAGACCGGACCCTGTTCAGTCTGAAGCATTGCTGGTGTCTCTCTGGAGATGCGGTTTCAGTCTGTGAGCTTGGTTTTGGCCTCCTTCCCTGTCCTTCCTGAGTCTCAGGGTAAGAGGCTGTGCTTCAGGGGAAAGGGCTGAAGATTAGTTGCCTGTTAGCCCCTTGCTGAGTTACCTTTGGCAGGTGGCTTTGCCTCTCTGGATGGCATTCTGGATAACACAGAGGTTAGACTGACCAGATCGGAGAGTGATCTGTCTACACTCAGCTTGTCAGTTCGGCTCCTGCTAAAAGTGCCCCTGTGGGGACTGGAGGATGGTGGTCTGCAAAGTGCTCGCTGCTCAAGCTCAGCATGAAGTTCAGGTCCAGCATCCACGTAAACAAAGCCAGATGCAGCGGCCCATGGTGCTGGGGACATGGAGACAGAAGGATCCCTCGAGCTCACTGGTCAACCAGTCTGACTAACTACAAGCTCCAGGTTTAATGTAAGACCCTTTGTCCCAGAGGAGGTTGGGGGGAGCAACTGGGAAAGACCTCTGACATCAGCTCCTGGCCGCTGCGCTGGCTCTCCCTCTCTCTGGGGGTGAGGATGGAGAGTAAAGGCAGAATGCTTGCCGAGCATGTGTGAGACCTTATCTTTGATCCCCAGCTCTGCACAGCAATCCAAACCCCAAAGGCAAACTCTTTAGATGACCTGGTTTCAACCTCCAGAGAGGTTTCTGGGGGATCTGCGTTCCAGAAGTTCCCCCTGGGACGCCTCACACAGGATTTCCAGGTACCGTATTTGTTTATCTAAAAACCACATATGCGGGGGCTGGAGAGATGGCTCAGAGGTTAAGTGAACTGGCTGCTCTTCCAGAGGTCCTGAGTTCAATTCCCAGCAACCACATGGTGGCTTACAACCATCTATGATGAAATCTGGTATGCAGGCAGAATGGCTGTATACATAATAAATAAATAAATAAATAAATCTTAAAAAAATAAAAAAAAAAAAAAAAACACATGCATCTTTGCCCCCTTGGGTGGCAGAGTACGCTCTCAGCTAAGGACATAATGCTCTGAACGTCTTTTTTTTTTTTTTTTTTTGCTAGCTTCTAAGCACAATAACAAATAACCCCCCAACCCAGCGCTTACAACCACATAGGTTTATTTTTCTTATCTTGGTTTTGGCTTCTGGTTCTTATCTACAGTGGGCTACTGTGGTTCTGCGTATCCTAACTCTGGGGTCCAGTCTGAGGGCAGAGGAAAGGGCAAGAGCGATGGTGGTGACAGGGATGCTCCTGAAGTGCTTGTGGGGGCACAGTCTGTGTCCCTTCTGTTCCCATTCATCCACCGAAACCCGTGGTGCCTTCCAGCTTGGGGTAACAGAGTGGGAATGCACCCCCCACTGTGAGCCCCGCAAAAAGGAGGTAATGTCCTCCTATCCTTGAGTGCAGGCTGCCCAGGGCTTGGCGATAAGGAACTTATTTGGCCCGTCTGTTAGACACCAGGCTGCAGCTTCCACAGGTGTCTCCACTTTCTGCAGTCACCTGTGGTCAGGGGCTGACTTCTTCCTCTGCTCCATACGTTTCCAGGGACTTTGGCCCTGAGTCTCAGCTACCTTTGTTCCGATTCCTTGCTGGGGTCAGCAGACACCAATCACTCCGACTGTCAGGAGTGATCTCACAGAATTCTTTGGTAAATCTGTTCTTGATGCTCTACTTGCAGAAAGCAAATCCAGAGCCTGGGTCCTGGATATGCTCACGACAGGATGTGCGTCACAGTGCTCTTCCTGGGTAGTGTGATTTTCACAAGCACACCCCTGTTAAAGTCCGGGAGGACACTGATGCTGTGTTTAACTTCACCTTGACTGAATCTCAGGGAGGTGGCACTCTTGTCCCAGACACACAGCATGGGACACTCCTGGGGCTGTGTTACTGCCAGGCTGTGTGCATGCAGGGGGCAACCTGGGAATCCCACTGGTCCAGGTGTCCTGGGGTCCCTGCACTCACTAGATCTGGGAGCTGTCAGATATAACAATAGCACACACCTGACCTATAGGGGCCATAGCATCTCTCTGGGGACACAGAAACACACACTCTTCTGACACACACCAAATACAAATATTTTTAGACTTGGGAAAAATGGGTCACAGGATACCCAGAAAGTCTTAGGTGTTTCTCTCTCTCTCTCTCTCTCTCTCTCTCTCTCTCTCTCTCTCTCTCTCTCTCTCTCTCTCTCTCTCTCTCTCTCTCTCTCTCTCTCTCTCTCCTTTTGAAATATGAGGGCCCTACTGTAAAGCCTAGGCTGGGCTTGAACTCATGATCCTCCTGCCTTAACCTCCTGTGTGCTAGGTTTACAGGTATGTGCCACCACACCCGACCTAGAAGTCTTCTTTTTCACTGCTGGGAACTGAACCCAGGGCCTTGAGCATGGTAGATAAGCTCTCTGCACTGAGCTCTATCCTGGCCCACAGAGTAAGAGTCTTAAGGCTTAGTTTCAAATTTCACTCTTTTTCCCTAACCAGTCAAGTGGCCTTGGATAAGCTATTACTTTTATCCAGGATTCAGTTTTTTCCATTATAAAAAAAAATGAATGTAATCTCACTCTCCTTGAGCGCCTCCTTGGGGATCCAAGTAGGCAGGGGTTGATACTAAACATGGTTCCCACAAGATGTTTGTAACTGTGTCAACGCCAACAGTTCCTGCCCAGAAGGAAGGAAGTGAACAGAAGCTCAGACGTGAACTGGCTTTTAAGACCAGACGAAAACTGGTTGATGCTGAAGAGGCCGAGCGAGCCCTTCAATTTAGAACAGTCTTCTCAGAGCTATCTTCGTCTTGAAGTTCTTTTGGCTTTCCTTTAGGCCAACTTTTCTGACATATGATCGCTCTTCATAGTGACAAGATGGCCCCCATCTTTCGAGTATAACACAAAAGGAAAACAGAAGGGACACCTTCTTCCCAATAGCAATAGTGAAATTCCCAAGACTGACTTTCATTGATCCAACTGAGGTCCCATGTTCCCTTCAAAATCACAGACGTGGTTTCACAACTACCCCCTCCTAGTATTTAATCCTGGACCTATCTATCCCCTCTTCTTTCTGAGTTGTGTTTAACTCAGTCGCCCCCCTGAGCCCAGAAGCTTTGACACAAAGATTTCTTCTCTGTTCTGAGTTGATCCATCTTCAGCATCTCCCTGGACTTAGACAGCAGGCAAACATTGCGTTCATTTAAGCCTTGGAACTGTGCCTGCTGTGTGGTCCTGCGATCCTCGAATGGTGGTAGGATTTCCTTGTGAGACCCCTGCAGCCCCTGCTGTACCCTGTGCCAGCCTGTAGCCACCATCACGCATGGGCCCGGGCCCCAAAATGTAGATGAGGATGGATCTCCCCAAAGTCTCTGTGGGAAGATTGAAAATGGTTATGACCTGACAGTCTCCAGCCCCAGCTTCTACTTGCTTCTCATCTGTCTCCTTTGCTGCCCCTCTTCTCTGTACTCCCAAATTCTTAAAAAGAACCCAGATTGAACCCAGAACCCATTCTGCACCCCCTAAACAGAAAAACAAAGTCCAGTGGGGGCAGACTGCCAGAAATTCATTCACCTACCTGCTCCACGTCTATTTTTGTACTTACGGGGCCACTAATCTCGTTCCCCAGCTTCTGAGCCCCCAGATGCCCACAACCCCTTGAGATGTCCTACCTGAGGATACCCCAAGTCTCAGAGGGATGTCTTTTGCTCCTGTCACCCAGCCCCCAGGCAGGCTCCTCCTGTGTTGCCCCCTCTTTATGCCATGTGGCCTCTGGGTTGGAGATGTAGCATCGCTAGGATGGTTCTAGTGGAGTTTGGGAGCAGGGAGGCTACGTGCATTGGGCTTAGGTGGCAGGCCGGTCATTCATCCCTAAGTCCTAACTGCAGAATGGAGTACGACAATTGTAGCCATTCCCCGTGGGGCTGACTGAGCGCGGCAGCATTCTCCCACGGTTCTGTCTAGGACACCTGATTTTGGCTTTGGTGGTTTTCTTTGGGTGACCTTGGAGACCAGCGAGGCACCTTCTTCCTCCTTGCCACTTGTCTTGGTGTCCTACACCGGGAGGGACATATAACAGGTGTTCCCGGCTGTTGGCTTCCATGAGTCCTGCTGTCTTGTGACCTTCAGGTATTCCTGAGTATCCTGGGATGAGGGTGGGGGTTTCTGTGTGTCCCATTCCTGCGACCTCTGCTCTTCCCAAGAGGTCTGCCCACTGCACGATGCAGCATGTTCTGTCTGGCTGTCTTTGTTGGAGTCACTCAACTCAGCCTTGTGGGGCTAGGAGGATTCCTGGTGTCATGAGTTAGGGGCCCCTCTCTTCTGCCAAAGGCTTCCTGGCTGACCAAGGAAGGGTCTAGTTGGAATTGAGGAGGCTTCAGCAGAAACTGCTGAAGGTCGGAGAGTCCTGACCCTGCACTCAGAGGTAGGGTTCCCAGAGGCAGCCAGGCTCTGGGGAGGAGAGTGTGGACAAGGGGCTGCATGGCGGTTAGTCCTCTCTGGTGTGGGCATGACTCCTCACCTGTATCAGCTGAACCTACATAGATTAGATGTCTTCTGTGTACCAATGCTGCGTATTTGGGACTTGGACAGAATTCCTTAAAGACTGAGATATGCACCTAGTTCTCCCTAGAGTCTCAATGCCCTATGCTTGCCTCTGGGAGGTAAAACCTGGACTAACAGGAAATACAGCTCCTTTGTGGGATTGCTTTGAGACAAGGTCTCACTAAGTATTCCTGGCTGGCCTGGAACTTGCCGTGGAGACCAGACTGGCCTCTAACCTGCGGTGTTCTCCTGCTTCTGCCTGCCAAGTACTGGGATTACCGGTGTGTGCTAGCATGCTCCACTTCATACCTAATGCTAGTGGTCACCTCTGTAGTAACTGTCCATGGGCATACATAGCATTCTCTCCACTTTACAGATGGTAAAAATTGAGGTACAATGGGGTAACACGATATGCCCCAGGTCATACACTTAAGTGGCAGTCAGGATTTGAATGCGGGTCTATCCCCCTTCCCAAACCCTAAACTGGGAGGGAGGTTAGACTACAGATGTCCTTGGAAATTTCTTTTGCTTCCAAGGTTCTGTCTTGTTAGCTGCCACCTTGCCCCATTTGGCTCCACCCCCAATTGCAAAGAAAAGGAAGAGAGAGAGAGAGAGAGAGAGAGAGAGAGAGAGAGAGAGAGAGAGAAGAAAAAAGTCCTGTCCCTCCTCAGGTGTCTTGTGGTAGATTACTTAGCGTTTGACATGGCGTGTCTCTGTGTCACTGTTCCCGGGCGGAATTAAATCAGGGCAGGAAAATATTAATTTGGAGTTGGGGACGGAGGCTGCTCATTTCCAATTATTCTCCACCCCGTCAGGCTTATCCTGGCACAAACAAGGAAGGAGGCTGGATTAATTGCTTTGGACTCTGCCCCACTCCAGCCCCAATTACCAGACCGGCTTGGCTCCCAGCATTATGAAGCCCACTGCTGTGCAGGAAATGGTGTGAAATTTTCACAGATTTGCAGACGCAATCATGGAGCACCAGATCCAGGGTCAGTGACCGTCAGGTGGCTGGGCCCTCCGCATCTGCAGCAGCAGCCAGCCCAGGTTAAGCTCTTTGTGTGCTGGAGGATCGTTTGGTTAACCTCGAAGCCCAGGGAGCCATTCTGACCCTCAGAGGCAGGAGGGCCATGGGAAGACAGGGAAATCTCACTGCAGGGCAGATATACCTACACTGCCTTCTGCACCTCCTCGGATGAGCTGGGGGTTTACCTGCTGTGTCTTAAGCCTGGTCCCTTGAAGCTGTTTTTTCTTTCTTTCTCCCATGGTATAAAAGAGAGGCGGGGGCTCAAAGAGGAGAGATAATATGAACAAGGTTGCTTAGCTTCCTAGTGACAAACACAAGACTTAGTTCAGATTTGTGGCTACTCTATAGCTTGCCACCGTTTCCCCCCCATCCCAGTCCTCCCTCCCTCCCTCCCTCTCTCCCTTCTGTGTGGGCTTAGAACCCAGGGCCTTTGCCACCGAGTCATATCTAGCTCTTGTCAAGTTGTTGTTGTTTTTTCTTTCTTTTTTTTTTTTCATTTTGTCATTTTCAGGTTTGTCTGTGTAGCCCTGGCTATTCTGGAACTCACTGTATAGCTCTGACTGGCCTTAAACCCATAGAGATCCCTTGCTTCCGCTTCCCCAGTGCTGGGATTAAAGGTGTGTGCCATCACTGCCTGTTACCTCTTAAGGATGGCTGGGGGAGTCTCCTCCCACTAGATGAGCTTTTAGTACACAGAGCCATTTCCTATCTCACCTCTGCCTCTCCAGCCCCTGGCACACGGCCCACGGAGCCCACAGTGATGGAGGGAAGTGTTCCAGCCACCTGTGTAACTGTGAGTGCTTCTATGCACAGTCCCTGCTCATCCTTACCATGGCCCCAAGGGCTTCCCGGGGTGGGAGTGGGCCTCCTGGATGCAGTTTCCAGGTCCAGGGACCTTTTAAAGCCAAACAGCCTTCTTGCCAGTTGATATGTCTATCTGGTGCCCATGGAGACACTCTGTTGACAAAGGACATTGAGACCCTGATTCTTGGACCCTCTTCCACCCCCAGAGTGGCTTTCCAGGAAGCTCTCATTAACGCCTAGGCTCTTCAGGGCAGGGTCTGAAAGGGGTTGGTGCAGCCTACCCATTTCAATTTATGCGGAAGGAAACGAAGGCCCAGAGAAGTATAGTTACTAGTCCCAAGTCACACAGCCCAAAGGCTCAGTTGTGTTCACACGAGCAGAGTGTTAATGGGATGAAAATACATTCCCAAATATTTGGCACTTAGATGTTCTAATTATCTCTTACCTGGACTCAAGTCTAAAGCAAAGGCCATGAGACCCTAGTGAAAGCCCTGAGAGTGGCGCTGACAATGGAGGACCACCAGCTGGGAATCCCAAGCTCGCCCGTGTGCCTTTTCCTTCTCCTGGGTCCCTCCTTCATGGACTCTGGGTCTCAGGGTCCTTCCTCCACTATGTCTCAGTGTCTGACCACTTCAGACTGGTTCTCTGGCCAGCATGGAAGGGGAGGGCAGTTTTCTGTACACTCCCTTCCTCCAAAACCTTAGTGTCTATAGGGACCAAAATAGCCTGAGCTTCTCCCTGTGTCTAGAGTCAGGAAATTGATTTTTATTTATTTATTTATTTATTTATTTATTTATTTTTTTGGTTTTTCGAGACAGGGTTTCTCTGTAGCTTTTTTAGAGCCTGTCCTGGAACTAGCTCTTGTAGACCAGGCTGGCCTTGAACTCACAGAGATCCGCCTGCCTCTGCCTCCCGAGTGCTGGGATTAAAGGCGTGCGCCACCACCGCCCGGCTATTTATTTATTTTTAAAGATAAGGTTTCTCTGTTGCTTTGGAGCCTGTCCTGGAACTAGCTCTTGTAGACCAGGCTGGCCTCGAACTCACAGAGATCTGCCTGCCTCTGCCTCCTGAGTGCTGGGATTAAAGGTGTGCGCCACCACTGCCCATCTAGGACAATGATTTTAAAAAATTAATAATAAAGAAAAAACTCTGATAGTGAATGTACTTGTAATTAACTCTGTACAGACATAAGGAGTAGGGTCTGATTTTCATAGAACAGCTACCCCATCTTGCCCACAAAACCATCTATGTATGTATGAAGGCTATATGGAAGTGGGCTTCTAAGAGGTGAGGCCCCTACTGTTGTCAAAGTAAAAGAAGACTGCCCATGCTCTGTGCTGTGGGAACTTTGATCTGTGTGAGTGCCATTCTGAGGCTGTGGCACCACTTAAAAGATGTATTGAGAAAATTTTGTAGCATTTCCCCAGCACTGACTGACTGAATAGGAGATAATAGCCATCTGTAGCCAGAGGAGTAGCAACCAACATGAATCTAAGGAGCCCCGTGTTGAGGGCTAGGCATGAGGTGGCAAGCCGGGCTGCCAGGGAAGCACCTAGAAGATGGGTTGGATTCACAGTTTACCTTCAGTTCAATACCTGGAAGGAAATTCCAGAAGGAATTCCTTGGGAGAAGTTGTGAGCGCCTTGAGATGGTTGGCATACTTTATAGAAAGACCCTAGAGACACATCTTCAGGTGCGCCTGTGAGAGATTTCTTGACGAGGTTAATTGAGGTGAGAAGAACCAACCATCTTGACTCCTGGACAGAATGAAAAGGGAGCAGCGAGGGGGCTGGAGAGATGGCTCAGTGGTTAAGAGCATTGCCTGCTCTTCCAAAGGCCCTGAGTTCAATTCCCAGCAACTACATGGTGGCTCACAACCATCTGTAATGAGGTCTGGTGCCCTCTTCTGGCCTGCAGGCATACACACAGACAGATTATTGTATACATAATAAATAAATAAATATTTTTTAAAAAAGGGAGCAGCGAGCAGAGGCCCAGCATTTTTGGCCTTCTGCTTCCAGACTGAGAACAGGATGTGGCCAGCTCCCTCAAATTCCTGCCGCCATGACTGCCCCTTGAACCGCGAGCCAACACAAACCCCTTCTTCCTCAGGTTGCTTTTGGTTGGTGTTTTATCACTGTCGAGAGACAAGTAGCTAGCACAGCCTTCCAGGCCCCAGTATTGTGAAGGTGATTTCTCATCACACCCAAGATGAGTACAACTGAGAAGGAGATGGGAGGTGGGGACATGGCCAGCAGGCACCTATGACAGTCATGTGGTGCTTGAAGCCAGTGCTCTGTGGCTCATAGGCCCCAGCCTCCAGAGGGACCACCATGTGGAAAGAGGGGTTAGACCTTTGGGGTGCAGCCCAGAGAAGGACCTTGGCCATTGCAAAGACGGTGAAGGATTGAAGACGAGGCGCGTGGTGGTCATCGCTGATTGCCCAATGCCTTTCTACCCCTTTTAGTAAAAGGAGCATTAGCTATGTAGAGCTATGTAGCTATGTATGCCCCTTTAATGGCCACTGTTTAGTTTAAGGAGCAGGTTCCTGAGCACAGCGCTCAGCCAGCAGCACCTCCAGTGGCAGCTGGTCGATGAATGGCCTGTGATTCCCCAACCTGGAGTTGCCTGGTAGGCTGTGTAGACCCTGGTGTTCCTGGTTCCTCCCTGGTGGTATTCCGTAATTTGATTTCAGTGCTATTGGTGCACTTTGGAAATCACCATGTTTCGGATTCATGTGGCATTGGGGATACTCTGTCCCTTGCCTTGCAGGGATGGCCTACAGGGCACAGTCAGCTTTGACACATGGAGGCCCCTCCATACCCAACCCTTCAGTGATGGGTAAGATCATGCATGTCTTCTTAGCGTCTCTGTAGCTGCCACCCCTGGGCTTTTCTAGCCCTAGAGAGAGACAGTGGAATGCTGAAGGCCTGATTCCTTGACCATTTACAGTGTGTCCAACTTTCTGACATTTTGACATGACATTCACATCTACAGAATTTATGCTGGAGAGCAGCACAACCAAGCCACAAAAATAAAAATATAGTGAATGAGCTTTTTTTTTTTTTTTTTTTTTTTTTTTTTTTTTTTTTTTTTTTTTGTTTTTTTTTTTTTTAGTTTTTTTGAGACAGGGTTTCTCTGTGTAACATCCCTGACTGTCCTGACTCACTCTGAAGACCAGGGACCAGGCCGGTCTCGAACTTAAAAAAAATCCTCCTGCCTCTGCCTCCTGAGTGCTGGGATTAAAGATGTCTGCCACTACCGCCCAGTTGAGTCTGTTGTTTTTAAATTACTATTTATTTTATGTACTCGTGTGTGGGTTGCATGCATGTGTGAGGTCACAGGACAATTTGTAGGACTTTGTGGTTTCTGGGGATTGAACTCAGGTCTTCAGGCTCGGAAGCAAGTGCTTCTACCAGCTGAGCCATCTCATTGGCCCACATCTTATAATATTTTAAATAAGTTAATGATTTTGTTTTGGGCCACGTTTGGGCCCCAGATTGGACAGGCATGGTACATGAAGATCTTCCTGAGCTGGACTTGGGGACACCCATTTGCTGTGATCCTAGGTCCAAGTCCGTGGGGACCCCTGAGAAGCTAAGCAAGTCCCTGTTCTCTGGGATCTCCTGCTCCCACTCCATCTGGGAGAGAGGTCCCAGAGAGCGCTGCCTACAGTGGCAAGGCCAGGAGGCCTACAATTACAGGCCTTGTGGCCACAGGTAGGCCCCACCCCCACTGGTTGGGAGCTGGCTTCCTAGCTCTGCCAGGGCCACCACTCAGAGAGCCTGTTTGCACCTGTGTCAAGGCAAGCTTGGAAAACCTAATTAGCTAGTTTGGTGTTTCATAATTAGATCCTTTAAAAGAACTCACAGGTGGTGATAATAAGCCTTTTAGAAATCTATTAAGCTTTGGGGGAAGTGGAAACAGAAACCTTGTAACTCTCCATGCCTGCTTCCTCTTTCATTTCTGTCTGCACCCCAGACTTCTCCCTCCACCCCATGTTCCCAGCTGCATCCAAAGAGTGTCTGCACCATCAGCAAACACCGCACAAGGGTGGATGTATCTCATCCCCTTCACAGCTCTGAGATCTGGGTACCATCAGCACATCCAGTTACAGCAGCGACTAGTCACCCATCTGAAGCTAGCACACCCATGAGCAGAGGCCAACCGTCACCCATCTGAAGCTAGCACACCCATGAGCAGAGGCCAACCGTCACCCATCTGAAGCTAGCACACCCATGAGCAGAGGCCAACCGTCACCCATCTGAAGCTAGCACACCCATGAGCAGAGGCCAACCGTCACCCATCTGAAGCTAGCACACCCATGAGCAGAGGTGATCAGTCACCTCTCTGTAGCTGTGCCCTAAGCAACTGAGCTTAGACTTTCAACATGGACAATCTGGCTCTAGGATCCCTGCCAGTTTCCCTTTACTTAGTTCATGCTCCTCACCCACTCCCAGCCCCAGGGCTCCCTGCTCAGAGGCTTCATCAAAGCTGGTTGAGCTGAAGTTCCTGTTTTCTTGTTTTGTTTTTCTGAGCGTTTGTGCCAGGGCTTTGCGGAGCTGACTCAGATGGGTCACTGGGGGGCAATGATTTCTAATTCACTTTGCTTCTCTGCAACTCTTCCCACCTGGATGGATTCCAGAGCAGAATGGTGGAAGCAGGAAGAATCCCTCCCTCCCTCAATTCCTTTCTGGTTTCTCTTGCTTAGGGGCTGGGGAATCAGACAGGAAGCGTGGGTGCCCTCATGCCTCCATATCTGCATTAAACACTCACTTTTGACCTCATTTGTTCCCTCAATAACAAGGACCAGAGTGAGATCCACACCTCACTTGTCCATTTGCTTGGTTATATTCTGTTTCTCTCCACTTAAACACAAGTGCCACCAGCATGAGGCCTTGGCAGGTATCTGGTTACCTGGTCCTGCATTGGTTCAGCAAATAGCCCTTGGAAAGATACTGCATTAGACTCAATCTTCACTTTTCCTGCTCCATAAAATGGGTGTGATAATCTTTCCTCTATAGACCATTGAGTGCCTGGTGCCAGAATGGATCTCCACAAACTCTGAGGCCATCACTCTCACCTTCTACCTCTTAGTTACATGAGAGGTGCCCAGAAATGTCTCTCTGTCTCCCTTCCTCCCTCTCCTTCCCTCCCTTTCTCCCTCCCTCCCTCCCTCCCTTCCCCTTCCCTCCCTCTCCCTCTCCCTCTCCCCCATCCCTCCCTCCCTCCCTCCCTCCCTCCCTCCCTCCCTCCCTCCCTCTCTCTCTCTCCTCTCTCTCTCTCGTCATCTCTCTCTCTCTCTCTCTCGTCTCTCCTCTCTCTCTCTCTCTCCTGTAAAGCAAATGAGGCTTCCTAGATTTATCTACTTTGGAAATTGGGTGTGTGAGCTTGTACTGAGATGTCTTGCAATGGGCTGGCTGTGTCAAACTGTGGAAACATGTATATTAGTACCTGTGAGGATAGCTCATGGTTATGCAGATTCTAGGAGAGGAAGTTCAAATTATGCCTCCTTGAAGCATAGCAATGACTGCGGAGATATAAAAGTCACACTCTGGGGCCGCTGTTCCTCAGCACGGTTGGCAGGGAGTATGCACTTTAGTGACAAAGTGGGACTTGGATCTAAGGCCCCCTGCTTAGCTGGTTGCATGGCTAACAGGCAAGTTACTCAATCTCCCCAAGGCTAAGTTTTCTCTTCTGCAAAATGAGTGGCATTAGCAGTAAATATTTATGCCCATGGTACAGCGTAACACCGATGTTCAGTGAGATCACTGGGCCAGTCATTGATTCTACAAATACCTGTTGAGCATCTACTGTGTGCGAACCTCTGATCTCGGGAGCGTGACAGTCTATGGTCCATGGGTCCTGTGTTCTATTGGGTGGTCACGTGTGCTCCTTTCTCTCTCTAAACCAGAAGGGTGACTATGCACAGGGTGTCCACTCAGTGACATGGCTTATGGAATCAGGTCCCTGCCCCCACAGCCTCTTTAGTGGAAGGAGATGTACAGGTGGCTGGATGCATCCCCATGGAGCTGATCACGCAGGAGCAGAACTGGTCCCTCTTCCATCATGCCGGGAGTAGGCGAGTGTGTGTCTTTGGAGTGGGTATATGGGACAGCTGACCTTTGAAACATGCCACTCATTGTCCTTGCACAAACAACTGCCCCATCTCTTTCAAGCTCTTTGCCTTCCACAATCTGCCCTCGCTCAGCTTGCTCTTTGCTCCTGGGCCAGTGTCTTTCCACCTCTTCAGATTTCACCCGTTCTTCAAGGTGCCCTACATAAAACGGTCCCTGAAGCCCTACTTGATACCATATTCCTCTTCTCCTGAGACTTGTATCCCTTGCTCCGGCCATCCCTTGGTCTTTCTCTTCCCCTGTGGCTCTCTGGTTCTCCCATGGTGGCATCCTGTTCTGATCATCATCACTATTCTCTGTGTTCCATTGCTGTACTTGAAATAGATTGTCAACAAACTTTTCTAAGGCATGCAAACAGATGTGTGGCTCTAAGGATTTCTTTTGGCTGGTTTTTCTAGAACTCAGGTCTGAGATGGGGGACACCGCTGGGGCACCAGTGGTCTTTTGTGTGTTGACTGCTCAGCGGCATGTCTGCTTGTATGTTCCTGAATATCCACTGAGCCTGCCTCTCTGCATCTCTCACACGCATCCAAAGGGCCGGTGGTTGTCTTGGGTGTATGTTGAGGGGGGGTATAATGGCAGCCTAGTGCCCAGTGATGGATGAGGGGGGTGGAGGTGACTTTCCCAGGGGAAGATTAGCGCCTGGCAGCTATGATTTGTCTCATGGCCTCCTGTCCTTTTGCTGGGCCCCACTGCAGAGTCATTCATTACAGAGGCTGCTGTCACAGGCTGGGGGCAGGGGCTGAGCAGTGTGCATGTGTCTATGTGGGGGTGGCAGGCAGACCCCCTCCCTAGGAGAGACGCTCATGCCAGAGAGCAGAGCTCACTCAGTGGCCATGAAGTGACTCTCTGGAACTCTGAGAGAAGGGGACCATGTGATTCACCATCCATGACATACCCCTGCTCCCAGACACAGTACTGTGGAGTGGGGTGGGGAGGGACCTTTGTTCATTTAGTCTCTTCATTCAAATGCTGGGGGAGGATTGGCACGCAAACAGCGAGGGGATAAGGAATGGGCACCCTTTCTCCTGTGGCTCCTCTGGGTAGTGGAAAGTGCTTTGGACACAAAGGCTAGAAACTTAAGCCAAAGTCCTGACTGTGTTGCTAGCATTGTAGCCTCAGGCAGTCACTTCTTTCCAGAGAGCAGATCTATTAGGTGAAATGGAGCTGACCAAGTCCTCCATCTATAGGACAGTGTTAGAGTGTAAAGGCCGTTGGTGTGTTTTGGAAACGGGGAGAGGCTGTAAAGTTGGGTGGGGTGGGGCTATTCCCCCATTCTGCTGGGAGTGGGTGCAAAAGGAGACCCTAGGAGAGATACCCTATCCTCTTATTATAAGAGAGGGCCCTACAATTATGATGCTTTTTCATCTCTGTGTGTTTCTATTCTTTCTTTTTTTTAAAATTTTTGTTTGTTTGTTTTATTTTGTTGAGACAGGGTTTCTCTGTAGCCTTGGGTGTCTTAGAACTCACTCTGTAGACCAGGCTGGCCTAAAACTCAGAGATCTCCCTGCCCCCACCTCCCAAGTGCGGGGACTAAAGGCCTGCACCATTGCATCTAGTTCTCTTTGTACTGAGTCAGTGACTTTGAAAGCCAGGTCTGGGCATGTACCATTGCATCCTGCACTGTAGGTCATGAAAAAGTTCAGAGAGAATCCACAACTTGCTCAAGTTACTGGGTGAATAAAACTGAAGCTTTCTATTTCTGATGCCTGGGCCGTGTACTCATTTTTTTTTTTTTTGCTTCCACACACAGTTCTTGTTGTATTGTTTCTACTTGGGTCTGGATAACCTTATCCCACTCCTTGGGGCTCACACCCCTTGAGAGGATACAAACCTTTTCCGTGTGTTCATTGTATCAATTCTTGGCCACTGCTGGACACAATAGTGGGAGGAGAAGAGAGAGAGAGAGATGAGAGAGAGAGAAGAGAGGGAGAGAGAGAGAGAGAGAGAGAGAGACAGAGAGAAAAGAGAGACAGAGGACGGAGAAGAGAGACACAAAGAGAGAGAGAAAGGAGAGAGAGAGGCGCCGAGACTCTCGCGAGCTCGAGGACATATCTTCTTCTGTTGATTTGCGAATTAAAGAGATAGTAGATAGGAAGGCCAAGCAAGTTAAGATATCCCAGGTGCTCTCTCCCAGTTATGGTAAAGCCGGCTTCAGTGTGGTAAAGAGTGTAGAAAGACACCAAGAAAAGAGAGGAGATGAAAGGAAGGAGAAGTTTGGGTGAGAGAAGCAAGGAAAAAGGAAAGGGGAAGGGAAAAGAAAAGATCATGGGACTAGACAGGAAGGCCGGCATGCAGGATAGGTGAGGAAGGCAGGAGAGAAAGGGGAAGGAGGGGGGCCTCAGAGACTGGGGAGGGCATGGGGGAGAGCCAGCTTTGCTCTGGCAAGGGGTGGGAGATTGAAGGCTGAATCACAGCAGGCAGTGGAGGAGAGGAATAAGTCATAAACGCTGTGAGGGCAAAGGTCAAATATAGACTGATGGCTCCATTGTTTCCTAGCCTGTGAGGAGGACCCTGTCGGAGGTTGCAGAGATGCTTAACTCTTCCCTGTCCAGCTTTCTGAGGCTGAGGCAGGTTATGGATGCAGTGGGAGAAACACCTGTGTGTGAGGTTGGGGAGGCACTGGGACTGGAGTTGGAGCTGGGCAGTGGAGTTACAAGACTGGAACTGGGTCTTGAGAGAAGGGACTTAAGAGTCCATTCGACTTAAATGCACTTGCAATAAATAGGAGACAGACACAAGCATATTGTCTCTTCTTTTCTCCTGATGGAGGTCCATTTTTGCATCCCTGTATAGGGAGATGTCCTAAAGAAGATTTTTAAAAATTTATTAAATTTTATTTTTATGTGCATTGGTGTAAGGGTGTCAGATTCCCTGGAACTGGAGTTACAGACAGTTGTGAGCTGCCATGTGGGTGCTGGAAATTGAACCCGGGTTTTCTGGAAGAGCAGCTGGTTCTCTTAACAACTGAGCCATCCCTCCAGCCCAAGGAAGGTCTTTTTTAGTAATACCTGTCAGCAATACAACCAAGTAGTATCAACAGCATACAGTAAATATTTAATTAAATAATAGAATCAAAATCAAAATCACTAATGTTTATTAACCACACACTAATCCATATCAATAACTGTGTAGTGTCTATAGTTTGAAAATAATTTCAGTATCATTGAAACCAAACACTAGTGTATGATCAATGTTATTGGTGCTGATTAACTAAGACAGTGATGATCAGACTTGTCTAAATTTTGTCAGCTAGCAGCTTTCTGAATCCTAAGCTATATATCACAGATCTTGGGACTAAGGATAGCTTAGTGGTACAGCATTATCTTGTATGTATAAGGCCCTGGGCTTGATTCACAGTGACACACATACAGGCACATACACATAAACGAACCAAACAGTAACAACATCCACAGTTTCTTTAGCAATCACACACTCTTTGGTGGGATGTATCATACCCACTTTAGAAGAAAAAAAAAAGACTTTGACAAACTCTAACTATTTGATCATCAAATAATTGCCAGTCGAGAAAGCCAAATCTAGTTGGCTAAAAGCACAGAAGACTTGAGTTGGTGGACGGGTCTTCAGCACTATGGACAGATCCCAGGCTCCTAGTCAGAGGAGGACATCAGCTCACGCCTTCCTCCTTCTGTCCTCCCGGTGGGGACTGAGAGATCCGGTGCCAACTCCTTGTGGGCTGTAACTCCACCCCTCATGATGTATAGACTGACAAGGACTTAATGCTCTGAATACATAAAGCCTTGGAGGCCTGGGCGGTGGAGGGTGACAGCTGCCCTTTAGTGCTTGGCTTTTTAAAGATCATGGTAGAGTTCAGAAAGTATAGTCATGAGGTTTAATGATTTAATGGGGACGACTGGGGAGCAAAAATAGTTACTGCACCCTGGGGAAAAGTGACTGCTCATACATATTACTTTAGCCTAATGGCCTATAACGCCTTCCCCCCGTGCCCATGGGGGGAGTCACGCTACATAGCCGCTGTAATACCGAATGACCTGATTAAATGCATATTAAACAATACTAAATTGGGAAAAAAGGGGTGGAGGTGGTTCTCAATGTATTTATTCATTTCTGTAGGAGAACATAGGGTTTCTCTTCTAGCATTGATGGGAGAGGTCCCCCAACCCAAGCTTGCTCTCCAGGGAGGTGGGAAGCCCAATGCATCTGGAGAAACAGGAGATACTTTCAAAATGAGGGAGGGATACTAGGTGTCAAGGATCTGGGGGTGCCAGGTCACCCAGATCCCTGGTCCCAGGAGGCTCTGTGTGGTTGCCATCTAGGAGACCTCTCCGCACATATGACTTGATTCTAGTCAGTTGTTTTTGAGAACATGCTTTTCTGTCTACATGAAGGATGCTCTAGGAATCTTGGTCCTACTGGAAAAATGCCTTTACCTGTAAACACGTTCTCCACCCCTGACTTAGCCATGCTTACCAGGTTTTAAGATCTCTGATAGGAGCCAGGCAATGGCCACACATGCCTTTAAATCCAGCACTTAGGAGGCAGAGACAGGTGGATCTCTGTGAGTTCAAGGCCAGCCTGGTCTACAGAGTGAGTTCCAGGACAGGCTCCAAAGCTACACAGATAAACCCTGTCTCAAAAACAAAACAAAACAAAACAAAACAAAACAAACAAACAAACAAAATCTCTGGTAGGGCTATGCAGAGAGTATGGCTTCAGTTCTTTGTTGTACCTGGGGAGGCTTGTTTAATGCCTATATATGGATGATACCCCAGAAGATTCTGATTCTGTTGACCTGGGGTTCAGCCTAAGTACTCTTTTTTTAAGCTACTCAAAGATGGTTCCAGTGTGCACTGCAAGCTGAGAATCACATTAGTAGAGTGTCAGAGTGTAAAATAACTTACACATCTGATTCCAGGTCTTTCATAAATAAAGAGTGGAGACTCAGCTGGGCATTTTGGCCCCTCCTTCAGTCCCAGTACTCAGGAGGCAGAGGCAGGTGGATCTCTGAGTTCAAGGCCAGGCTGGTCTGTAGAATAAGTTCCAGGGCAGCTAGGGCTACACAGAAAAAACCCTATCATAGGGGGAAAAAGTTGGAGACTCAGAAGGGCTCTAACTCCTCCAAGATCCATAGTGACAGATCAGGATCCTGACTCCCACCCCAGGGTTCTCTCCCATCACACCCTTTTCCACCCCTTGGTAATATGAACAGGGCCAGTGAGAGAACCAGTGACTGAAGGGGCAATTGTCCCCACTCTGCTGCTCTTAGCTCCAAAGCTAACAATAAACACGACTGACCTGAGACAGCATCTCCTCCCTTGAACTTGGAAGAGTCTCTTTGTTTGACTACTAGTCCTTGTCTGAGATGCCAACACCTGCGGTTTTCTGGCCCTCAGAAGCTTCCAGACCATCTCTCTGGCCCTGTGTGCCCTGGGCCCTGGATGTCCAGTTTCATCAAATAAGCCTTTAAAGGGTAAGCTCTGAAGCCAGTCTCTTGGACTTTAATCCTAGACTGGCTACTTATTATCTATACAACTTTGGGCAAAATAATTAACCCTCGTGTGCTTCCATTTCCTCCCTTGTAAAAGGGGGATAATAACCGCACTTACTCCAAAGGTTGATAAAAAGATTCAATGAGTTAATGAGTGTAAACATACTTAGAACAGGGTCTGGCATACAGTAATTGCTACTGTAAGTGATAGCCAGTGTTGATCTGCTGCCTTAAATGTCTCTCTTGTCATGAACTATAATGCTGAAGTTCCTTCTGCATTTATATCTGCCTCCAATGTCACATGCTTTCAGGGTGGATTCCAGGATCTAGCGGAGATTTGATTTCCTCGGATCCTGTCTGAATGGTTTTAGGCCCCAGACAGGATGCATGTAAGTCCAGATAGTACTATCGTCAGTGTGGGGCAGGGAAAGGCATCCTGAAGGACAGACACACAGCTGCATAGACATTTGTTTCCATGGTCGTGCTAAGATGGCTTGCTCATTCCTTGGGAAATTTGGTACACTCCGGGGTACCTACTTAGGTTATGGGCACTGTATCCCACAAAGAATTCAATGGAAAGGAATCTTGCTTCTGGCTTCCTTGTGGGAATCATGTTCATCTGAGGGGACATTTGTTTTTTCACACATAATCTAACTTTGTTGAAGCGCAGTGTGATTTCTGATGAGGTGTGGTTTGCTCAGTTACTGACTGGGGCACAGGATAAGAAACCATCCAAGGCATGACTTGCTCTTTCCCACTCCTGGCAAGCACTTGCCCATGTGTCTTGGGAACAATGAGGCAATAGGGTGTCATTTAGGAAAGGCACCATCTCCCAAGGCTAGCTTCTGGGATGCCTGTCACACAGGACTGTCCGAGAGTGTCGTGTCCAGTATCGCCTCTCCCAAGTCTTCTGTCCTGTGCAACAGCCCTCTTGGTCCTTCTGCTCCAGTCTTGGTTTTCTCTCTTCATCCAGGTGGCCCTTCTCTGTTATTCTATGCCCAACTTTACACTGTTTCCAATAAAGGCCAAATCTTTAGTAAGTGACCCTTGGTCTGCTCAATGGAGGTGTCTCTCTGGCCCATTGAACATTCCATCCCCTTTTATCACCCCTCCCCAAATCACAAACCCCACTGTATCACTGGACTCTAAGCTCCCAGGAGATGCAGATATCACCCCACCATGTGGGCATCCCATACTCTAAAATCTGATGTCATATTTGCCCCAGAAATGACCAGTGATGTTGGACAGAGTGCAGAGTGAGTGAGTGTCCTCATCTACCTTGAAGACCAACCCTCTGTTGAGTATGAAAAATAGGAGTTAGCTTTCCTAGATATGACCAGAGACTTCAAAGGAAAGCATCCTGCTGAGTGAGTCAGAGGCAGAAAGCCCTCAGCTCCAACTCCTGGAAACCATCCCTGGGGAGGGGGAGCTGCGACTGAGTCCCCTCTCTGTTCCGGCAGACACCCCTCCACACACTCACAATGTCCCATGCATTGCTTACACTGTCTACCTTCCTCCTCCCTCAACTGCATTTAAAATAAATTTCCATTAAAAAAAAAACTCCTCCTCTCCCTGTCACTACCCGGGCCAGACCCTCCCACCCCCAGGTCCCTGGCGCTCTTAGATTTTCCCGCTGCCACGTTCCACCCTGAGCCATGTCTCCTAGTATTTTGCTTTCAAATTGTGTCTCCTGCCATTTGTGCCACATTTAAAATGCTAACAGTACAGAATGTCATTTACAGAACCGGGGCGTTTGCTCCGGAAAATTAATTTGACTTATTCCTTCTGCCTGTTCCTATCTCCAGGCCAATATTATGCTACTCATTCTACAAGAGTAATACTTAATGAATAGGACTATTAATAATGTCAAGGTCCGCGGGGGCCTGGCGGCTAACGGATAGGCGTAGACGGAAGGAACCCATCACCTGACTCCTGGTTTAATGTCCCATGAAAATATCAGGCACTGCAGTGTAATTACGGAGCAGGGAGAGGCGAGTGGATGACGACCCAGAGTTTCTTAAATATTTTTCAAATTAGTTGATGCTTTTCCTTCTGGGGGAGGAGGATGTTTATTCCCTCTCCCCATTTTTAGTTCTGGTTTGAAAGAGGTAGTGGACCTGTTTTTAATACACACACACACACACACACACACACACACACACACACACACACAATCAATGCTGTTTCCACCCCATCATGAAAATGTAACAAACAGATCTAACTTCCCCAGTGACCCCCGCCCCTTCAACATTCCCCTCCCCCTTTTCTGGGCACACAGAATCCAAGAACTATGGCCAGAGTGGAAAGGGTGTGCTGACCTCCCCATAGGCTAGCCTGGCTCTATTGCTTATGTCCATGGTGCTGAATATCCAAGGAGGGAGGAGAGCCTCCTCTGGCATGCTGCTGTTTCTTAGCTTGAAGTCTGTGTTTGTGACCTGAGTTGGTCCACATGGCTGCTTTTTATAGGAATGGATCAGTAGAGTTAGGCAAGAGAGGGGAGAAAGGAGGGGCAGGGGAAGCCAGGACCAAGCAGGCTGAGTGAGTTGGAGCTGGAGACCTGAGTATCAGGCCAGTCTCATGTGCAGAGAAGGGATAAGGCTATCTGCCTGGCAGGGTGGTGGTGAGGCCAGGAGATAATGGGTGTGAAGGGCCTGGGGCTGGGGCTGGCACTCAGAGGGGGCTGATAATGTTGCTCCCCTTTGTCCAGTTCACAGATGGAGCCATCAGACTCAACCATAGCAGGGACTGAGCACTCTCCCCACTGCAGGGCCGAACAAAGGATACGTGCACACACAGCTCTTGCCCCGAGGAAGCCTGAGGTGTGTGAGTTTTCCAGTCTTCAAAGGACTCCCAAATAGGAATTGTGCTTTTCCTTCCTCACCCCCATCTTCTGGAGAAACCACATGCTTTTAACTAGGGTCCCAGACTTATGAGACAGTCCCAGGATCTGGGCTAGTAGGTGTTCTAATCTGATGGGAAAAAAAAAAAAAAACCACCCAGTTTCTGACTAGGGTAAAGGGTGTCTCTGGTTGTAGAAACTGAGCTCCTGCCTTAGAGGAAACCTGAGTCTGACAAAGGGGGTACAGCCTCTGTTCTGGGGGAACACTAGTGTGTTTTAGGGGAACACTAAATCTTGGGGAGGTTATAAGCTCTTGGCATACTCAAATTCCAGCTGGATGGGGAAGAGAAAGTTCTCTGTGGGAATTTCTGTCTGAGGAAGGTAGCATGGTATTATGAAGATGACGCCTCTGATAGGAAGACCAGCATGCCCTCAGGGAACCCCTAGTGGTAACTGGGATGACAGATTCTTTGTCATCAGAGATTCTGTATGACCAGAGAAGACCTTTTCTTCAGCGGGCGGTCCCCTGGTCTTTTTGTCTTATTAGGGAGTTAGGGTACCTCTCTGGGGCTCCCTCTCACCTCTACAGCAGGACAGGGCAAACAAAGGTATTCAGACTGAAGAAATCCTAAAGGAGGCTCCCAGGCGCTGTCATCTCAGCTTAGCCACGAAGGCGGAAGCCTAAGTCCACCCGAGTGGCGGGTAACCAGGGAGGCCTGGTGTGCCAGGCTGGGCAGGTTAGAGGTTAGGACTATCCAGTACCTTTCCCCAGGCATCTGGAAAGCCCCACTTGAGTACCACAGCCAACAGATGTGCATGCAGAAAAGCCCCTCCTCCTCTCTGTCTCTGGTTCTTCAGGGAGCCTGGGTTTGCAGGGTGAGTGGGGCAGGCAGCCAGAGCTCTCCTTGTGTGTTTCTCGGTGAGTGTCTCCCCCATGCGTCCACAGCTCCTCACAGAGGCAAAAGCACTGTGCATGGTGTTTCCCTTGAGGGGCTGGGTCCCCGTTGTTTCCTTCAGAGTGGGAACCTGCTCTCACTGCCTCCCCCACTCCAGGGTCAGGAAGCTAATCACAACTTCCTCTTGGGTGGGGCCAGAGAGAAAAGGACAGGTCTCTCTGAAGGTATGTGCATGTGTTTATGGCTGGACCATTTTAGTAGTTATGTCTTTGGAGGTCACTCAGGGCCGACCAGGAAAGGGACAGCTGCCTGTGCCCTAGCTGCCCTGGTCACCTCCTGGGCTGGTCAGGCCTGGATCCTCCCCAGTCTGAACACCCTGCGTCTGCAGTGACCTTCATTTTACCCCAACTCAGGCCATCAGGAAGCAGGCCATACAGTCCATTCCCCTTCTCTTCTCAACCAGCTGGTCCGGAACCCCTACCATCTCTCAAAGAAGATCTGCTCAAGGCTCCCGCTCCCTTCTGCGCAGAGCCCTAACAGAATCAACCGAGGGCCCAATGGCTCCACCGTGCCACTTCTCACATCTCCGCCTCCCAAAAGAAAGGGAAAGGAGCGAAGGGCCTGGACATGGAGCTGTACTCCACCCCACCCCCACCTCCATCGTCATAAAAGACAAATATGGAAACAGCAAAAAAAAAAAAAAAAAATGGGGAGAGGCCAAATACAAAGTAGTAAAATCATCCAATTAATAATTACCCTGATGGACTCATAGAATTCACAGCTGGGCCGAGAAAAAGGTGGAAGGAAGGGGTCACATAGGACAGACGTGGGGGCTCCTTCTTGCCACTCACCCTCAGGTGAGAGTGAACGCACCTCCTGCCAACTTCTCGTTTTCTTGCTCCACCCCCCCTTTTTTTTATGGGGCATCCTGAGTGTAAAAAATATGACTTGTCTTTATGGTGCTCCAACAGGAATGAAGCTATAAAATTATGAACAGTTTTTATGATGGCTATTCGGGGGATGCTTTTATATTGATGGTATACAGCCTGAATCTGTCTTTTTTTCTCTCTTTTTTGCATTCCACCCCCTCCTCTGGGTGGGGAGGGGGGAGGTCTGTGTAACTATTTTTCATGCATTTAATATATTAATTATCCGGTAAATGCTCCCCAGGCTGTGCTCGGGACATTGGAGACTGACAGGTTCTCGGTGAGCTTCCAAAGGCTACGCATCAGCCTGCAGTGTATTATGGTTGGCGAGGTCAGGGTGGGGTTAATGTAACTTTTTATTTGCTGATTTTTCATAGGCGGGAGCAAAGCTGGGATGGAGGGAGGGCAGGGAAGGAAGGGATGGAGGGAGGGGGGAGCAGAGATAATGGTGAGGCAGAGCTCTCCACCCCCAGTTCACCTCTGTCAGTCCCGGGAGGTTTGATTAGGTAAGAAAGGAACAGTGTGGTCTTTCTCTGTAGCTCTAGTATCCAGTGCCGCACATCCCTGGCGACACCTCTGGGCAAGAGGCTCTCCGCGACTAGCTGCAAGTGACTACTTCTTATTGTTTGCAAAGGAACCTGAGGGTCTTGGGCTGGGGGAGAAAACCCACACAGTCACCTGGGCAGGAGCACTGGCCGGCAGCCTTTTGTGCTGTCCCCAGTGGGCATGTATATACAGCCTGTTTCATGTGCACATGGGAGCTGGCTTTGTCCTGCCGGCTCTCACACCTCAGATTCTCAAGGAGACCCCTAGTTCGTCTGCAAAGCACAGCTCCTGGCAGCCAGTAAGGGGAACCAGCGGGTCCCCCTGGCTCTGTTAATGACCTTTGCCTAGATCTGGGTTAAAGAAAGAGAATCTATCAGACGATCTATCCCTCATGGAAATCCCAGGAGGAGACACGGTGCCCAGTGCACCACTGGGTGACCACTAGGCCTGTCTGAACTTCAAGTCTGGAGAGGGTGAAGGTTGCTGCTACTTAGGTCACTTTAGGACCTTCTGTTTCTGGCCTTCGGCCCCCACCCTGCCATCTGCTGGCCCCAAGATGGCAGCACAGGTGTGCCTTCTCATTTGGCCTAAACACCTAAGTCCTGAATCCCTAATTCTTTGGAAATTTTAGTTTTGTTTTGTAAGGTTTTTAAGTACGTATGTGTGTATTTTAAATAATAGAAATTCTTAGTAGTACAGAAAAGTTGAAACATTTATATTGATTTGTGGTGGTGTATACATAATGTGTGTGCGTGTTTAAACACTCGCATGCATATGTGTGCATCTGTGTGGTGTTGGGAACAGACTGCAGGGCCCTTATGCAAGTGCTCTACCACCGAGTAGAACGGCTGTTTTGGTATTGTTGAGCCAACACGAGGGTTAGCCATGCTGAGCCAAGAGCCCAGACACAGGTTCAGGGTCTCATTGCTGTGCAGTGCCCCTTGTTTTTCCTTCATTTGACAAGGCTGACTCCGTGTGTGTGCAGGAATCCGAGGCGGTGCAAACTCGTGCACCTTGCTCACAGACATGGCTTCATGTCCTTGCTTTGCCAACTCTGTCACTTTGTCATTTGTCATGTCCTGCTCTGTGACCTTAGGAGAGTTCCTTCCCTGTTTTCAGATTCAGTTTTCCCATCTGTGAAGGGAGGCTAATTACATGGGGGGAAGAAGCAAACAAGATTATACAGGATAAAAAGTGTAGTACAGGGGCTGGAGAGGTGGCTCAGAGGTTAAGAGCACTCTTCAGAGGTCCTGAGTTCAATTCTCAGCAACCACATGGTGGCTCACAATTATCTGGTAATGAGCTCTGGCGCCTTCTTCTGGCCTAAAAACACACATGCATGAAGGATGTTTTATAGACTATTTGTGGCAGGGAGGGGGGGGCACGGGACATACCCCACAGACAAGGTGATTGGCTGAGCTTCCCCATCACATGCAGACAGAACACAGTATACGGAATAAATAAATAAATCTTTTTTAAAAGGTGTAGTACAGGTAAGATGCTTAGAGCAGTGCCTGGCACACACAGGGAAGTATGCTTTGGTATCTAGCTATGGCCCAGGCAGCCAGGCTAGGTGGGCACTCTCCATTGCCATCCCCATTTAGCCATTAGGGGGTAACATTAAGGAGTCAACTCTATTGACCTCTGTTGGGGCCTGGGGTCCCACATGCTACCTTGCTTGTCTTGTCAGTGACCTAATGAGGCTGGCTCATCAGTGCTGCCAGACTGTCACACTAGTGGGAAAGCTAGACTCAAGGTTCCGGGAGATGACATCCCAGCCTGAGATCACCTAGATGTGAAGAGCCAAGACTGGGGTTCCAGGCCATGCCACTCAAAAGCACAATGTGCCCCCTGTTTTCCCAAGCAACTTCTAGGACTTTGTTGTTGTTGTTTGTTTTGGACAGGGCCTCATGTATCCCAGGCTAGCCTAAAACTCCATGTGTTGCCAAAGATGTCCTTGAACTTCTGATTCTCCTGCCTCCACATTCTGAGTGCTAGAATTACAAATATACATTTCCACACCTGGTTTATATGGTGCTGAGGATCAAACCCAGGGCTTTGGACGTGGTAAGCAAGCATTCTACAACTGTGATGCAATGTGGTAGAACTCTGAGTATTTAGTGGTGCTAAGATTGGTTCTCGGTGGTCACAGTGGGTATTGTTGCTGCCTTTGAGTAGGGTGAGGCCCCACTTATGGGAGGCCAAATACTGCAGAATGGTTACAGTAGGACCACTCCTGCCATGAGCAACATTAACCGCCCCCATTCTCTCTCTATTTCTTTCTTTCTTTCTTTTTTTTTTTTAAAAATTTTATTTAACTTTATTTCATGTGCATTGGTATAATGTCAGATTCTCTTGAATTGGAGCTACAGACAGCTGCAAGCTGCCATGTGGGTGCTGGGAATTGAACCCGGGTCCTCTGGAGGAGCAGTCAGTGCTCTTAACCACTGAGCCATCTCACCAGCTCCTCTATTTCTTTCTTTCGAGATAGGGTCTCATTATGTAGTCCAGGCTGGCCTGGAACTCACAGAAATTCTCCTGCCTCTACCTCTGGAGTTCTGGGCTTACAGGTGTAAGCTACCAGGCCTAGAAGCCCTGCTAATGCTTGTTCTGTACTGGGCACCCTGCAGGGTCATTAACCTGAAACACAGTGCACAGAGTCCAATCTCACCCACCAGCCTGCAGCTTGAGGGGCAGACAACTTACACAAGCAGCTTGTGGAGACTGCCCTTGAATAGAAGCAAGGTGGTTACAGAGGGGATGCTTTCAGCTGTAACGGTTAGGTACAGGCACCTACCGTTGCTGTTTCCTTCCCTTTGGACCCTCTTGCCCATTTACATGCCAGCTCTTTTGTTTTATTTTTGAGACAGGGTTTCTCTGTGTAGCCCTGGCTGTCCTGGAACTCACTCTGTAGACCAGGCTGGCCTCAAGCTCAGAGATCTGCCTTCCTCTGCCTCCCAAGTGCTGGGGCTAAAGGCATGTGCTGCCATTGCCTAGTTACATGTTCCCTCTTTTACATGCATTATTTGTTATTTTGCACAGCTGTTAATAGGATCATTTATGTGTGGGGTTAGTTTTGAAATCATGGTGACAGGTGAAGTGACATTTGAAGGCCTACCGTGTGCTGGACCCTGTATGAAGGAATTGTTTGCATAGCTAGAGTGCATTTTCTCAGCACTGCACACCTGGTGAGGTGTGCAGAGTTGCTGTCAGCTCTGCTTTATAGAGGAGGAATCTGGGGTTTTGAAGAGTTAAGCAATTTGCCCGAAGTCACACAGTAAGTGGTAAGGTCACTTTGAATTCATATGTTTCCTCTTCTTAGTTTGAACTCTTTTTATTTTAGTTTTTCTTTTTCTTTCTTTGCTAACATCTCTGTGTGTGCACACACATGCATGCCACAGTTTGCGTGTGGAGGTCAAAGGGCAACTTGCAGAAGTCAGTTCTCTCCTTCCACCATGTGAGTGCCATCAGGCTTGGTGGCAAGTGCCACCTGAGTACCCACTGAGTCCTGAGTTTAAACTCTTAATAATGACAGAGAAATTTGTGGATCCACGGGACAAGTCCCCTGCCACCTCCTTCCACACCAGTCTCACGCTTCACACTCTCTCCCTTTGGAAAGATTTCCCAAAGCCACATACGTAAGCACACACACCTAGATAGAGACTTTTTTCTTGAGCGGGCTTATTCTGCTGCACTGGTCCGACTATTCCTCTGCCTCACTTTATGGCAGAAAATACGGTTCTAGTCCATTCTTTCAGCTGCTACCTACTATTCCACAGAACGTGTTCACCATAATTCTCCCACTGATGGGCGTGTGGCTTGTTTCCAATTTTTTCATATTAAACGCAATAGGCAATGCTTCCCTAAGCATGGTAATAGAGGCTCTTGCACACGTGGGCTCATACCTATCAGTGGAATTAGCAAATGGAGGAGAATGGACCTTTATAGTTGTCACTGTCTCCACAAAGAGGACAACTCTCCTCCAAAGCACAGGAGACAATCTCCATCTCATTACTTCTTTGCCATTACATACTCTCTCTCTCTCTCTCTCTCTCTCTCTCTCTCTCTCTCTCTCTCTCTCTCTCTCTCTCTTTCTCTCTGCTAAACTGGTATGCCAGTAAAAAAATCTCTTTGTTATTTTAATTTCCCTGATTACTACCGAGACTGGGGATTTTTGTATTTATAGACCATTTTTTCCTGCCATGTTCCCTGTTTTTCTGTATCATGCATGCATATGCTTTGCTTATTTTTTTAATTGGGTTGAGAGTTTAAGACTTTTATAATATTAATCTCCTCATTATAAAATTAATACATGCTAAATTCAGAACAGCAGAAACCAGGAAAGAGTAAAGAAAATGTATATCGTCCATAATCTCAGAAGAAAAACACTTAGCGGAATATTTTTGCATTTTTATGCAAATCTGTATGTGCTCCCCGTGCCATTCATAGCACAGCACAATGTACATCTTCTTGGGCACTTTTCCCGCCGACATTATAAAAAGCACATGGACCTTTGCTATTAAAGATTCCAAACACAATTTTTATGTTTAGCATGATCTAATTGGTATGTAAAATTTTATTTGATCATTACTCTAATTGCTAGGATATTTCACTGTCATAAACAATACCATACATCTTTGTACAAAAATCTCCATCCATGCCAGGCATGAGGGTGCACACCTTTGATTCTGTAACCTAGGAAGCAGAGGCAGGCAGATCTCTTTGAGTTCAAGGCCTGGTTTACATAGTGAGTTCCAAGTTAGCTGTAGCTACACAGTAAGACCCTGTCTCAAAAAAAGAAAAGAAATTCCCGGTACACATCTTTATCTCCTTAGGAGACATATCATGAAGTAGTAGGTAAAAGGATATGCAATTAAAAAAATTAAAATCTCTGTTGTCAAGTTGTTTTCTAGAAAGTTTATACTGATTTGCATCCCCACCAGTCATATACATGAGAAACACCTTTAAATCCTTAGTAATTAAAAACAACAACAACAACAACAACAAAAACAAGGGGCAAACAAGATGGCTCAGCTGCTTTTACCAAGCATGAGGACCGGAGTTTGATTCTCCAGGCCCACAAGGTGGAAAAATAGAACCAACGTCCATGGGTATCTTCTGACCTCCCAATGTGGGCCTATTCGCATACACACAAAATAAACAGCATATTGAAATGTTAAAAAAAATTAGTATAAAAGGCATTTGCCACCAAGCCTGACAAGCCGTGTTGAATCCCTGGAATCTACATGGTGGGAGGGAAGAACTTCCTGTGAACTGCCTTCTGACCTCCTCGTGTGCTGTGGCACACCTGCACTACCCCCCATAAATAAATAAACAAACAAACAAATAGTCCTTAAAAAGAGAGAAAAAGCAAATAAGGAACCAAGGAATACAGTTCAGGTGTAAGATGTGTGCTAAATGTGTGTGGTGCTCTGGGTTCGGTGTGAAAAGTGTGCCTAGAACAAGCAACACTCTTTGATTAGGAAGTGAATGTATTTTATGGGTTTGATTGTTTAGATTCAGGGTATTATGTATTCTGGACTGGCTTTAAACTCTCTGTATAGTGTGGAGTACACAGCACGGCAGAACCAACAGAGGCCCTGCCTTAACAGGTAGGAAGAGAAAACTAACTCCCCAAAGTTGCCTTCTGCCCTCCACAGGTGCACGCACGCACGCACACACACACACACACACACACACACACACACACACACCAGTAATAATAAAATAGTAATGATAACTTTAAAAGGATGCATTTTACTTAACTCACTAGAACCAAGAAATTATCATTTCAACATGTTATCAATATGAAATAATTAATGAGTCATTTTACATTCTTTTGTGTCTTTTGTTCTTACAGGATACATTTCAATTTGTACTAGCCCTAATCAGTATTTGATAGCTACCTATGCTTAAGAGCTGGCCATAAGGGACAGAGTCGCTCAGGAGCTATCTTACCATCTGGAACATGGGGACAAGGCTACACTGGTCCCTTCACAGGCTGACACAGCATCCAGTGGGTGATTATACTGTACGCGGTTTGGAAAGCGCACTTGTCCATGTAATTGCACAGGAGCTGGCATGCAAGGCGGCCTGACTCGGCGTGAGGCCAGGTAGCAATGGGATGGATAATTGCTAACGATAGTTCGGGTCCCGCCCTGCCCCCTTCAGTTTTGCTTCCTCTCGTCCCTGGCTCAGTATCCCCGGAACAGTACTCAGACTTTGAGCATTCAGAGGGTGTTCTTCCTCCCACAGTCCAGAAGAGACCTGCTAGAGTTGGGAGGTTGAATGGACCTAAAGATGCAGGTGTGAAACAGTGGTGCCGGCGGGGTCTGGTCGAGCCTGTAAGGGGCGGGGCCTGGTCGAGCCTTTAAGAGGCGGGGCCTATGGAGAGGTCCTCAGGTCATTCAGGTGTGTCCTAGAAAGGATCGTGGAGTCCCAGCCCTTTCTTCTTCCCCTCTTTGATTCTTGGCCATAGAATGAGCGCTTTTGCTCTGCCACATCATCCAGTCTTGATGTTTAAACCTGGCCCCAAATTATGAAGCCTGTTGATCATGGGATAGAACCATCAACTTTGAGCTAAAAGAATTCTAAAACCTTTTTCTTGTGGTGTATGGTGTGCGTGCATGTGTATGTGCGCCGTAATCCCCGTGTGGACGCCAAAGGGTGACTTTGTAGAACCGGTTATTTCCTTTCACCCTTACATGGGGTCTGAGGATTGTGCTCGGGGCTCCAGGCTTGTGCAGCAAGCACCTTCACCCACTGAGCCAACTCGCAGACCCCAAAACCTTTTCTCTTGGCAAGCCTTCTTTCATTACAGCAATGCAAAGCCGACTGATGCAAGCCCATTCTGTGAATTCTTTAAATGTCCCATATTGGGCTGGGGGTGTAGCTCACTTGTGAGTCCTTGCGAGGGGACCGCACAAACTCTGGGTTCTGTCTCCATCACAGCACAAAACTGGGCAGGAAGCATACACCTGTAATCCCATCCTGCCTTCCTGGCAATGGATAAATGAGGATTGGGAGTTCAAGGCCAGCTTTCTTGGCTGCATGAAACCCTGTCTCAAAAAAAAAAAAAAAAAAATCATTGTCTTGTAGGCTGTACCCTGGCACTGGAGGTATCTGCCTCTGGACTGCCATACCTGGCTGCCAACCAGAATTAAAATTTGGCCTTTCAATTTACTACTTCATTCATTCACCAAGTACTTATTGAATACCTATTGTACACCAGCCTCTGAGATGGGAATTCTTTTCATAAAAGCTTTCCTCAAAGGACACATTTACAAGAGTTATTGAAATTAAAATGGAAAGGCAATGAGAAGGAGGACAGGGTGTTCAGGCACAGAGCTGATGCGACATGAAATTAGAGCCACGAGCTTCTTGGCAACCGGGGTGAAAAGGGAAATAAATTGGGCTGCAGAATTTCCACTGTCTGGGAGAAAAAGTGTGTCACTCCTGGCTCCACCCCTAATAGGAACAGACCCTTCTACAGTCCGCAGCGCTTTGTCCAATCAGACAGCCATCACACAGGGCTTTGCTCAGGGGCTCCGAGCAGTATAACAGACAAAGCCTCCAGCTGCAGGTTTACAGCCAGGGTAGCCGTGATCTTCCTGTGGCCGTTTCACGCGTCTGCCCTCAATAAAAGCCGAGGGCATGGTGATAAAGCCCCGACTCAATGAAGGCGACCCTGCAACAGTCTAACCTGTGTAGTGCAGCGATGGGGCTTTCTAGGGATTTAGCTCGAAGCCAGGAGAGAGGGCTTAGAATGCTCCTGGGAAGGTATGCCTCTTCTCTCCCACTAGCACCACCTTCAGGAGGGAGCCCAGCTTCCTCCCTGGGCTGCCCTCAAGCCTGGCTCACCCCTGAGTAGCCAATCATGAACCGTGGTCGCTCGCCCCACACTCAGTGCATCAGTGATCTAAGCAGCACTTAGGGTGAATGTGTCCTCAGCTTGGAATTGCAACCATTCTTGGAATTCTTACAGCACATCTGGATCACGCTTGCCAAATAATCTGGGCTAAGATGCACAAATGCCAAGATCCTTGGTAGAGGTTGGTCCCGGCTGGCGTTCCTTCATGCTGAAGTCTTTCTCTCTCTCTCTCTAAGGGGGTTTCTAAATAAAAAAAAGAAAAGAAAAAAGCAGAGAGAGAGAGAGAGAGAGAGAGAGAGAGAGAGAGAGAGAGAGCGAGAGAGAGAGAACGAGACAGAGAGGAAGGCCAAACAACAACAAAAACAACTTCCTTGTAGCTTTCATGGACCAGACACCCAGTCTCCTCTGAGCTGTCCTAGCTGCTTTTCTGGAGAATACACTTATTAGGCTCCTACTTTGTAACAGGCATTGTGCTAGACATTAAAAAAAATGTACATTAAGCCATACGTTTAATCTAGTTTACTGCTGAAGGAACTGAAGTTAGAGTTGTGGGACAGACAGCTGTGGTTAGACCTACAATAGTCTAGAGCCAGGGTTTTGCGGTTTTCTTTGTTTAGTATATGGTATGTCTCTCCCTTCCTCTCTCCCTCCCTCCCTCCATCCACCCACCCATCCATCCATCTGTCCGTCCATCCGTCTGTCCGTCCGTCCGCCCGCCCGCCTGTCCGTCCGTCTGTCTGTCCGTCCATCCGTCCATCTATCCATCATCCATCATCCATCCATCCGTCCATCCATCCATCCCTCTTTCCTTCCTTTTTTCCCCTCTTATTTCACCTGTCCCCTTTATATTTTGAGACAAGATCTCACTATGTTGCCCAGGCGGCCCTCAAATTCTCAACTCTCCTGCCTCTATCTCCCGAGGGCTGGAATTACAAATGTACACCATCACACCCAGCAATCTAGCCTGAGTCTGGGGGTTCAATAAATGTTTCCTACCAAGTAAAGGTACTTTTGTGGTAGGATTGCTTTGAAATGCATATCGATTTCCCCCTCTTTACTCCCCTCACATCTCTGGACTCCCTCCCTTGGTGCGGGACAGGCCGATGGAAAGTAAGAATCTTGAAGTTTGGGGACTGTGGGCTTCAGAAACCAGGGCCTCAGAGGAATGCATGAGGGTTCCAAGTTCAGAATTGAGACATGACTGGATCTCAGTGGAGCCTAGAGCCACTGTGGAGAGCCATGAAGGCATGGTTGAACAGTGTGTGCATGGAGATGCCCTAGAGATGCCCAGACCAGGGGGAAAAGGAGCGGTACCATGACCCCTCCATCAGGAACTGAGAGAGCATACATAGCTGCAGGTGCTACATGGGCAAGAATGGGTTCTTTTAGGGTGCTCCTGGTGAATAGAGTGTGGAGGATCCTTTGGCACTCACCGAGCCCCTCCCCACCTGTCCCCCAATTCCAGATGTGTCCCTTGAAGTAGATGCAAGTCTGGGGAAAGGACAAGAACATGGAAGAATTTCAGCAATGTTTGGGTTGAACTCTCCCCTACTTTCAGCGGCACCTGCAGAACGGAAGCTAAAGAACATTATAGAGTAAAGCTGTCTCTTACCCCTGGGTCTTCGAATGGAGACTCTTGCTACCTTGCTCTTGGCTGGGTGTTTGCTCAGTGCTGCAGAGGCTCACTTCAAGGCTTCACTGTCCCGTGAGCAAACAGACTTCCAAGACACGGGCTGAGGGCAGAGGATCCCTAGACTTTGGATGGAGCCCTTCTGCGGCGGTAGTTGCAGCTTGAAAGATGGTCTTCCCCACCCAGCTATCCTCCCCACTGTGTGAGCAGGTAGAGTGTGTGTGGGTCCCCTTCAATAAACTCAGGGTTCCCTCAAAGCCTTTTGGGATACACTGTGCTCTCACGTAGGAATTTGGTTTAGACCCACAATTCTATGCCATTGACCATGACAAGACTGATCATGGCCCAAAAAACTTTCAGAGCAGAGATGATTGGTGGATCTGTGGACTAGCTTCTCCTGAGTAGCATTGCTCCCTAGGGGACCCTCAAGAGAAGTGAGCCATGAAATGGTCCCCCCTCGGGGGGGGGGTGAAGAGGAGAAGCTCTGCCAAGGGAAGTTGTTAGCAAGGGTCTTTGCCAGTCCATGCCTATGCCTACTGAGTCCAGTGGCCTCACCTTTGCCTTGCCATATACTGTTCAGGCCATGACAGCACCAAAGGACCAGCAGGGCAGCTGAAACGTGGTGGAAACAGCTTGGGCTCAAGGCAAAGACTGGCGCCTCTCTCAGTTCTGGTGTTATCGGTTGGAATGTCCACAACACATGGTTGTTAAGAAGGACACTTGGGGAGCTCTCTGTGGCTTCCCCGAGCACCTCTCATCCCATTTCACCAGCAACGGCCTCATCTAGCCTTAGTTACAGCTCTATGTCACCCGTGGAAATCCCGTTATCCCATGAAAATGGTGTGATTCAATGCAATTAGGATAAAAACGGAATTTGGGGACAGTCACCAGTGGTGGCATGGCAGCTGGAAGCCAGAGGCTTTTTTCCTAGTGGTAAGCACTACATGCTCCTGGCCTTGTTGATTCTGAGGCTGGTCAAAGGCCTCCCAGTCAGTCCTGAAGCTTTTGCAAAACCACAGGACACATCCTGTGGCCAAACATTTACCGTGCTCTCCCCAGGTGGTGTGAATTGTTGGGCTAGTCCCAGCTCCTGTTGCCTTCCTGTGTACACAGCAAGAAAGCGTCTGGGGGGGGGGGGCAATCTCTCCTGCACACCATCTCGTTCAATCCTCAGGACACTGCCAGGAAGAATTGTTACACCTGTGTCACCACCCATCGGAGCAGACAGAGAGGGCTCCAGCCTTCCTGCAGGCCCCCTTCCCCTAGTCATCACTGTGCCCCAGGGTAGCAACATCCCATCTGGAATTGTAAGGGATTTCTCTTGCCCGTTCACTTGTTTGCTTACTTGAGAAAGAGTCCCCTATAGCTCAGCCTGATCTCGAGCTTGATCTGTGGCCAAGGAGGCTCTTGCATTTCTGATCCTCCTGCCTCGACCTCCCAAGTCCTGGGATTACAGACCGGGACTACGCGCTTGCACTTTCTGCAGTGCTGGGGGTTGAACCAGGGGCTTTGGGCATGCTGGGTCACGAACTGTGCTGCATCTTGCCTGTTTCTGAGCTTGGACTGAAAAGAACTCTGTCCCCTTTCGATATGAGATCTGTGTGTGCTGAGTGTGTCTGTAGGTTGGTCCGTTTTTAATGGCTGAATGTTGTTGGCAAGATGTGGACAGAGTGTCATTTTTTTTTTGCCCACTCCACAGTTATTG
Organism: Arvicola amphibius; assembly: GCF_903992535.2. Taxonomy (NCBI): domain Eukaryota; kingdom Metazoa; phylum Chordata; class Mammalia; order Rodentia; family Cricetidae; genus Arvicola; species Arvicola amphibius. The sequence continues at coordinate 36,537,519 of NC_052050.1, forward strand.
GACATTTGCCCTCAGGCACAGACCTGGAAGCTGGTTTTCCTACTTTATGCTCTTTCTACCTTATCCCAACGCCTTTCGTGAGAGGAAAAGGAGGGCGCCAGTCCTTCAGTACAATTCGGGAGAGAGGATTACTGCTGCCACTATTTGTTGTTCTCGTTTTTGTCTATTATAAGTGAAGTGCATGTCTTTTAATGAAACTCAGGCTAGGTCATAAAATGCACTTGTTCTTAGCGTCCGCAGATAACCACCAACCCCCTTGCCCGACCCTGCTCAAAGTGTTTATATTAATTTCCATCCCTCCAGCACCTGGTGAGAACTCCCACCCCCTCCATCCTGTCAATTAGTCTGTGTCTCACATCTCCACCACTCTGTGGACACAGAGTGGAACAGCCCGGTGGCAGAACTTTGTCATTCTGATGACAAATGATGCCAAGTGTCCTTTCGTTTGTTTCCTGTCAACCTCTGTGCATGCTTTCACTGAGCACTGTGAAGGACTCCCAACTGGCCTCTCTGCTTCTGCACTGAGCCTCTCTGATCCAGTCTGCAAGAGATGGCTGCAGCAAGCAGGATTCCTTATATGGAAACTGGTTCCTCCGCTCTCCTGCTCACAGCCCCTCTGTGGAGTTATTGTGCAAGCTTGGACCAAGGGCCAGATCTTGACATGTCCCTAAGCACCCCAGGATACTCGCCCACCTCTATAGCTTTATTTCAGGCCTCTGCACCCCAGCCCTCTGGCCTCCTCTGTGCATCAGAGTTGCTTCCAGGTTGTTATTATGGATGAACTCACATCCTTCCCTTTCCTGGCATTTATCACGTTCTGTAATTACATGGTGCTATGATTATTTGATGTCTGTCTCTGCAACTAGACTGGAAGCGCCATAGATGTGAGTTCTCTGCTGACCCCAATATTGTTTCTCGGTGCCTGTTGAGGCATCCAACACACACTAGGACTCTGTGATATGTTTTTGGCATGAATAAATATGTCCTTCAGGTACACACTCAACTGAGACTTTTTGGGAGGAAGTGCCCTCAAGTATTGGCCCGAAAGCCACGTTTCCGGACTATCCCACTCTTTCTACCACAGCCCAAGGCCTCTCATAAAAGAAGTCTTTGCACAATCCTAGTGTAAGGACTACTATTGTGTTTATAGTTGTCACCAGCCCCCACCAGGACATCAGCTCCAGGAAGGCAGAGATGGGGTCTGTCTCACAGGCACTCAGCACAGTACTGGGAATCTTGGAGATAGTTAACACTGGCTAAACTGATAATTAAGGGACTGAAAGTTTGGCCAGCTGGCTGAACTCTTGCTTAGCATGCACAAAGCTTTGGGTGTGACCTCCTCCCAGTGCCCAGTACCAGGAAAAGGAAAGTGCATGAATGAATAGACCTTTAACTCTTGGTTGAGCTGAAGCCTAGCGAACCTAATCCAGAACAAAGAAAAAAGTCTCAGCTCCTGTGGAAAGTGACATTGTAAGATCATCTGCACGGACCACACGCATCATCCGCCCTTTGCCAGGATTTCTAGGAGAGACTAATCAGTGTTCTGTCCGTGGAAAACTGACCTGGGCTAGTGGCAAGCCCTGGGACCCCAGTCCTCCAAACTTCTTCTGGATGCGCCTGAGCAGCTCAACTGTCACGTGACCTTTAGGATAACATTAGCTTGATGAATGGAGGACAGGCAACGGAGGATGCTCATGGAGCCTACCAGAGTGAATTAGAACTTTGCTCCTGGTTAGCAAGCAAATCGAGGCCGCCCGCTGCAAACGAGTCTTATTTGTCCACTATCAAGTCTTATCTGCTCTCCACGCTGCTCCTGACGCCATACCACTTGGCAGCAGAGGGGTTCCAGGGATGGCGGCCCCGTGGAAGTAATAAAGCAGCGTTTCTATTCCAATTGTCTCTCGTTGATACCTCTTGGTAATTCAGATTGATGGCCCTGTAGGCCAGCGCAGGGACTGACTGAGTGGAGCTTGTCTAGGCCAGGACTCCTATTGCTGTCACAGAAACTGAAGGATGTGCACAGCAGGATGAGCCCCCAGCTGCCCACGGACTCTTTCCGTCCCAGCCTGGGGCCAAGGCCTGAGAGTGGGCGAGCCGAGGAAGCACCATCAAGTCAGGAACCAAGCTATGGACTCTTGGTTCTGTGCTCTTATGAGACAACGGATACATCCCCAGGACTAGATCCGTGGTTCCTTCCAGCCTCTGCAGAGAACATGGTGCCTCGGATGTACCTATGGCATCAGCTCTCCCTGCAGGGGGAATGGATTGTCTGTCCCCTCTGGCTAATCCTCCTGGGAGTCTCAAGGTGTTCCCAGGGTGGATGCCTACACCTTCCCTGTGGTGTGGTGTGGGAGACGTTAGGATCGATATCTCCTCAGTTCCGGGATAATAATTAGTTTGTTTAAATGAGTAGGGTAAGTCAGATATTGTGGGATGCTTAGACCCGATAGGGCAATGTCTCCCCTCCTCCAGCTAGCAGCTCACAGCTCTGTCCAAAGTCCTGTGTTTAAAGGGCCAAGCCCCCACCCCTGGGACTAACCAGCCTTCTCTCTCATTACCTTTCCTTTCTGTCAATGTGAATTTTTTTTTTCAAACTCTCCTCCTGGTCCTGGCTCCTCTCTTGCCACTTCACCCAACCCCATCCCTTCAGACCCATCTACCCCTCAACGCCATCTGACTGCCAATTGAAAAGGCCGGAAAATAATGTGAAATAATATAGTTTATCACCTGACAGGCAGCGCAGCCACCTCTGAAAACAGGCGGGGAGGCAGGGAGGGCGAGGAAATTATAGGCTGCACAAAGGAGAAAAAGTTAAAGTGAGCGCTCCATAAAAGAAAGTGGAACTATTATGCCGCAAAATGCCAACTCATTACAAAGCGCCCAAATAAGAGAGAAATACGGCGCTGCCTGTAATAGCGGTTTACAAGGCAACATTGTACAGCAACAGAAGAAACGCTGCTATAATTTGCTCTAACAACTCCAATTATCCCTTTTATTGATTTGGCAACACATTTAATAGGAGTAGCCACACCTCTTCTGTTACAAATCATTAAAGGTGTTGAACGGTGTAATTTTAAAATTGTCCTCCTACAGTTGTCAGTATGACAGCATAATTCTCCCTGATTTCGGCTATGTAAACACCCAGGCCCAGTCCTTTCCCCCTCACAAGGCCAGAGATGCTGTCAGCCTGGGGTTTTTGTGCAGAAACATCCATTTAACGTGTGTCTTTTTTCCCCAGCTGTAATTGCACTACAGTTTGGTTTAGTGCAGTTTTTCTCTCCCCCCCCCCTCTCCCCTTTCCTCTTTTCTTGCAGCTAGGAGGTCCATGTGATGGGGGAGTCGAGAGAAGGAAATAAACAGGCTGTTCATCCCTCTCTTTCTTCCTCTGTAGCTTAATAGCGACTTAAGCCTGGACCCTGCACTTAACACCCTGGGGGCAGACCAGGCATCCCCTGTGGCTCAGGGTGTGCAGGTGCTCTAGGCTGTGGAGCCCAACACAGCCAGCATTCCTGCTGGGTTGGGTGGGACTGGTAAGGGACGGTCAGCCCGGTGACTGACAAGGGTGAGTTGCAGAGGCGCTGGGGATTGTCCTTCCTTCCCTGACTCATCTTCACCAGTCTGCCAGCTTTTGGTTTTGTTTTTTGTTTTTCGTCCTGTCTGTGGACAGATATATCCAGACTGAAAGGAAATGGTGGGAAGGGGATGAGCACAGCAGGGCAGATGTATTGGGTTGGGACTTGGGTGTGTCTGGCCCTGGATTAAGTGGGGACCTGGACTGAGGCAAACTCACGTCCCCCTACCTGTGTCCTCAAGACCACATACACCTCCTAAACCCGCACCCCAATCAGAAATCTTGGCAGGTCCCACACCCAGACTCTTTCTCTGTGTGATTCGGAGCATGGAGGCTCCTTCAGACAGCTCCAGCTGGCCAGGCTGCTGAGTGGGGGACTGGAACGAAGCTGGCACCCCGAAACACCTGCTCTTTGCTTCCATGCCTCAGCGCGACCGCTGGAATCAGCTCTAAGCTGCAGGAGAAGGGATTTAAGTTAGACCCAAAAGACTTGGCGCTCTGGGGACTGCAAGGCTCCAGATTAGCTGACCGCGGACTCTCCTGAGATCAGGAGAGAACCGTACTGTGCTCTGGTTGGGGCAGAGGCTGCTGATTCAAGCTGGCGTCCAGGCACCAGCTCTGCACACACTCTGTACCTCAGTCTACAGCAGGTGAGCCCTTGACCTTGGCCCCAAGGACAGGTGCACTGACTTACCTGCAGACCTATTTGCCTTCAGCAGAGCCTGGCTTTTTCCTGCTCAAGCCTGTGGCGCCCCACAAGGAGAAAGTGCTCAGAGGTGTCTGCCCCTAGCCACTATAGTATTCCTGAGTAGCAGAGGTATTGGCTCTCCTGCATCCCAGCACTGGGGCGGGAGGAGGGAGACCTGGACACTAGCCAAGCAGCTGCCCCGGGGCTCCAGGCCTGTTTTCTTGCTTTGTCTGGCTGTCTTCAGCTTTGTTCGCCTGCCTGTCTATCTCCACGTAGTCCTGCCTCTGTCTCCAGGCCTGCTGATCTCAGATAGGGGGCAGAAAGGTGGCATGGGGTGGTGGTGGTGATCAGCTTCCAAACCCGCCCCTCTTGCCTCATGGGCAAGCGTCTCCCAGACTTCATTACAAGCTGTGAGTGCCAGAGACGGATCACCTCCTTCTCAGCTGAGGCTGGGGGTGAGCTGTGGCCCTCTCCATCTCTTCCTCTCACTGTGACCCCAATCACAGCACCTGCCCTTGTCTAATTGGCCAGTGTCAGTGGAAGGGGGAGGGGAAGGCTGATGTCCAAGGAGGAAATCCCATTAGGGGAGTGTGAGCCAAGTTATTAGTGGCTAAGATGTAATTGGGGCTGGTGAATAATCTCAGCAGAGTTATCACCTATTTATGGAGCACCCAGCTGTGTGACCTTGGCTGAAGTGCTTCACCTCTCTGATGAGATAGGGTTTGCAAAGGAGCTCTGGATTTTGGAGATGGGAGTCTTCACGAACTCTAACTTACCCCACCCCAGAGCTGCTCACTCAGATCTCACCTCTGAGGCATTTGTCCAGTTGCAGGAACCCTTCCTAAGCTCTATACTCCTTGAAGTCAGCTCTTACCTCTTCCCCACCCCCAGATGAGTATCAGTATTATGAATGACTGACTGAATGATGATTGGATGTGATTAATGACAAGAACATAGAATTCCAAGGCCCTCTGCTTAGACAGCGCAGAATTGCTTGGGGAAGAAGCCCTAGCCACTCTGAGTGCCTGCATGTTCTTAGTAACATGCAGAGGAAAGGCTCCAGCAGACAGATTTGGCCAGTTCCATGGGTCCCAACGGGGAACAAGGTTGGTGGATTAGGGGCTGAGCCTGAAGAGCAGGGATCTCTACTACAGGATAGGGCTATGCCTTATTCATTTTCTTGTGCCTTGTGGTTTTTCAGCACCTCCTCTTCTGAAATCTCTTCCCAGCACACACAAAGACAGACGGACAGATACCAGACACTCAGAAAGTGTTGCTGAGCGACTGAATGAATGAGGTGAAACTTGTTGGCGAAAGACCGATAACACCAGCTTGGACTGCTCAGTGGAACTCCCCAGGGTCCTGGAAGCCTGTTTCCTACCCCTCGAGTCCAAAGTCTACACACAGCTGCCCACGCAGAATCTCCAGGCTCGGGCTCAGGGCTAAGAAGCCTTAGAGCTAACCCATGGGATTCTGACATGCAGACAGGCGGACAAGTTGAGATGCCTTGGATTAGGACGTGACCAAGGTGATGTATGTTTAAGGTATATGTTTGGAGGGATTTGGAGATATAGCTCAGCTGGTAGAATGCTTGTCTAGCTTGCTTAGGTTTAATCCCCAATACCAAACCAAACCAAAATTCAGGTGTGGTGGATCGTGCCTGTAATCCCAGCACTCAACTGATGGAAACTGAGAGATCAAAGGTTCAAAGCCAACTGGGCAGTGGTGGCACACACCTTTAATCCTAGCACTTAGAAAGCAGAGGTAGGTAGATCTCTGAGTTTGAGGCTAGCCTGGTCTACAGAGCAAGTTCCAGGACAGTCAACAGCCAGTGTTACACCGAGAAATACCATCATGTAAAACAAAACAAAAAAACAAAACAAAAAAAAGAGAGTTCAAGGCCATCCTTGCTGTGGTGGTTTGAATAAAAATGGCCCCCATAGGCTCATATATTTGAATACTTAGCCCGCAGTTGGTGGAGCTGTTTAAGGATTAAGAGGCAAGTCCTTGTTGAAGGAGGTGTGTGTCACTGAGGGGAGCCTTGAGGTTTCAAAAGCCCACACCATTCCCAGTTAGCTCTCTCTGCCCAGTACTTGTGAATCCAGATGTAAGCTCCCAGCTACTGCTCCACCATAGCTCTGATCACACCCATTTGCCTGCTGCCATGCGCCCCACTATGGTGATCATAGGCTCTAACCCTCTGACACTGTAAACCCCAATAAACTCTTCTATAAATTGCTTTGGTCATTATGTCTTACCACAGGAATAGAATCTTGGGAGCTCCAGGGAGCATCCCTGGCTTGCTAGTCTTGTTGTCACATGGTATTATTTCTATGTAGTGGGGCCAACAATTTGCTAGATCCCTACTATGTGCTAGGACAAACTTCTTAGTCATTATCATTTTCATTTTGCAGCCCAGTGGTCAGAAAAATGGACCTACTCAGATTTACAGAGCCAACAAGAAAGAGCCGGCAGGTGAGCCTAGCTCCCCGACTCCAGGCTCAGGATTTCCCCCATACCTTCCCGGGAAGGACGCCAATGCCCAGGGCTTGAAGGTTTCATTGTGAAGTGATGATGGCCATGTCTTGGCTGGGATGCCACCAGTTGAGCCTTGGCCTCTGGTTTGGTTCTCTCCACTAACTCAGTGTCTCCAGTTAGTGGAGCCAGCAAAGAGAAGGCCCGATTCTCTGGCCATTCTCCATCCTTCTGATTTCCCATCCCTTCTTCCTATTGCTCCTTCCTCATCCTTTTTCTCTGTGTGGTGTGTGTCGCTCACATTTACCCTCTTCCCAGGCCTTGATTTATTTGACTTCATTTATTCACTCAGATTTCCATCTATCGACTCGCACAGAGAGCAGTCAGTTGGTTTTGTCAGGTTTTCTCCTGGACGTGGTCCTCTGGAGGTGAGGAAGGAGGCTGAACACTCCCGAGCAAGAGAGGACAGGAAACTTGAGGCTAATACTAATACTCAGGAGTATCACCTCCAGGCAGTACCAGGGTGAAGAAGGGGGAAGTTGGTTTCCAACTTGGCCCTATGATACTAGTTTTTTCCATGTTGCATGTGACAAGAGGACAGCTGGGTTGGCTAAAGATGACCACAGTATGTGTGTGTATGTGTCGGGGGGTACAGTGAACACTTAGGGATACTGGCTGCTCTGAGCATGCACAGGTTTGAGGGCCTCCTCTGTAACTCTAGCAATAGCTAGGGCCTCTAGGGAGGCTTCTTTAATATGGTGAAATATCAGTTTTCTCAAAACGATCTGATCTTGCAGAAGGGCTTCCTTATCCCTTCACTATGAGAGAGAGAGAGAGAGAGAGAGAGAGAGAGAGAGAGAGAGAGAGAGAGAAAGAGAGAGAGAGAGAGAGCGCCCTCTTACATACTGGCTTTTTTCTCACTGACTCATGTGAGCTGGAGAGCTGGGGCCTCCCTTCTGAACCAACTGGTGAACATGGTCATCTCCGCCCTACAAGCTTACTGTCTGCTGGTGAACATGTCTTTCTTACTGTCTACTGGCGAACATGTCTTACTGTCTGCTGGTGAACATGTCGTCTTTCTTTTTTTTTTTTAAATTTATTTATTTATTATTTATACATTCTGCCGTGATATATGCCTGCACTCCAGAGGAGGGCACCAGATCTCAGTACAGATGGTTGTGAGCCACCATGTGGTTGCTGAGAACTGAACTCAGGACCTCTGGAATAGCAGCCAGTGCTCTTAACCTCTGAGCCATCTCTCCAGCCCCCCCCCCCCGTCTTTCTTACTGTCTACTGGTGAACATGTCTTACTGTCTGCTGGTGAACATGTCGTTTTTCTTACTGTCTACTGGGAAATAGAAGTTGTGCTCCTTTTATATGTCTTGAGCCCTGCTCTGAGGAAAGGGAACAAGAAGGAGAGGAGGGAAGAGGAGAAGCAAGACCAAGCCTTGAGAATGCATACCCAAGGAAAGAGGCTCCTTGTGAGCAGTCAGGGCACCTTCCAGGCAGACAGAAACAAAACCCTGACCCCATTGGCTGCACCTTCAGTCCTTAGGTAGGCTGGGCCAAGCTAGGTCTGAGCTGTGTGTGTTCCCTACTGGGGTGGTAAGGGGGAAACTATTAAGATCTCAAGGGTCAAGAGACTAAGCCAGCAGTGGCAAAGTTGGTGGTGTCAGCCTTTTTCTCTCTCTCTTTCTCCATCATCGCCCCCACCCCCAGCCCCCAGCCCCATCCTCTTCTCATCCCTCCTCCTCCCTTTTCCATTTGGAGGAAGGAGGCTTGCTGCCTTTGTATTTTAACTGTAGCAAAAAGATTAAATTGTTTACGAGCCGGGAGCCTCGGCTGGCTGGATGAGCCGGAAGAGACAAAGATAGACATTCTAATTCTCCCCTGTTCTCTGGGCCTCCGTCCCCCTGGCTGCTGCTAATTCTTTTATCTGCCCCCAACACTCCAGGCATTATGTGCATTCATAAAAAAAGGTGGGGGGGGGGATGGAGAGAGCCCTCGCCGAAGCCAGCAAAATTACTGTTCTCTGCGCAGCTTCTCCGATAGCAATCTCTTGAATGCTGATTACTTCACCCCCTCTCCTGTGCCCCCTCCCCCTTCCCCAGCACCCAACATAAGTTGGTCTTTAACCCTTTATCTTTAGCAAGCAGAAAGACACGGAAAACATCTCACTCAGTGGGTGGAAAAAAAAAGCGGGGTGGGGGTGGATGGGGGGAAAACTAGCTCAGAGAAGAATTACTGTTATCTTCCCACCAGAAGAGGGACAGCAGAGATAAGGGAAGCCTGAAGAATTAAAAGAAACGTAGCGTTGGGGGCTCTAAATTCACGCTGAAGCTGGTTGTATTTGTCTGTCACGGGGGTTCATAATTTTCCGAGGTTGTTTTGATAGACTTATTGTGCGGACTGCATAGAAAACTCATCAGCATTTGTTGCCTGTGAGCATTATTGTCAGAGGTAACTGCGTGTCTATAGACTGGGGGAGATAATGGCTGAAGTCGAAAGCAGATAAAGCTGGGCTCTTCTCATTAAGGACTATCTCGGCCTCCGCAGACCGGCTGGGATTGAGTGACTGGGGCCTGGTGCGGGGCATACATTATGCCCGCAGAAGCAGGAGCAGAAGGCAGCCTCATTCCGCGAGCAGCCTGGTGCACGGTGGCCCGATGAATGGCCCGACAGGGGCTGTGTGGTCAGGGCACACTGGCTATGCTTTTGGAAGGGGCCTGCAGTGCGCTCATCCTGAGGGTGGGAACAGGGGCTTCCCTTTGGTTTCCTGAGCTCCAGGGATTTGCAGCAGAGACCTGTCGGGGGGGTGGGGGTGGGAGGGAGAAGTTTCTTGGATCCATTCTGACCTTGTTACAGATGAGGAAATTGAGGTCCAAAGGGAAGGACTGGTTTGCCCAGGAAGGGAGGGCAGAGTAGGACCTGTGATCCTGGGGTCTTCAGGTGGGTCTTTCAGATGTCTTGCCCTGGAGATGCTGGGAGGTTCGAGTGCACCCCTGTCCATGTGGGGGTGTGAGAGGGACCACGGAACACGTGGGATCCATGAGCCCCGCCTCTCTCCCATCCTCTAGTACGCTTTAAACATTTTTATTACCTGTATTTATTTGTGTGTGTACACATGGGAGCATGTATATGTGTGTCTGTACATACGCATGCATGTGTACATGCCATAACATGTATGTGAGAACAGATACCATCTTACAGATTTTTTTTTTTGTTTTGGGTGTTTTTTTGTTTGTTTGTTTTTTGGGGGGCTGTGGTGGCAGTATGTGAGAAGAGCTGAGACAAGGTTTTACAATGTAGCTGGGGCTGTCTTTTAACTTGCTATGTAACACATGTTGGCCTCAAGCTTACAATCTTGTTGCAATGTCCTGACAGCTAGGATTACTGGCATGTACCTTGGCCCCCAGTCACCATTTCATTGAGTGTCCACAAAGAGCCAGACACTCTGGAGCACCATGACCAGACAGGTGGATCATCTTCCTCTCTATTGCCCTAGTACCCCTTCCTTCTGTCCCACTTTTTACCCTGACTCAAGCCAGCCAAAGGAAGCAGGCAGAGAGGCTCTCTGCATTCTGAAAACAAACTCTAAAGAGAGACAGGAACCAAGTCATTGAGCAGAAGCAGGGCCAGGCTTTGGGCTCTGGACAGTTTGAGAAGATGGCCTTTGTTAACCCCTCTGTGAAATGGGTCTGATACGCCGGTTCATAGAGAGGTTGAAAGGCCAGATAAAATGGTGTGCCTGGGAACTCCATGAGCACAAGGCCTGCATATTCCGAGTGTTCAGTAACCCTGCCACTTCTAGTGATTGACTGTTCCTTAGGGTCTGTAGGCTCAGCGCTCCCTTGTTATATAACTCAGTGGTTCTTCCTAATGCCGTGAACCCCTTATTATACTTTCTCATGCTATGGTAACCCCCAGCCATAAAATTATTTTTGTTGCTGCTTCATAACTATAATTTTGGTACTGCTAGGCATCCTTTTGGTTGCCTTGCAGGAAACTGAGGCCCAGAGAAGAAGGAGCCTACCCAGGCAGAGGTGGACTTGAAAAGGCTGTCCACCTAGCTGCAGGGAGGTGCTTCCCTTCACAACACCCTGCCTTCCAGGCTGCTGTGACCTGGGATGCTGCCAGGCAGGAGAGAGCGCTGGTGCATGCAACATGGGTGACAGAGAGGTCCCAAAGCCCTGCCACTGGGCCAGGAGGCCCTGAGCTCATAGCTGAGGCCGTTCCGTTGTACAGCTCCCTCAAAAGTACCTTGGCCAGCCTTGGTGATGACAACGCTTTGAGCCAGGGATGGCTCTCCTGCATTTGGATTAATGCAAGGGTTATATCACTATGATATATATAAAGGGGAATTTAGTGATAGGGAAGAAATCAGGGTGAAAGAGCACCCCAGGCGTACAGGACTACGGAGGGTCTGCCTGGGGGTGGTTGTCACTGGTGTAGAGCGTGCTGTAGGTACTTGGGAGCCGTCCTGGTCCTTGAGGATTAGTGAGGAGAGTCAGTCCATGCCGGCAAACAACTGGGGTGGAAGGGAAGAAGGAGAGAACTCCAGAATGCAAAGGAGTCAAACCTTGGAGCTCAGAAAACAGGCAGGGTGGGAAGAGCTTTCCAAGAGGAGAGAACACCAGGAGAAAGAACACCGGTGGGCCAGAGCGTATTGTGCAGGAGCAGTTAGGAGGTGGCTGCAGGCTAGGACTGGGCTGGGGTGGGACCATCCTCCTCCACACACACAGGATTTCTTTGTTGTAACACTGGTTGTCCTCGAACTTACTCTGTAGAACAGACTGGCCTTGAACTTCCAGAGCTCCTGCCCAGTAGGTTGGCTGGTTGGGATCACATTAGGAGGGGCTTAAAGAGCAGAATTTGGTAGCAGGTTCTGAGCAACTTGCTTCCTGCAAGGTCACACTCCACCTTTGTCAAACACTACCCCCCGCCCCATGCCCAGTTTCTCCCTTCTGTTACCAGCCGCTCTGGGTGTGGCATCTAATGGCAGGACTTGGTAGGACTGGCAGAGAAAAGAGCATAAAGGAGAAAAACTGTGACCTGTGGGTTTAGAATTAAATCGCCCTGGCAAGATGGTATTGGCCAGGCTCGTGATTTCCCTTAACTCAATTTTCTAATCCATAAAGTAGAGATGACTTTAGTCTCAGAATTCCTGGGAGAATTACCTGAGGCTAGTGCCGAGAGCCTGGCAATCTGGGCTCTTTCCTGGTTCCTCCACCTTGGGTCTTGTCACTGGCCCATGTCACTCATTTTCTTCCCTGTGTCCCAGCATAACCTCTCTTCTTACCTTTGTTACTGTTGACATGAGTCCTGGCTGCCCTCATAGGAGAAACCCCTGACATTTGTCCTCTGCCCTGTTCTTGACCAGTGGTAGATGTCAGCCTAGCCTTGCTTTGGCCAAGCTTTCTTAATGTCACCTATCCAAGAACAAGAGGAATGGTCTGTCCTCTTGGCCTTTCTAGTTTTCAAGGCCAGTCTGGTCCCTGTCTACATGTCAGTCCTATCCTTGCCACAGAGCTAAGGGGATGGATGAGAGGCTGGCCCCCAGAGGTCCCGTGCTCATCCTCTGCAACTCAGGATAGATGGAGGCTCAGGCTCTCCAGGAGGCCAGTTGTCTCCGTGTGGAGGTTATGGCAAAAAATGGCCCAGCCTGCGGGTAGAGGTTTGGCTGAGAGCGAAAGAGGCTTGGCTGAGCCCTGGCTAATTGACTGTATGGCTGTGTACAGGGCGCTGGCCCACTGGGGCTCAGACGATCAACCAATCATGAGAGAAGATCCACAAGTGAGACCTGTTCAGGTCCTTACCAAGAGTCTGGCCAACGCAAAGGTCTGAGAGGTGGCAGTGAAGAGAAGTCATTCTCAGGTAGCTCCACCCCCAAGGCTTAGGGAGACTTACCACCCCGTCTGAAGGATTTACAATGGACTGAATTCATTTGCATGACAAAATTGGCTCGGGCATCCAAGTGTTGCAGGTCTAGTGTAACATTGCAAAGAACAAGCAGCCAGGAGGAAGGTTATGGCAGACAATGGAGGAGCAGGTCACTTCCTACCACTGCCTTTGCCAACTCCCCTTTGGGGGCATGTGGTGGGATGCTGATGTGTGTGTGTGTGTGTGTGCGCGCGTGTGTGTGTGTGTGTGTGTGTTCGCGTGTGTGTTGGGGTTGGGGGCAGCAATGTCAGCACCTAGGAGGTGGCAGCCTGCCAGAGATAGGGGTGGGATCCCCCATCGTGGAATCTTACCCCCCTGCCCCCCTCCCCGCCTTCTTCTGTCTTCTGGGTTAGAAGTCCTTTACTGTCTCAGGACACCTCCCTGCTTGTTTTAGCCCATGGGTAATCTATCTGCTTACGCTTGGGATTTGATAGCACAGGAAGTTCCAGGACCACTGTCTGTGTACCCATCTATTCCCTCACCCACCCACCCACAGATCTATCATCCGTTTACCAACCTGGCATCCATCCGTTCATCCACCCACCTTCTCATCAGTACCCTCACCCAGCAGTCCGCTCACCCACTCATCCGTCACCTGCCCACCCATCCGACCTGCTCACCTCATGCTCATCCGTTTACTGGACTCTCTGCCCACCCTTACACTCATTCATTCTCCCATGCACCCACCCATTCAGCAGTCCGCTCAGGAATTAACTGTGTGCCCTTCCATCTAGCACACTGGACCCTTCTGATGTATTGGTGCAGGGCCAGGTGTGTCTCTGTTGGGCAGCTTCCTCTTCTATGTGGATCACAGGGTGTACCTCTCAGGATGGACTCTGACCCAGAGAAGTCCTGGGAGAGAGTTGTGTGCAGTTATCCTGTTAGCAGCAGGGAGCATGAGGGTCAATAGAGCATAGTCACTGCCCCCAAAGAAATCGCAGTCGTAAGAGGACTGGTACTGTGGCCCTGCGTAGCTTGTGCTTTTGTTTGGGGGAAGTGTTGGGGGGCTCTGCTTGATAGGCAAGTAGGGATAGGTTTGTCATCCCTCTCCCAGTGCCCCATAGTGAGGAAGCCGAGGCTTGGAAGGTTAGAGGATTGCCCAAGGCCACATCATAGACAGGCTGGAAGACTGAGGGCTGAGCCTTCCAATATGGGAACTTTCCAGAAACTTGGACCTTGCTTTCTTACCATCTCTCTGCCACTGGAAGCAAGACTATTCCAAACTGCCTAGCTCTGTGTGTGTGTTGGGGGGGGGGGGGCGCACAAAGTACTCAGCTCCAGGAGGGAGGTGGGTTCAACTCCAAGGGGCCTCACCAGAGTCCTGGGCTGTTCTGAGCCCGCTTACTTGAAGTTCATTGGTGAGTAGGCAAGAACCAGATGGTGTGGGACAAACTCAGGGGGTGGTATAGGAAAGAGACGTCCACTTGGCTTTGGACTGAGGCCTGAGCAGAGCAGTCCTGGCCATGCCGTGGGCGGCACCGAGAGCTTTTAACCTCTGCACAGGAGGATGGCTAGTCTGGATGTACCTGTTGGCTCCTGGAGGTCAGAATAGAAATGGCTTCCTGCGGTCCCATGTGGTCGGGCAGAGGTGAAAATCTACCATGGTTCCATGGGAAATGACATTTGATCACTTCTCATTATGGTGGCTAGTTCCTTACTCTACTATTCCTGGTGACAGTTCTATGTCACCAAAAGTACTAAGAGCCTAGCGTGGCATAAATGGGGGAAGGGATGCAAAGAGGCAGTTAGAGGAAGGGTGAGAGATTGGAGCAAGACTTGTGTAGTGAAAAGAAATGCCTTTGAAGCATTTCAATCCAGCATTTGAATCCAGGTGCCGACTATTCCACTTGCTATGACCACAGACAAGTCACTGGGCTTCTCAGAGGCTGGTCTGAAATCCATAGGAATAAAAACCTTATTTACAATGTCTTAATTTTTTCCTTTTAGAATATTTTTGACAACCAGGACAGTTAAACAGAGAAACCAACCCCCAAAATATTTTTGACTATGATGTTAAGGCCAGCTTAGGCTACATATAGTAAGACCCTCTGAAATCCAAACAAAAACAGGAAAAATAGTCCAATTTTAAATCAAAATTAAATCATAGTTGCTAATGCCTGTCATATGACTGGTAGGTGTTCCTCACTGCAAAGTTATGAGACCAGCCTCTCATTTTTTTTTAAATAATTTTTTTATCTTAGAATATTTTAGATTTCAGGAAGCTACGAATACAGTAAGAACTCCCATCCCCCACTTGTTACTTCTTGTACTGTTGTGCAGGAGGCAGAGTCACAGGCCTTTAACCCAGCACTCAGGAGGCAGAGGGAGGCAGAGCTCTGAGACTGAGGCCAGCCTGGTCTACAGAGTGGGTTCCAGGACAGCCAGGGTTACCTAGCGAAACCCTGTCTTGAAAAGCAAGACAAGTTGGGCAATGGAGGCACACGCCTTTAATCCCAGCACTCTGGAGGCAGAGACAGGCAGATCTCTGTGAGTTCGAGGCCAGCCTGGTCTACAAGAACTAGTTCCAGGACAGGCTCCAAAGCTACAGAGAAACCCTGTCTCGAAAAACAAAACAAATCAAAAACAAAAAGAAAAGAAAAAAGAAAAACAAGAGAAGCAAACAACTAAAAAACCAACTCTGACACCCCCCCGCCCCAGACTAAACTTGGAAGGAACAGAAAAACTGGTGCTTAGTCTATGATCTCACAGTAATCCATGAAACAGTGTGGGGAATAGTCTGTTAGAATGCTGAATGAGGGCTGGAGTGATGGCTCAGTGGTTAAGAGCACATACTTTTCTTCCAGAAGACACAAGTTCAATTCCCAGCACCCACATCTAGCAGCTCACAACTGCCTGTAACTTCAACTCCAGGGGATCTGACATCATTCTGTCCCTCCTCACTCAGATGTAGACATAAACATCTACACATAGTAAAATAATAATAAAAGTATTTTTAAAAAGAATGCTAAGTGAACACGGATACCTTTCCCATTCCAGAAAACCTGGACAGGGCCTAGGCCGCAGCTCTGACCTATGCCCCACTGCCTGGCAGGGTCATAGCTGGAAGTGGCATCAAGGGGCAAATATTGACTCTCATCAGTGCTTACCAGCTACACATAGTAGGTCGTCAACAAAGATCTGCTAAACAGACGAACAAATGAATGGGTGAATGAATGAAACCAAGAGCACCCTACACTCCTATATAGGAGATTGAGTTCAGATGCCTGTAGGATCTTTTCCAAATTAGGAACTCTGGGATCCTAAGGCGACCAGCCTCTCACCAAGCTTTCTGCCTCTACCGAGAAACTGTTAACACCAGTCTGTGTCCTGCACGCAGTAGGATTTCAATGGATGATGCCAGTGTTGGTATCTCTATCCGTACTCCCCCTTGTCTCTATTTTACTTCCATTTATTAAACTTTCATTTTGCCATGTTGTGCAAGCTGTTTCAAATCCTTGAGTGCATGTATGTGGGTGCGTGAGTGATGATACTTACAGTCCATCCCTGATGGCATGTTATTAGTGAGTGGTCCTCACCCCTGGTTGCCTGAAGCTATCCCTTAGGCTTCCCCAGTGTTCCTTTCTTTGTTTAGTTGACAAGGTGTGGGGTGCCTACAGGGAGCTGACTCCTTCCTGGAGATGTGCTGGTTAAATACCTAGTCTCTGCTGTCAGACAGGTGGAAGACTTTGACAAGGACCCAGACCTTAGCAAGAGTCTCCTGGGGCCAGCCAGGCTTTCGGACCAGAACCTTCTCCCCAATTCTTTCTACTAGAGCTTCATCATCAATGTCACTGTCATGTCAACATCTGCCAGGCAGGCCCCAGGCCTCCGCAGATGCAGGCATGGCCCCCTTGGGGACACCAAGGGCTTCTGAAGCAGAAACTCAGCTCCTCACCAGGCTCCTCGCCAGTCTCCAGTACAGTGACTGCTGCCTGGGGAAGCCCAAAGGGCTGCTGGGTTCCCTGAATGGCTCAGAATTCTCATATACTCTTGGCTTGACCCCCGATGGCCAGCAGCAAGGGTGGGGTCTGAGCTTACTGACCTATGTTCAAAACACAGCGCCTGTGAATGGGACCTTGCAGGAGAACGGTCTTTGCAAATGTAGCTAAGGCTCTTGAGAGGACATCGTGTGAACTCTCAGTTCAGTGACCTGTTGTAAGAGACTAGACAGGGAGATGCGCAACAGAGAAGCTCTGTGACACCTCTGGCAGAGAGTGGAGGGTGCAGCTATGAGCTAGGGACACTCTGAGTCCAGACTTCGGCTCTCCCATGCTTGTGGAAATTTAGGGTAACATCCCCAGGACATCTATGTGACAAAATGCCCAAGAAAGCAGCTTCAAGGCTGAAGAGCCTCGTGCAGCTTCCAGTTCTAGCAACTTCAGTCCATGGTCACATGGTCCACTGCTTCTGGGCACGTGCATAGTGAGGCAGAATACAGCTGGGAGCACAGGTATCCCATGTGGACAGGTGCAGAGAGGGAGCGGAGGAGCCCGATGACAAGAGATGCCACTCTAGGGCGGCCCCCACAGTGTCCAGGCGCCCGTTTCCCCATCCCTTCAGATCAGGAAGCCATCAGTGGCTAGTCCAACTACCTTTCTCAAAAGTCTGGCAGCCGACCTTTAACCTTGAGCCTTTTTGGTTGATACTTTCATCCAACCACAGTGTCACCATACAGCCATTTCCCCATGATTTGGTCCCTATCCTACCAACAAGAGTTTTGGCAACCTCATAGAACAATACACCATCCAGGCCTACATCTCCATCCAGAGACGTCTCACTGGCACACCGCCACCTAAATACTAGCCAGTCTAGCTAACCTAGCTGTTCTTCCTCAGGCTTTTTTTTTTCTTTCGAAAAACAAAGTCTCATTATGTAACTTTAGGGGGAACTTTCTGTGTCAGTGGTTCTCAACCTTCCTAATGCTCCGACCCTCTAATACAATGCTATAATTATTTTATTGCTATTCCATAGCTGTAATTGGCTACTGTTATGAACTGTAATGTAAATATATAATCTATGACCCCCCCCCCCAAAGTGGTCTCTCCCCACAGGTTGAGAACCACTGTTCTATGTCCAGCAGGCTGACCTCAGACTCAGAGACGTTTGCCTCTACCTCCTCCCTAGTGCTGGGGTCAAAGGTGTGTGCCACCAGGGCAGGCTTGGGAAAACTTCCTTTTAAGGTGCCTGAGCAGAAGAAGATTGTAGCTCAGTTAGAGGGCTTGTCTAGCATATACAAAAGCCAGTGTTAGATCTTCAGTGCCTGATAAATCAGGCACGTTGGGATCCCCTGGCAACTCCACACCGGGCTATACGCCCAATCGTACTACATCAGAATATCAGGGCTGGAGCTCTGGCAGGGACATGGGAGCTGAGAATCACTATGCACGTTCCCTATGGCTGTACAGAAGGCCTAAAGTTCAAGATTATCCTCAGTTGCACAGTGAGTTTGAGGACAGCCTGGGCTACATGAAACACTGTCTTAATACAAAATGATGCCCTCAAACCTTTCTGGCTCCTATAATCTGGGGCTAGGGGAAGCAACACACCCTTCCTAAAAGCATACTGGGCTCCACCTTCTCAAAGAGACCTGGGCCATGAGCAGGGACACTGGGGTCATTTTTCACCTCATCAAGATGCTATTTCCACTTGATTATGTAGGTGGGGGGGGGACACACTAGGAGCAGTGCCTTGGTGTTAGCAGGCTAGGGATGCTCGCAGGAGGTCTTTGGTTCTGCAGAACTCTGCCCTTCCCCCTTCTCTCAGCCCTTCACTCACACCCTATCTTCCTGCCCTCCCCTTCTGCATGAGGTGGGGGGGGGTCTGGACTCAAACCGGTCTACTGTGGGCTGTCACCTTACTGTGTCTCCCCTGGGGGCCTTGGACCTCACTCAGACTCGGGCAGCGATACTTATCCCAACAGTGATTCTCAGCCCCAGAGGACTTAAAAACACGCCCCTGCCAGGGCTCCAGCTCAGACATTCTGATGCATGGGTCTGGATACACCTTGGCCTGGAGATGCCAGGAGATGCCAGTGTACACTCCAAAGTGGGGACCACGGAATGGGCTGCTACTCAGCCCTCGGGGTGTCTCTCCTTCACGTGCTCAAATATGCTTCGTTCTTGCCCAGTGAGAGGTCTACTTGGAGGGCAGGTCTTTTCCACACCATAGCCCTAGCACAGGGGTGGGGGCAGGGCACGGGGAGCAAAGCATGAGTCTGAGACCCAGAGGCAGGATGTACCACAGTCTGCCTGGGAAACTAGCGATTGGATGGGAAAATCAGAGGCAATGTGTGGAGGCCAAGGGCTCCCAAATTCTGCCCAGGCCCTGAACAGCAGTGCCCTGTGCAGGTAGAGCCAAATGAGGCTGTGGAGAGGAGCAGGGCAAGGTGCAGTCTTTGCAGGGTGAGAGATTATTCACACCGTTCTGGAACATTGTTTTTTTTTTAAAGTCAGGATATTGTGAATTTTAAAAAAATTGTTAATTTTGTGTATGTGTATGCATATATATATGTATATATATGTGTGTGTGTGTGTATAGTATGTGTGTGTGTTTGTATGTGTGGAGGTTAGAGGACAATTTGTAAGAGTGGGTTCTCTCTACTGTGTGAATTCTGGGCCTCAAACTCAGGTCCTAGCTTGGTGTTAGGTGCATTTACTGGCTGAGTTCTCAACGGCTGTGAATCAGTAAGCTCCATTCCCCCTCTTAACCGAGCACATTAGAAGAGCTGGACACTGGGCTGGAGAGAGGGCTCAGCAGTCAATAGCTCTGGTGGCTGCAGAGGACCTGGGTTCAGTTCCCAGCACCCACATGGCAGCTCACAACCATCTGCTAATGTCAGGGGGTCTGATGCCCTCTTCTGACCTCCATAGGTTACCATGAGTTTATGTGGTACACAGACATACCTGCAGGCAAAACATCCATATACAAAAACAAACTTTTTTTTAAGAGCTGGTCACACAGTAAACACTTGATCCTGGAGGTTATCAACTGCAGTAGCTGCTCCTCCCATGATGGCTCCAGCAACAGCGAGAAGGCCAAACACTGCACTAAATGCCTTGTTAATTCATTTAACTCCTACAGTCACCCAGGGACTAGAGACCAGAACTATATCATCCCACTCCCAAACCAATGTATCCAGAGCTCAGCTGTAGTACCAGCTGCTAATGGGAGAAATTGTGTGTATATGTGTAGGGGTGGGGGAGAGAGAGAGATAGGGTAGGTGTGAGAGGACTATATAAAAGGGATGTGTGTGTGTGTGTGTATGTGTGTGTGTGTGTGTGTGTGTGTGTGACAAAGTGTGTTTTGGCCAAGGGTAGGCCTTTGTCCCCTGAGCTCTGGAGAATGTCTGGGTGTGTGTGTGGGGCATGGATAAGAGTCCCTAGGAGGCCTGGGGGCTGGAACAGGGAGGAGGACAGGGCCCATTAATGCTGCCCTCCTGGGAGGTGCAGATAAGTGGCGCTGGGGGCTGTGCTGAGGACCCTCTAACTAGCTTGTTGCCATGGGGATGCTGGCTGTGACTATAGGTCTAGAAGTCCAGCAGGAGCCTGCTCTTCCTGGGAGGTAAAGACCTCCAACTGGGGCATATTCGTTAATAAGGGAAGGGGACCGAGCACCCCCCCAACACACAATGTCTGTCTGTCTGTCTGTCTGTCTGTCTGTCTGTCTATTATAAAGCAAAGCCCTCCCTTTCTTCCTTGTCCTTTCAGAAAGGCTCTGCAAGTCAAAGAAAATGGTGTCTCCCTTTCTAGACACTAGAGGGACAGTAAGTCTCTTTTCCAGAAGGTACCTAGGCCAAGGGTAAGGTACCAGCCTTACCCTGTTGCAGACAATGCAACCATTTTCATTTAGAGGTCCCGGGACACCGAGGACTATGCCCCTGAGTGACAGAAAGGTCCAGGAGTCAGGATACTGGAGGTTGGAGTTTATATTTTATTTCAAAACTTTTCAAACATTAACTACTAAAGAGAGGCCTGGACAAACGCCAGAGACTCTGCTGACCACGCCAGCAGTAATCCATTTGTCAGCGTGGCTTCTTCTGCCCCACTCCCACCCCACTCCCACCCACTCCCACCCCACTCCCACCCACACCCACCCCACTCCCACCCACACCCACCCCACTCTCACCCCACTCCTTTGCAAGACGCCCTCAGGTTATCAGGCAATTTCCTCCAGAGACGCCTTGGCACAAGCAAGTCACCCCCTCACCCAGCTAACTGTGATTGCATCTCAGTGACCACCATCACCTGGAGCTCAGTCTATCCTGGCCTCTTCCTGCCCCTTTACTAAATCTGAGAACACAGGGAGAGCAGAGAGGCAGGCACCAGAGGTTGTTTCCTGGGCTATAGTACCAGAGCTATGAGAGTAATGTTGAATGCCTGTGGTCTGGGGTAAATTATTTCCCTTCACTGGCCTCAGTTTCCTTTTTTGCCACAGGCGCTTGCTTATCTATCTCTTCTAAGGCTGTCGGAGGAATTGAATGACATTTTAGCAGAGCAGTCTATAGTAGGGACTCAGAAAGTGGCAACAATAGTTGTGAGGTTTTTTCTCTTTTGTTAGTGAAGAAACTGAAGTGCAGAGAGGGAAAAGAGCATGCCCAAAGCCACACAGTTCAGAGCGGTGAAGCTGGGTGCAAGCGTAAATATTGGAATGAGCCTTCCTGTCCCTGCCCATCACCAACCCACACAACGAATGGAGCACAACTTGGTCCTGTAAACCTGACTAGGGTGACGAGGGCTTGAGAAGGGATAAGCACACAGACAACATGCAGAAAGGCTGGGATCAAGTGGGCCATGCTTGCTCTGATGGGACGCTCCGAACATTTATTCTCTGGAGCCAGGGACCACAGGAGGTGTCTCTGCAGGAGGTCTCTATAGCCAGGCAGTCTCGGGTTATAAGCCTTCAGGTGGAGGAAGCTGAAGTAGCTGGTTTCTGTACTCTGTCGACATTTCAACAAGAACCAGAGGACGGTTTGGCAACTCTCATGGGTCTGAGGTATTGGTCTTTGTTAATAACACACATTCATTTAAGACCAGAGGGCCTGCAATGATGCTATGGGCTTATCTCACCCCAGAGCAAGAGCCCTGGGAAGGTTAGGGGGAGGTGCTTGAAGCTGATAGCTCATTACAATGAGCTTGAGACTCCGGTGAGGGGCTAGAGTACCACGCTCTCCTCCTTTGGAGAACAGATCGGGATGGCCCAGCTGCCTACCCATGCCCTGCCTTGGAGGCCGTAACATTGGGGCTGTGACTTATAAATTACAAACACCAATGAGCCGAGATACAGAACTCCATTAATGTGAAGGCCAAAGACCAAGGCTGCGGATCAGCACAGAAAGAGGACATCAGCAACACGGGGGGCTGGCTAGACCTACTGCAGGCTCTTCTAACGGTGATGTAAGAGATGCCGACGTAGCTCAGTTAGCAGAAGGCTTGCCTAGCATGCAGGAGGCCCTGGGTTCCACCCACAGCATCAAATAAGCTAGCATGGTGGTTCACACTTGTAGTTTCAGCACTCGTGGAGTGGGAGCAGGAAGAGCAGAAGTTCAAGGTCAGGTGTAGAGAGCTGGCTTGGTGGTTAAGAGAGTGCTTGCTCCCCAATCCTGAGAATGGAGTTCAGCTCCCAGCGCCTATGCCACAAGCTGGGCGTGCCTGCGAATGCCTGCAACCCCAGCTCTGAGTGGAGCAGAGACAGGAGGATTTCTGGGGCCTAGATGAGAACGTGAGCCCCAGATTCAGGGAGAGACCCTGCTTCAAAGGGATAGGCGGAGAGTGATAGAAAAGAACACATTCTGTCTTCTTTTGTCCCTTCTTTCCCAGTGCACACAGGCGGGCACCTGCCCTCCCATGTGCGTATCGTCCCCCAAACATATACATAATTTTTAAAAATTTAAAGACCAAGGTCATTCTTGCAATATAAGGAGTTGGGGGCCAATTAAAGAAGAAAGAGAGACAGACAGACAGACAGACAGACAGACAGAAACAGAGAGAATGAGAATGGAAGGAAGGAAGATTTGTTTAAAAAATACTAGTAGTCTAATAATTGATTCCCCCAAACACCAAGAGAACACACCTTCCCAAGTTCAAATGCATCATTCTCCAGGACAGATTGTGTCTTAGGTTGCAAATTAAGATGTTAATGAATTTAAAAGCACTGAAATCACATAAGGCAAAGTCTCTGCTGACAGTGTAAAGTGAGATCAGAAATCAAAAGCAGAGAGAAATTTGGAAAAGTTATAAATGTGGAAATTAAACAACGCAAGACCAATGGGCCAAGCAATCAGTTGCAAGAGGCATGATGAGCGAGAATAAAACAGGTCCTGCGGGTGCAACCAAAGCAGCCCTCAGAGGGACACTTATAGCTGCAGTGTCCCCATCACACCAGATGTCGTCAGTCACCCCACCTTCCACTCTACAAGAGAAGAGAGAACTAAGCCCAGAGCAAGCAAGGAAAAGAAAAAAAAAGAGGCAAACGAAACAGAAAACAAAAGGTAGGGCTGGAGACACGGTTCTATGGCAGGGCTGGAGACACGGCTCCACGGAAGAGCTGGGCATACGGCTCCACGGCAGGGCCGGGGACAGGGCTCCATGGCCTGGCTGGGGACACGACACCACAGCAGGGCCGGGGGACACGGCTCCACGGCAGGGGCGGGGACACGGCTCCACGGCAGGGCTGAGGACATGGCTCCATGGCAGAAGAGTTGCCCAGCATGCACCCTGAGGTCTAGCCCCAACACTGTGAGGAAGAAAAAAGAAAACACAAAAGTGACAAAACACAGTGCTGGCTCTGGAAGCTCAACAGCAGCGGCGTTCCTCTAGGCAAGAACACCTGCGAATAGCAAATGAGCCACTGGGCTTGGGGCTCTGTATTAATTACATACAATAATGCATTTCACCATTACATTTTCATGTATATACATTCTGTGTTTTGATGGCACTTAGCTCTCATAGAATTTGTCTTAGTAGGCACCATATGTCAAACCCTCGTTAGGGTCTGGCTTCTTACAGTCTTTCTTCTTTTTTTGTTTTTCCATTTCATTTTTTTAAAAAATAACATTTATTTTAAAAAAATATTTATGTATTTATTTTATGTGTATGAATGTTTTGCCTGTATGTATGCATGTGTGCCACATGTATGCCTGGTGCCCATGGTGGTCAGTAGAGGATGTTGAATTCCTTGAACTGTAGTAACAGACAGTTGTGAGCTGCCACGTGGCTGCTGGGAATCAATCCAGGTCCTCTGCAAGAGCAGCAAGTGCTCTTGACTGCTGAGCCATATCTCCAGCCTCAATAACGCCTCTTTTTATTACGTTTACTTACTCATTTATTTATCATGTGTGCACACATCTGCTTGTGTGTGTATAGCACGGTGCCTGTGTAAAGATCAGAGGACGACGGCTTGCGGGAGTTGGTTCTCTTCTTCCACCATGTGGGTCCCTGTTTTGAACTCAGGTTGTCACGCTTAATGGCAGAGAGGTGTCTTCACCCACTGAGCCATTAAAACAAAATGCCGTGTAGCAAACCCAGGGGCTTATGTGTGTTGGGAAGGCGCTTTCCTCCTGCGCTATGCCCCATTCCCATTCACCTTATTGTGGGAGACTCCTTGTCCCCATGCTGTTTCCCATAGCTCTGCTGTATTGCACTCCACTTGTTCACCACAATTTATGTGTCTATTATTTGCTTAATGACAGGGTGGGTATTGGAGAATAAGAATCAACACACATGAAGATAAACTGATAAAAATATCTTAGGCGCAGAATAAAAAGGCCACTCAAAATTTGTCAATTTTTTTTTTCCATTTATAGTTGGGCAGGAAGCCAGTCTGAGTCCCAAGCCCTTTGGGCAGAATCCTAAAGGAGCTGAATCTGAGAGGTGACCCTGCTCCTATTGGGTCCCCACATTAGTGCCTCCCTTCAAATGTTCAGTCTCTAATGGGAAAGGTCACCCTGAGGGAGGACATCCGCTCTGTTCCTTCCTCTCAGCACGCAGACATGTGCATAGATGGGCAGCTGGCAGAGTGTGTGCCCCGCCCACATGGTCACCTGTGTGTGCCCTAGAGGCAGTAGTACCTGTAGACCTGACCAACAGAGAAGGTCTGTGCCAGGGAAGTTGTTGGAAAACGAGGAGGGGAAGGGGGGGAAGTCCCCTCATTTCTGAAGAAATGTCCCAGATTAGATTTGTAAATCAAAAACCAATATATAACATGCAAGAATTGATCTGTTTTATATTCCTCAGTTACATTTTTGTGAAGCACATTTAGAAGATTTAGAACGTATTTGCGCCTGCTGGTTGGGCCATTATATGCTTGAGTTCATACATCTATTTGTGAGGCTATAAAACAGGCATCGACTACCATGTAAATTGTGTTCTCCACAATAAATTA
Source organism: Arvicola amphibius (assembly GCF_903992535.2). Taxonomy (NCBI): domain Eukaryota; kingdom Metazoa; phylum Chordata; class Mammalia; order Rodentia; family Cricetidae; genus Arvicola; species Arvicola amphibius. Next base: position 36,562,571 of record NC_052050.1, read on the forward strand.
TATGCATACTTGCAAAAATACATAACTGCCGTGGCTGGGCCCACGCGGCCGGAATACTAATAAGGGCGAAAGTTGCTTTGTCCCTCTTCTCCGGCCTAATTTAGCCTCTACATCAAAAATTATGTAGGAAAAATCACTTTATCCTCTCACTGAGAAATAAAATAGCACTCATGGGCACCCTCATCTCTTCCCACCCCCTTCCTTTTAACCGAACATGAGCATTTTCATACTAATTTTAGCGGCTCCAGGTTTCCAGGGAAGAAACCTGACTGAGCTGAGGCTGGGGAGTCACTGGCCTGTGAGCATGCACGAGAGGGTGGCTGGAGCACACGTACGCACGCGCACGCACGCGCGCGCGCGCGCGCGCACACACACACACATACACACACGTTTGCACATGCCTTTCCTGTGGCTGGAGTTAGTTTATGCCAGGGCATGTCGGCATGCACAGACACATATGTAAATACAGAGACTCACCTCAGACACGTATGCATGGACCACCCATGAGCACTGAGATTCCGTACCTTCCCTGTTTGTCCAGACAGACCAGGAAACTGAAGTCAGTTCAGTCCGGCAAACATTGACTGAGCACCTATTGTATGCCATGGGCTATACTTGGCAATACTGAAGTTAAAAAAAAAAAAAAAGGAAAAAAATCTCTGCTCGCAGTTGAGGGAAGTAGACAGCTTTATGAGCAAACAGATGAGTCAGTGTGCCAAGGGCCGGGGCAGGGGTAGGAGGCATGTTTCAGGAACCCGTGCCCCGCAGCGTGTTGAGTACAAATATTCTCCAGTGCTCACACATACATAGACAGATATGAACCCATCCTAGTTAGCTTTATTTGCCGACTTGACACAGCTTAGAATCATCTGAGAGGGACTGCCCAGATCAGGTTGACCTGTCCTGTGGCATGCTTGTGCGTGCGTGTGTGTGTGTGTGTGTGTGTGTTGATTGTTAATTGATGTAGGAGGGTTCAGCCCACTGTGGGAAGTACCATTCCCTAGGCATGTGGTCCTGAACTGCATAAGAAAGTCAACTGAGCATGGTCTAGAGTGAGTTAGCAAGAAGATTCCCTTTATAGATTCTGCTTCAAGCTCTTCCTTGAGTTCCTGCCCTGACTTCCCTCAATGATGGATTGTGATCAAGAAGTGCAATCCAAATACACCTTCTCCTCCCCTAAGTGGCTCTTAGTCGTGGTGTTTGTCACAGCAATAGAATGAAAGCAAAAATGTGCCTGTGTGGACATTTATACAAATGCACAACACACACACTTGTGTGCACACATACTCGCAAACACACACACACACACACACACACATCAATAAGCTATGTTCCCACTCTCACCACACTGCATGCTGAGGTTGCCCCACCCCTAACTTTTCAGCAAGTTATCCTCATGCCTGTCTGTCCTGCCCCACTCACAGGCTCCTCTGCTTTCCGTCCTCCTCTGCTAACACTTCCAAAGCCAATGTCCAGCTGCTTCGCCCTGTCCTCCATCCTTCTGCCAATGTCCTACCCTACAGTGAGCTGAGAGCTCACTGCCAGGAGAAATAACCTAGAAGACTGTCTTACTTCCATGACTTCAGGCCAGTGTGTCTCCCCTTGGGCTTCAGCTTACCCGTTTGGACAATCTCTAAAACTTTACAGTTTGTTGCTGAGCAGCGTTGGGCCTCAGTCGGAGTACGAAGACTGTGACCGGGATGCAGATGCAGCTCACAGCGGAGGAGGCAGTGTGAGGCCCACAAAGTGAGGGAGCCAGAGGGTGGGGCTTGAGAGAGCAGGGAGAACGACATCCTGGGGCCCAGGAGAGAAGGCTGGGTGGACAGCAGCACGGATTCAGTGTGAGCCAGCCCTGAAGTACATTCACCAGCCGGGGTTCTAGTGGAGTTTCATGCTATCTTCAAACGCCTGAAGGGCAGTCATGGGCACAGGGAGGGGACTTCCTCTGGGTGACCCAGTTGGTAGAATTGGGCAGTAAGAAAGTAAGCAGATAACTTCGCTTGGTATGGAGATCCCCAGGACTCCTCTATGCCCATGTGAGGAGGCAGGGTGCGAACTCGGCTCATGTGTGTTTCTGTCCCTCTGTGCCTTTCCCTGCCCCGTAGTTCTCACCCTATGGTTTTTCCATGCCAAATCCCTTCCTCTTTATCGCAACCTGTTCTTTGGCTAGAAAACATTTTCTTTTTATAAAGAAAACAGTCTGGCTATGGTGACACACCCTTGTAACCCCAGCACTCAGGAGATGGAGGCAGGAGGAACCAAAGTTTAAAACCTATCTGGGCTATGGAATGAGACCCTATCTTAAAAACAAAACAAAACAAGGGAAGCCAGGTGAGGTGGTGGGCATGGTGATGCACACCTGTAGGCCCATTACTTAGGAAGCTGACCTGGAGGATCAAAAGGTCAAAGCCTGGACAGTGGAGTTCGTTCAAGGTCAGCTTGTGCAACCCAGTAAAAGCCTGTCTCAAAATAAAGGGTAAGAAGAGGGTTGGTCTGGATGATCTAGCTCCATGGTAGAGAATTTCCCAGGCGTGTTTAAGGCTCTGGGTTCAAGCCTTAGAGCCGTTGCCACGGAAGAAAACAGGACACGTGCACGATGAAGAACTCAACTGGACACAAGCTGTGACCAGTGAAAATCAGCTCTTGCTTCCCCCCCCCCACTCCTCGGGTTCACGACACCAAGTTTCTACACCTAGACACCACAGTAACAGATGTTTACACAGCCTCTCAAATACACTGTGCACGGAAGTATCTGCCTTACACCTTTTGTCTATTTAAAAAATGTATATGTGTTGTGTTGATTTATTTTCAAGCATCTGCTCCACAGTCAGGGAACTGCTTCTGGGAGTCACTCCGCTCCTTGAATACATGCAGGGCTCAGGTATTGAACTCAGGTCCTCAGGCTTGTCAGCAGGTGCCTTTATTCCCTAAGCCATCTCAGAGGCTCTGTTTGTTTTATGAGACAGGGAATCATTGTATAGACTAGACTGGCCTGGAACTTGAGGTAACCCTCCTACCTCAGCCTCCCTCGTGATGGGGCTATGGGCCTCTCCTTTATCTCTCTGTCTTCCCATCGAGACCTTTTCTTTGAGTACACTGTGAGGCTACTCTCTGGCCTGGTCTTCGTCCGTTCTCCACCTAGTCTATGCAGCCTGGGAAGTCTAAGGAGTTTTCCACCAGTGTTTGGAGTTGGAGCAGGCTGAAGAGTTCTCAGCACCGCCACTACTGATGTGCGGACTGGCTGGAACCGGAGGGAAGGGGATGGGGGAAGCTTGTCCTGCCTGGTGGAGGTAAACTAATCTGTGCCTTCCAAGTCTCTTTCCACCAACCAGTTTCCAAGCTACAAAGAGAACTGCTTTATTCCATGCTCCTCATCTCTCTCCCACCCCACCTCACCCTGAAAGCCCAGCCAGGGTCACTGGTGCCTCAAGCTGCTCAACTTTGGCTTCCAGCCCTGGCATAAATGACGAGAACCCCCAGAGATGGCCGCTCTCCGTGCCAGCCACATGCCACTAAACTCCAAATTAAGAGGCCCAGCTGAGATTTCTGTCTTATTCCCCCCAGTACCCCAGGGGCCAATCCTCTCTCATTTCAGGAGGGGAATAGAACTAGAAGTTTGGATTTGAGAAGGGGGGTGGAGGGGACTCGACACCAAAGCTGGTGCTGCTATGCTCCAGAGAGATGCGCGTGTCCTACCATGCGGCTTAAGACTTCTCCAAAACACCGTCCCCCCCAAATCCAATAAAATTGCAAATTTCACTGTATTTCACAATATCCTAAATAAACATGAACAGCATGCGTTTCTCTTCCTTGCATCAAATATTAATCTGCCGGTGGCCAGTGCCCGCTCCCCGGCGTGCGTGCGCACGCTGGGTAAACACAGGGAGATTGCAATGCCAGATCTTCCTTTCTCTCCCCCAAGTCGAGAGCAGGACAAATTTTTCTCCTAATTACACCTGCCACTGTTTGCCTTCTAATACTGTAAAGCCTCCATCACATAGTTTTTCAGATTTGGGATTAGGTTCTCTTCCTGTAGTACAAATGAGTGATGGGGGCGGGGATGGGGAAGCGCAAGTGCGTGTGGTGTGTGTGTGTGTGTGTGTAGGCTGTGCACTGCTTTTCCCAGCTTTTCCCTAATTTTCCCTGGGTCGAGCACAGCAGTGTACTCAGAATGCTGACTTTCCTTAGGGGAGATTTCAAAAGGTGATGATGTGGGGGAGGGGCCAAGGGCGGCTAGTGGTCGGGTACCAAATCTGCTCCTCTAGGCTTTATGACCCCAAGTCACTCGGGAATTCAGGAGCTGGAAAAGAGCGGATGAGTAGGGTGTGTCCAGCGCCGTGTCCGGAGCGTCCAGCGCCGTGTCTGGAGCATCCAGCGCCGTGTCCGGAGCGTCCAGCGCCGTGTCCGAAGTGTCCAGCATCCCTTGCCCTTTGCTCTGTGTTTTGACTGATATTTTCACTTCTCTCATACTGTTAAAAAAATTCCCATGTACTCCCAGCAAATCCACGATTCCCAACTGCCATGGTGCCTTTCCAAAAGCCCAGAGGTGTCTGGTCACAACAGTCCAGGGCACAAATCCCAGATGACGGCCTCCTGTGTGAGACTGAAGTCCATTCCCCATCTCTAAGGCCCTCTGCTGCCAGCACGCCTCTGTTCTCTGGTCTCTTCCAGCCTTCCCCAGGTCCCTCATCCTTCAGTCCATACTGCAATTGCCTGATCAGCGTCTCGCCCTCCTCCGGGTGCTCTGTGCCGGGTGCCATCTCTGCTCCTTTGCTCAGGCTGTATGACATGCCCACTGACATGGCAATTATCTTCCTTCAGGAGGACACCACCTCCTTGAAGCCTTCCTGACCCTCTGTGCTGTCTGTGAGATTTTTCTCCCATTCGTGGATGTTGCAGGAAACAACCAGGGGATCCCAACCTCTTGATGTTGTGATACGATGTTGCCATCTATGAATTCATACTCAAGAACCATGCAATCGAATTATGAGAAAAAGTCTCACACACACAAAAAGCAAAAGACTTAATATTTCCAGCAAGTTTATAATTTGGTGTTGGGCTGTACTCACATGCACACTAAGGACTGCAGGCTGGATACATCTGGATGGGTGGGAACCTTCAAGATGGGGTGCAGTAGGAGGGGTTTTCTGGTTCCCACACTCTCATGACCTGCCAGCCTGTTCCATATATGGGTGAAAATGGACAGTTCCCTGACGACCTCTGTGATTGGTTACCTTGTCTGGCAGATCACTTAGAGTCCCAGGAAACCCAAGATTACCATTCCCCAACCTCCACAAACCCACAACGGCGGAGGACAGGGAACTGAAGGAACAGGCAATACCCAGTACTGCCACCATCCTGTTCCCTCTCTAAGCCTGCACTGCTCTGATAGAGTTCCTTCCCATTTGCATGCCCGAAGAAGTTGGCGCGATGTAGGGCACCACACCATTCCCACAGGGTTGGAAGGCATCATCTATGACTGACCACTTTTATTTGGGGAGGGGCTGCAGATACCAGCTATGCCCTTCTGATTCCATTGGACTCCCAGAGGTCTCTGTCGAGGTGAGCCCCAGCCACAATGAAGTAGGAGGCCAGGGCCAGGGTTCAGGAAAGTAGCCTTGGGCATGCTCTGAGATAAACCCTGGTAAGGTTTCCATCCTTCCTAAACTGCCCTGTATGCTTCTGGAGTCTTCTCTCAGAGTCAGCTTGTTCAACTTGACTAATAACTGTCCCCAGCCCTATCCCCTCCCCACACATTTCACCTTCAAAGGACTGGGAGAAATTTCCCTAATTAATTAACTCCTCTGCAGCCTGCCCTCCGTGTCATCAGGTGATTAATTGTCACTGTGACTTTAAATCCAGGGGCGGTGAAGTTGACAGTGGTGGACGCCAGAAGCCAGAATCTGGGGACAGGCACAGCCTGAGGACTTTTTCTGGGGTTGGGTAACCCCCCACCTCACTCCTATACTTGCCCTTGCCCAAGGCCCTGACTGAGTGATGCCAGAGCCAGACGGCAGATTCATCCATCAATAATCAATCGATGAGTCTCAAATCCCAGACTATGAGAGCTGGTGCTGGGGAGGAGTGGGCGGCGGCTCATGCCAGCCTTAAAGTCTACAGAATAGGGCAGTATACGCAGACATAAGCTTGGTAATGGGAAGAACAGATTCTAATCTTGACCGGGTCTCTTGGCAGCCGCGTGACTGTGGCTGGTCACTGTGCCTTCCTGGGTCTCAGTATTCTCACCTATAAGGTAGGGCTGGTAAGAGAACTACTTGCTCCCTGCAAGCCAGGAAGATGAACTGGAGTAATGGGTGTGACAGTTTTAGTGGGGTGGGTACATAGCAAGCTCTTAGGGATAACGGTGACACTGCTGCTCATGCTGCTGGACCACGAAGAGACTGGAAGTGGCCCTGTGCCCCTGGTCTCCCAGGACCACACAGACCAGTCCAGTAGATGCCCTCTCTGCAGCAAGGCCCTGGGCAAGCTTCTTTTCTCCTGTTTTTGTTGCCTGTCCTGGAAAGCAATAGTAAAGCCACCAGCCCCTCATTCTTCCAGGACACCAGAGGCAAACAGGTTCGAACCTTCCTCCAAAGAGTCCCAAATGCAAGAAAGTTAGATGGGAAATACCTGCAACCATGGGAGTCAAGACATGGGGCACACAGGGTAGGAGTGGCCTTACAGGGCCAAGGGTGCAGGGAAGACAAAAGGAAGGGGCTCTTCATATGACAACTGCTCACATACTCAGTCCTTCTTTAGTTCTCCTTCCCCACATGGCCTGACTTTTTAGACTGCCCCTTAGCCTGCAAGGCCCAGGAAAAGGGAGAAAAGATAGGTATCCTTGGAAAGCCCCTCCCCCAGCATATGTCCCCAGCCTTCCCCATGGCCAAGGTTCCTGGCAAATGCTTTCTATGGAAAAACCATATAAATCCAGTCCTCCCAACAGCCCATGTAACGGACAGACTTTAAAGGAAGCAGTTGAGGGAACAGTCATGACTGGCTGTGATTGTGGGTGTAGAACCCCAAAAGTGGGTGGACCAAAGAAGAGCAGTCCAATCCGAAGAGGCAGACGACTTAAGGAAGGAAGGGTTCATTTTGGTTCACGGTTGGAGGTCACAGACCATCCTGGCAGGGAAGGCGTGGTGGCACCAGCTTGGGGCAGCTGGTCCCGTTGCACATGGAGGTCGGGAAGCAGAGAGATGAACGCTGGTGCTCAGCTCATTTTCTCCTTTATATCCTACCCAGGACCTCAGCCCAGGGGATGGGACCAGCCACACTTAGCACACAACTTCCGACCTCAACTGACATAATCTGTCTCTTCCTTCCCAGAAACACCCGGAGGCTTGTCTCTGCTGCGATTCTAGACCCTGAAGAGTAGCCAATATTGGCCATCACAAGGACGGGGTAGGCACGGTGAAGCTGGGAGAGGGGTGGGATTTCCAGAGGATGAATAATGGTGGAGAAGGGGCATGGCGGCAGCTGGTATGGGAGAGGTGAGGGGTGGTCCTGGGGTGCAGATGGGATGATGGCTAGCACAGCAGGGGTGCCCCTTGAGCCTGAGGGAGAGATAGGGGAGACGATGGGGGGCACTTGGTAGGTGTTGGTGGATAGGTGGTGAGGGCAGCGGGGTGTGTGCTGGGTGACACACACACATGCATGCGCGCACACACACATGCACACGTGTGCGCACACACATATACACACATGCACACACTCTCTCACACACACATCAGCCTCCTGTATTCTCACCTTAGAGCCTTTGCATGCTGTTCCTTCTGCAGGGAATGCTTGTCCCTGGCCAAGTTTCATGAACCTGGCCCTACAGCTGCCTCATGTACTGTATTTATTATGTTTACTGTGTTTCTCCTCCCATTAGAATCCACTCCCCAGAAGGGTGTGTGATGCTGTTTGCGCTTTCGTTTTTACCGTGGGAAGACATGCCTATCATTTCAGTAGGTGTACAATGCAGGGACATTAAGCACATTTGCAGCCTGGAAATATAGCTCACTGGCTAAGTGCTTGCCTACTATGCGCAAGGTTGTGAGTTCAATTCCCTGTCCTGCAGAAGAAGACAAGGAGGAGGGAGAGGAAGAAGGAAATAAGTCATTTAAAAATGACGAGCAAGGCATAATAGTTCACATCCGATTATGAGGAAGTAAGAGTATCACCATGAGTTCATGCCCAGCCTGGGCTATGAAGTAAGTTCTAGACCAGTCTGGGTACAGAGAAAGACTTGTCACAAAATTAACCCAAACAACCAACATTCCCAAGGGTGTGGCAGTCACTACTCTCCATGTTCTATACTTTTTCATTGTCTCTCAGATAAAATCGCCGCTCATTAGACAGTAACTCCCCACCCAGTCCTTCCAAGCCCTTGCTGCCCCAGTCTGCTTCCTGCCTCTGATTTCGTCACTCTAGGTACCTTATAGAAGTCGAAGCACACAATACTGTGTCTGGCTTATTTTACCTAGATTTCAAATTCCATGTTGTAGTATATATCAAAATTTCATTCCTTTTTATGGCCAGATAGTATTTCATTTTATGTAGATGCCACATTCTGGTGACAGCTGCATACCCAGTGCACAGCACAATGCCTGAAGCCAGAGCCCCACGAACGTGTTTGCTGAATGAATGGACTAATGATGGAAGCGAGTCTTTCTGGTCCTGCTTTGTAAGAAAGATCCTGGAGGGATGTTCATAGTGAAAGCAGTGAGTAGGGACAAGGGCAGTAAGGGGTGAGTGGGTGAGTGGCAGGAAGACAAGCAAGGGTGTGAAGTGGGGGTCCCCACCTGCCCTGGGCACAACAATCCTCTCTTCCCATTCTCATCACAAAAGAGAATGGGGAAATCTTCTGCAGGAGCTCAGGTTAAGGGTCCAGAGTCTCCTGACCAGACTTCTCATCACCCTTTAGGGTCCTCAGAATGCTTGTGGGGTGCTGTGTATTGATGGAGGTGTCCCAGGTCTGGAAGGATGGAGATGTCCCTTTGGACACCTGTTCTCAGCCTGTGAGTCCTGAGGGTCTAGGCTCCCCTGTGAGAGGGTCCAGATGTTCAGCTTCATCCCTGCTAATTAGCACAATTAATTAGCAAGTGGCTTTGTGGCTCTGGGAGTCCTGGGCTCCCTTGGTGGGCTGACGTAGCACTGTGAACAGGTGTTGTGTGTGTGTGGTGGTGGTTGGGGGGAGTAATAAGCAAGGTCAGTGGAGAAGACAGGCTTCAAGTTGACCCTTCCCTGGACCGAGGGTCCCTCTCCCCCACCCGAGAGTGATCGCAGTGACTTCTCTTTCCTCTGCCCAGTTCAGCCCAGGAAAGCTTGGTGAAGGAAGGAGTCAAAGACCCACCAACAAACCTGCAGAAGGACCAGGGAACTCAGTGCTACCTACTCCAGATTCCAGGATGGAGACCTGGCGTCTCTTAAGACGATGCTGTGCTCAGTGGAAGAATAAACAAATAAAACATGGTACATTTACAAAAAAAAAAATGCTGTGGGTGAATCAGCCCCTTCAGGAAGCCCACATGGAAGTGCAGCCACAGGGCTCTGAGATTCCCCGAGTCTAAGTCCACCGTGTGCTAGTGAGGCGGCTATCACTTGGAACCGGAATGCCATCCACAGTCCCGTGTGTTGAAGGCTTACTCCCTGGCTTGGTGCTTTAGGAAGGTGGAGCCTTTATGAGGCAGGGCTGATGAGAAACCCTCAGATTACTGGGTGCCTACAGGTTACTGTTGAAAAAAAAAGCTGTGAGACCCCCAGTTCCTCACTTCTCTGTCTTCCTTTCCATCAGTACAATGCACTTTGCTCTGTCACACACTTCCATGTGCTGTCTTGACAAAGGCCTAGAGCCACACAGTCACGGCCTGGAACTGTCAAAAGTGTAAGCCAAAATGAACCCTCTCTCTCTTTAAGTCATTCCCATCCAGAATGTGGAAACCCGATGGAGCTGTATGAAAGGCTGTCGTCAGGGGTGTGGTGTTGTGACCCTGACCATATGAAGGGCATGTGGGTGTGAGGAGTGTGTGCAGAGAGATGCCCAGTGCACGTGTGGATGCAGGACCCCTGGAGTACAACATGGATGTGCCAATGTGGACACAAGGGCGTGACTGTGACTGAGCCCCGAGGTGAGTAAGTGTGTCTGCGAGCGCTGGAGGTTGTGAGCCCGTGGTCTGTTGCACGTTAGCGTGAGTGACGGTGGGTGGGTGGGAGTGTACGCTGGCGGAGGAGAGGCATGACAATGCAGAGTGATGTCTGTCTGTCCTTCTGTCTCCCAACTTCCCCACTCTGCGGTCTCTGCAGCCCTACCCCCAAAGGATCTATAGGAGTGCCTTGCGGTGTTCCTCCTCGGACCTTGGCTGCCCTACCCCCTCACTGCAGGCCAGGACTTGATCACATCAGGATCTGGTGGCCACCGCCCCTTTCAAGTGCTGGATTAGCCAGGGAGTAACACAATGGGCGCATATGGCCTGAGTTGCGGGGTGGCCCAGGCCTCTTACTCAGCGCTGCTGGGATTAGACCTAATGAATTGGAAGGAGTTAACAATGCTTAGAGTCCAGTGGAGACCCAAGAGGCCGAGAAGGCCCCACGCGCCCGCCTTTCACTGAGAGGTGTAATCCGCTTTGAAATCAAAGGTGGTACAAAGTATGAATTTAAATTCGACATTTAGGGCTCCGGTGAGATGACGTATTCTAGAAAGGTCTCTTCTACTTCAAGGGGTTTGGAGCGAGGGAGGACCCAGAGGGAAAGAGCTAGGCCATCTGCCATGGAGGGAGGCCCAGGCTGGCCCAGGCTGGCCACTTTCCCTCAGTGGCTAGAGGAGGACTGGAAAGAGGGTGGGGTGGCTGAGCCAAAGGGGCTGGGATGGGGCTGGGGAGTGGACCGGGAGCTGTCCCCTCCTCACGTTCATATTTCCAATTTTCTCGATTTGCCGTTTGACAATTTTAAGGGTATAGTTCAGTGACATTAACCAGATGCCACAAATGCCACGCAGCCCTGACTAGCCTGTGTTTCTACAACTTTGAAACTCTCCACCAACTAGGGGATAACTCTTATTCTCTCTCAGAATCCTTTAGAAATTTCTGGAGAGATGGCTCCGGGGTTAAGAGCACCGATTGCTCTTCCGGAGGACCCAGATTCAATTCCCAGCACCTACATGGCAGTTCACAACTGTCTATAATTCTAGTTCCAGGGGACCTCACACCCATGGCAAAATACCATTGTACATTAAATAAAAAAAATAAATCCAAAAAATTTTTTAAAAAGAAATTTCCAATCTGCTCTATGGCTCTATGAATGTGCCTCTTTTATATGTTTAACATAATTGGAATCAACATAATAGCTATGTTTTGGTGTCTGGGATAATGTTTTCAAGGTTTGTCCATGTTCAGGCACATGATATAACTTCATTCCTTTTGGTGGCTGAGCAATATTCCATCATGTGTATAGGCCACACTGTTTGTATCTATTATTTTTTATTGATGGACACTTGGGTTATTTCTATCTTTTAGTTACTATGAATAATGTTTCGATGAGCAACGTTGGGTAAAAGCTTGATTTCAGTTATTTTGTTTGTTTGTTCCTTTGAGATGATGTCTCACGTAGCCTAGGTTGACCCTGAACTATGTAGCTGAGGATGGTCTTGAACTCCTGATTCTCTTGCCACTGCTTCCCAAATGCTTGTCTTTTAAATATTCACCGCCACACCTAGCTTTGTTTGTTTGTGGTTTGTTAGTACAGATTGCTCAAACTGGAAATCCTCCTGCCTCTGGGGTGCTGGGATTACGGGTGTGTGTCATAGGGCAGGGCTGGGCTTTACTTTCTGAGGGGTATCTACACTGGTCTCTACCACAGATACACATTTTACACATCAGCAGGAGCATCCGGGGCTCTGACTTAGCCAGCCTGGCCAGATTTGTAGGTTTGCTGTGTTTGCAGCCATCCCAAAAGGGAAAAAGGATGTCTCCTTGTGATTTTGATCTGCATTTCCCAAGGACTCATGGTGAACACTGGGCCCTGTCCATTCTCTGATAGATTTCCTTTGACCCATTTCCCAGATAAGTAAGCTGAGGCCCCATGCTCCCTGGTATGGAGTGGCATTCCAGCCGGTTCCATCCAGCTCGGAATCTATAGGCTCCTGTCCTTCCCTACCCTTATCCCTCCAGCCACCACAAGTGACTCCCAGGTCCTCAGTCACCCCTAGTACTCTGTTCAGTTCTGCCTGGTGGAGGGCAGTTAGGGCTGTGCTCACTGTCGGCAGGCAGTGGAACCACTTTGTCCCTGCCTCTGTGGATCCCTGCACCATGCCTGCCTGCCAGACAGAGCTGTAGCTGCCCCCTCGGGGCTCGTGGGGAGCTCTGTGCCCTCTCCCACACTGCGGCAGGTAGGAAGTACTGGCCGAAACTCCAGAATCTTCTCCAAGAACAGGAGCCTGGTTTCCCTGCCCCACAAGGGCTCAGAACAAGGAGTCAAGAGGGTCAAGGAAGTGTTTCCTCATCTGTACCTCCTCGGGAGCCATTTGATTGACAGAGCTGAGGGAATAGGAAAACAGTAGCACTTCCAACATTCGTTGAGATCTTACTATGCGCCAGGCCGCCATGCTCACCCTTCACTTGAAAGCATGCATGCGTGTGTGTGTGTGTGTGTGTGTGTGTGTGTGTGATGAACTTGGGTAATCACACATGCCTAACAAGTGTTCTACCCCTACATCCCAGCCATAGTCATTATTAAAGGGCTTCTCTCTCTCTCCCCCTCCCCCTCTGCCCCTTCCTCCTCTCCCCCCCCCCCCATCTGAAAATCAAACCCAAGGCCTCAAGTACTCTAAGTAGATGCTCTACAACTGAGTATAACCCCCTAGACCTGTTACTTCCAATTTTTGGAACACAAATATTGAACTCCTCACAGAAAGGCTCTTGACGCCTTGGTGGCCACCCTTGCCCTGCCCACAGGCTTCTCTTCTCCAGCATGGCTCCTCATCCCACTTCATCCCCATTGCCTGCAGTTGGGTGGTGCGGGGTTGGTGGTGGGAAAAATCACATCTCATCTTTCACCTGTACTCATCTATTGGAATGGGAAGATGCAGCCCTCCCTGCAGGGGGAGGGGAGGGGAGCAGTCTCCATTCACTTCAGACTTGGAAACGGAGTCTCAAATAAATCAGGCAACTTGTCTGATATCACACTGATGGTGGGGATAAAGACTGGTCTCAGTTCTCTCTCTCTCTCTCTCTCTCTCTCTCTCTCTCTCTCTTTCTCTCTCTCTCTCTCTCTCTCTCTCTCTCTCTCTCCTCTCTCTCTCTCTCTCTCTCTCTCTCTCTCTCTCTCTCTCTCTCTCTCTCTCTCTGTGTGTGTGTGTGTGTGTGTGCGCACCACATGAATGTGTGGTGGTTAGACAACTTTCGAGAGTTGGTTCGTCCCTTCCCACAACATGGGTTCTGGGGATTGAACTCAGGTCATCAGGCTTGGCTGCAAGCACCTTCACTCACTGAGCCCTCTCACTGACCCTGGTTACAGCTCTTTTGCTCTTAGAGCTCTTTCCTTCTTTCACCCACCCAGAGTAGTCATGGGAAAACAACCCCAACTTTAGTCAACTGGAAGCTGGCTGCTCCCCAATCTGTGATAGTCTCACCTCTAAGATGAGAAGAAATCTATCTGGCAATTGCTGCCGTCAGGCCTTTAGAATATGAGGAACATTCAGCCCGTGTCTGCACACAGTAGGTCTTCCTTAAAGGACTTTTCTTACGCTCTTCGGGTGTAACTCTCACCTGCTTTCTCTCGAGGGTCTGCCACAGTGGGAAATGAGAATTTCTAGGCTGGAAGGTAGTCCATGGCCTTTGAAGTGACAATGACAGATGGGGGTGGTGGCTCTCCCAGGCGCTGGGCCAGCCCCACAGTGCGTGTCCACCAGTCCCCGGACATTTCCTCCCTCCTCCTGGCCCACGATGAGGTGTCATTTGCTGCCTGTCCCTCCTCGTCATCGATTTCCAAGTCGTTAATTAACGGGGCTTGTCAGTTGGGAAGATGAATTCTGTCCTCGGCTCTCAGGGGCTTTTGTTTTGGGATTGTAAATGTTATAGATCCTCTATGATGGAAGGCCGAGGGGTCAGGGGGCGCTGGGCTGCCCAGTGGGGATGGCAAGCAGAGAGATGAAGGCTGTGGGCCTAGTTGGTCTGAGACGGGGCCCCCAGTTGGGGATGGGGTAAAGAGGGAGTTCCCCGTCACCCAAAACTCCACAGATCCAGCCGTGCCCAGTATGGAGGCAGACTGGAGGGGCATTTGGGAGTCCAACTCAATCTGACAGGGAGACATATTCTTAGGGAGCAGCTATTCTGATGAGGGGTGTTTTTTTGGAAATAGCCATCTTCATAACATAGTCACTGCTTCAGTCTTGGGGAGCCCCAGTCAGATGGAAGAAACACAGTCTGCATACTAGGAAAACTTTTAGTCAGGTGAGGGTGACCAGTTCTGGCCTGGGGGAACTGCCCCTCCTCCCCCCACAATCTAATAGAAGAAGCCAGACTGGTCCTGGAGAGTATGGATTTTCAAAGGTGAAGTGTCATCTGCAGGGAAAGCCACTCATGGCTTGAGGGAATGGGGTTTGAGTCCTGTTTGTTTTCTGGGGTTTAGAACATTGAATAACCCAGTTCTCTGCCATCGACTTTCTGGAACCCTAGTACTGAACTGCTGACTGGAGTCGGGGAGCCCTGGCTTCTCCAAGATGGAGTTGAGATCAAGGTAGGGCAAAGGACAAGCTCCCTGTTCCACTGTGTGGCTCTGCAGGGACTAGCTAGATATGGTCTAGAGTCCAGCAGAACCTCCGGGAAGCTCAGCAGGAGCAGTAAGATGGCTTTCATCTTGCTGTGTGACCGTGGGAGTCTCCATTCTATTTCTGGGCCTCTTTTTCCTCATGAGCAGTAGAACAAAGATTTGGTCCCTCCTAATTCCAAGAAACAGCAAGTATGGAGGCTGGAAGCTTCACCGCATCTTTTGGTTAAGCCATCCAGCCCCTTTGAACTGCCCTTCCTTCTCTGTGGGCTTGAGGGAGGACCACAGCTCTGGTGGTTGGTGTGGTGAGAAACCAAGGGGCTATGGGAAGAGTGCTTGGCCTGGACAGAGCTTGGCTAAGCGGTTAAGCCTTCACGATTATCTTATGATGGGATCACTAGAAAAACAGAGGCTCCGGGACTCCTGAGAAAAACCATTCTTGGCACGAGCAGATACACAGGTTCCAGAGTGCTGCCCAAAGTGGCATAGTCACGTGACCAGATGAGCTACTTCAGCTCTGTGGGCACTTTCTTGGGGCCGTGACAGCTGTCCCTTCTGCCCCGGGGCTTCTTCATGCTCCCCACTACATGAAGAGACAACCTGACACCTATGTGCTTCGGGGTGGACCAGAAGTTCAGTCTCCAGCCTGCTCCTCTTGGAAGCTTCTGGCTTCTTAGTCCTGCTGGGGCCGAGGGTGCAGCCTGAATTGGGCAGCTGGGTCAGGGAGATTCTGGACATAAGAAGCCCCCATCATTGGTTGCTTTAATCTCTGGGGACAGTGGATTAGAAAGGAGGAGGAGTCCCCACACTGCTAGTGGTAGTGCTAGGGTCCTTTGGTTGAGAGACAGCCCTGAGGCGAGGGGACTGCAGAAAGCAGCTGCTGCCTTCCATGAATCTAGGGCCTCACATGGCCCATCTTCGGGAGCGGGGTTGCTGGGGTGGGGCAGCAACTGACTTTTAGTGCAGGGAGGTTGTGGGGCCAGCTCTGGGAGCCCTATCTTAGGACATGAAGTTGATTCCAGGGTGGAGAGGCATGCCCTCATTCTCCCCCAAATTCTTAGATGTCCCTGATGCAGACCCCTGTTTTACAAATGAAGGGGCTGATAGACAGATCTAGCCAGACCCTTAACCAAGGGAACATGAGGAGTCACTGGTGGAGTAGGGTCAAGTCCAGTCCTCTGAACTCAGCTTAGTGCTGTCCTCCATCACTGCCTAGAGGGTTGAGGCCAGGCCCAGGCCAGATGCGTCTGGGATTTACAGTTCATTCCACTGGGGCCTTCTGTGAAAGCCCCCCGTGCAGCCTGGGAGCTGCTATTGTGAATGAGGGAGGAGATGAGCCTCAAGCCAGTCAGTGATTGGAAATGAATGGATGTTAGATTGCTCTCCTTGGTTCTAGTGGGTCCTAGAGGAGCCGGCTTTCCTTCAGCATCCCCACATCATCTCCCCAGACACTGTCCTGAGTGGAGCCCACACTTCCTGGAGTCTCAGGATGCAGGGAGTCTGGGGTGAATAGGGCAGGCAAAGGACCACAGTGTGGTATGGATCAGGCCAGCCGGGAGACATTAGAGCTATGCTTGGGGGTAGAGGAGTGCCTGTGGATGCCTGGGTCCCTGCCCTGGTCTGGGTAGAGCATCCCCTCCGTGGTCCTGAAGCTGAGCTTTTCTGTCCCTGTAAATCACCAGCTAAGGGCCTGGTATCTGGATGGAAAAGTGGGGTGTGGCTCTGGTGGGGAAATTGACATCAGGGATGTTCTCCTCCGTGCTAGGAGGTTGAGTGAGGCTATAGGAGCTTCACTGTGGCTCTTAGTAAACATCGTTCTCCCCAAAACAATGTATCACTCCTCTGAGAACAAAAGCAGGTGTGAGGCTACTCTGAGAAGGATGCAGGCTAGACTCAAGCCAGAACTTCCCAAACACTGGGATGGTTTGGGATGGTCCCCTTACACAGGAACAGGTGAGTGAGGGAGGATGGGACAACATGCAGAAACCTCTATCAGGTCAGATAGTGGATGGCTTGCATGTGCCAGACTCTACCTGGTCTGGGTGCTACTGAGTGTGACTGATGTCTGCTGAGCCCCCTGAGGCCGGAGGTCAAGGTGGTCTAGATGGACCCACCTTCCCTGGGGTTGGAGCCTCCCTGCTGATGTCTCCAGAGCCAGAGTGGTGTGAGAACTGTAATTTTACTTTCAGCAGTGTTCCACCTATTTAACTAGCCATGGTGTGCACATGGAACAAATTCAAAAAGCAGAGGTAGGTGACTGTGGAGAGCCAAGAGACCCCTGTGACCAGTCCCCATCACTCCTGCTGGGAGCAATGACTAGGGGCTATCTTACCATGGAGCCTTCCAGAGATAGCTTAAATGTGTATGCTGGGGGGGTGTTCGTGTGTGTGTGTGTGTGTGTGTGTGTGTGGGTGTGTGTTTGTGTGTGTGTGTAATGATGTTTAGATAGACTAGTAGATGACAGTGCAAAGTCTTTTTAAACATTTATTTATTTGTATGCTCTCATACACGTGCCTGCATGCATGTGTGAGTGCACGTGTGCACATGTGCTCATATGTGTGTCATGCTGACCTGTGGAGGTCAGAGAACAACTAGTGGGAGTCAGTTCTTTTCTACCGTCTGAGTCCCAGGGATGGAACTCAGGTCGTCAGGCTTGGCTGCAGGAGCTGAAGAAGAGCAGAGTAGAGTTGAATCGAGTCGAGTCCAGTAGAGTCCGGTCGGGTCGGGTCGGGTCGGGTAGGGTAGGGTAGGGTAGAATAGAGTAGAGTAGAGTAGAGGCACTGTCCTCTAGGCAGCCCTCCCTCCCTCCCTCTGCTTTCTATGGTAGTACTGGGGTTGAGCTGCCGAGGCTCTCTCACATGCAAGGGCTCTGCTCCTGAGATACTCTATCCCCCTCCCCCTCCAGCTGCTCTTGCTAGAACCAGTGGTGCCAGCCCACCACCCCCACCCCCCCGCCTCGTTCCAGGAGGGTTTTGGATAAAGGTTGCATATGTGTGTGTCAAGGCCGAGGAGTGCTCTCTGTGCAGAGGTAGGGATGGGCTGTGGAGAGGTGGGGGTCTGTGTCGGTGAATCTGTTGAAAGGTCAGTGAAGACCAGGTGAATGATGTGACTTGCAAAACCTTTGCAGAGGTGCCTGGTGGCACTCAGGTCCAAGATAGGTACAAGCAAGGGAACACTCCAGAAGAAAATCTGCCACACCATGGGGGTGAGCAGCCAGGGTCAGGTCACCCTATGGTCTCCCTAAGCTTTGCCTTGTGTTTGTTTGTAGAGATTCTGGCAGGAATCTGCCCTCCTGATCCTGAGGCCTCAGGTTGCAGGGCTCAGAGCTGCCCTGGGGACATGGAGGGACATTTGGTAACTGACCCCTTGAGCCTGATGCCCCCTGATCCCAAGGCCAGATACAGAGGGGAATGCAACTGACCTTAGGGCCTCAGGACACTCAGAAGGCTTCCTCTAGGGCAGAAGACCCTGGAAAGAGCTCCTACCTGGCAGTTTCCAAAGGAGACTCATGACAGCTTGTTTCCATAATGTGGTCAAGTCTGAGTTACTTTTGTTTTCCTTCTGATTTTGTTTTTCAGACAGAATCTCACTATGCAGCCCAGGCTGACCTAGAAATGTCTCAGACTCCAAAACCTGGGATTACAGATGTGTATCACCACACCCAGAGAGCCCTTGTATTTCAAAACTTAAGTGCAGGAATATTAAGAACACAGACAAAGGTGTTGTCATGAGTACAGTTACCCGTCTGGTCACACCACCCTACACACATGTTCATTCACCCATGGGCCACCAATCCCTGCATGCAAATTAATCCATGTGGTCACCATGCATGGTCACATATTCACTCACAGGTTACCCAGCCTCACATGCAGACTCCCCCATGTTATCACACTTCCTCACGCACACACTCATCCATGCACACATACCCTCACCACTACGCAAGCCTCCTTGCAGCACGGAACATGGCTAGCACAAGACTTCCTCATAATTCTTCCCCTAGCACCCCCTCCAAAGTGACCATAAACATCTTAGGCACTCATGCAGCAGGTCCCCTCTGTTTCACACCCTTCAGGATGGGTTGTGTCTGTGCGCTTCATTGTAGTCAAGGATGAAGCAGTGGTTTGCTGTCTTAACGTGCTGCATAGGTTTGAACTGCATGGCTACACTCCTGCTTATGTGCACCAGCATTCCCGTTTTATGCATCACTGGGGGTGGGACCCAGGGACCCATGCACCCTCAGCAAGCACTCTACCAGCCAAGTTACTCCCCCAGCCCAACTTTCATGCAAAAGAAATGTATTCTACACATACAGAAAGGTATACAGGAGGAAACACCTAGATGAGCCTTCGCAGCATGAACACACGGCACGTCCTGCACCCAGAAGAGCAAGCAGAACATTACCTGAAGCCCTCCTGTCCTATTTGTCAAGTGAGGACACCTTCACAGATAACCATTTTCCTGGCTCTCAGAAACTAGCTCCATCTTGGATTTTTACAAACTCGATAAAAATGGAATCACGTAGGATTGACTTACACTTGTCACACTCATCGTGAGGTTCGTGAGAGTCGTTGGAAGTGTGTGTGGTCATGTTTGTGCTTCTTTGGGATTGCAGTGTTCTAGGATGTGTGACTGAGTCTGTCTGCTCTTCTGCTGGTGTCCGTTCTGCTGTTACACAAAGGGCTTTCCCGAAGCTTTCGCGTGTGTCTTTGACAAACTTGTCTGTGCTTCTTAGAGCATCCTCGCTGCAGACAAACCCCTCAGACTTAAATGCATTGGGTCAGTTTTTAACTAAAAGGCTATTTTTTAGACAAGTTTTTGGGTTGACAGAAAAACTGAGTAAAGGGGGCAGTTTGCACACACTGTCTGCACTTCTCAAGGCTTGCCTTGGTGCGATATATCCTCTACAACAGTGAGCCAGTATTAAAATGTTCTTAGTAGCTCAGTTCAGTTTACTGTGAAGTCTCACGACTTCCAATGAGTGTACCACTTCATGTGCCCATCACCACACAGAATGTCTTCACCGCTCTAAAAGCTCCTGGACTCCACTCTTCACTCTTTGGCCACCCCTAACCTCCATGGACTTTTCTACTGTCTCCATACTTTTGCCTTTTCCTGACTGCTGTCTAGTTTGAAATCAGGCAATATAGCTTTTTGTGTTTTGGTTTGGTTTTGGGGACAGGATTTCTCTGTGTAACCCTTGCTGTCCTGGAACTCGCTCTGTAGACCAGGCTGGCCTTGAAGTCACAGAGATCCGTGTGCCTCTGCCTCCCGGGTGCTGGGATTAAAGGTGTTCACCACCATGCCTGCATTCCCTATTTCTTCTTCACACTGCGTAACATCCCCTTGTACGGGTTTTCTGTAGTTTATGCATTTGAGTGAAAGGCATCTTGGTTGCATTTGAGGCTGATCAGTTTTGAACACAGCTGTTGTGAGCTCCTGTGTGTGGTGTTTTAGTGTGGCCATAGGCCTCAGCTCCCTTGGGTAAACACCCTGGGGTACCACCTCTAGATATAGTGTGCCCCATTTGCCTTTGTAAGATAGTGCTTGCTGCTCCAAAACAGAGGTATTATTCTATACCCCCCACACCCCGCCCAGCAATGAGGACAGAGTCCTGTTATTCTATGACTTCCTTAGCATTTAGTGTGGCTGGTGGTTTTTATTTTGCTCACACTTGTGGGGTATATGGCATCTCCTGGCCGCTTTTGGTTTGCAGGTCTTGAAAGACATAAGAGGCGGAGGCTTTCTCCATCTGTGTGGTCTCTGAGGAAGACAGTTCAAATCCTGTGCTCGCTTTTTCACAAGTTGCTTTTACTTATTGCTGAGTTTTAGGGCTCTGTGTTATTTAGAGAAAATTTTTTTAATAGATTAATGTCTTACAAACATTTTCTTTCAGTAATTATCCCTTACACTTGGGAACAAAGAGAAGCAGGAGGATCAGGAGTTCAGGGTCAACCTTAGCTACATAATGAGTTCAAGACTAGCCTGGACTACACAGGACTGTTTTAAAGAGGAAAAAAAAAGCACATTAAACTGAAATTTCACATCATACAACAACCTGGGAAAACAGATTAATTTGTCATGAAAGAATGTAACTTTAAAAATAAATAAAATAGCTGGGTATGGTGTCATATACCCATAATCCCAGCTCTCAAGAAGCTGAAACAGAAGCCTGAACTACATAGTGCGAGCCTGTCTCATAAAAACAAACACACATATAGACACACACACAGGTAAGAGGCTTGTGTTATTCTGTCTTCAGTGAGTCTTGTCCCCTGCAGGCTCTCTGGGTAAAGGTACATGCCACCGAGCCTGACATCTCCAGACCCACACAGGAGAAAGAACGCACTCCCACAAGTTGTCCTCTGGCCTCCAGACCGGCACCCTGAGACTTCCTTTTAGTTAAAACCAGAAAGTGTGAAAAATAAATTGAGACATTTTGTTTCTCGACGGAGTAGATGTATCTCCGAAAGGAATCTTTGGGCATCAGGGATACGGTTCACCTACTGGCCCCATTCTTTCTCATTCACCATTAAAAACCCCTTTGATCGTCCACCCAGTGTGAGTATACCCCTCCCACTACCAGTTCTGGAGGGAAGCCTTCTAATGCATCAAGCCCAAAGCTCCTGAGAACTTTTCTCTTCTCCGTTCCCACTTCCGCACTTTGGGACTCCTAGGATCAAAGAGAACCCATTTGTCCTGCAGGGTCATCTACCTCAGTAGTTTTCATCTTAAAAAAAAGTGAGGAGGGACCCTTTAATCCCAGAATTTAGGAGGCAGAGGCAGAATGATCTGAGTTCGAGGGCAGCCTGGTCTACAAAGCAAGTTCCAGGATAGCCAATGCTAAAGAGAGGAACTCAAAAAACAAAAAAGTTAATAAGCAAAAGTGAGAAGGGGTTCAAGAGATGGTTCAGAAGTTAAGAGCAATTGTTGCTCCTGCATAGAACCTGGGTTTAATTTCCAGCACTCATATGGCAGCTCACAACTGTCTATAACTCCGGAACCCTCTTCTGACCTCTGAGGGCACCAGTCATGTGCTTGATCTACAGACATACATGCAAGCAAAACACTCATATACATAAAATACAATCTTTTAAAATAAAACTTTTAAAAGTTATTTATTTTATTTTATTTATTTTGATTTTGAGACAGGGTTTTTCTGTGTAATAGTCCCGGCTGGCCTGGGACTTACTCTGTAAACCAGGCTGGCCTTGAACTCACAGAGATCCACCTGTCTCTGCCTCCCAAGTGCTGGGATTAGAGGCATGTGCCATCATGCTCAGCAAAAAAAAAAAAAAATTTTTTAAAGGTAAGGGGAATGATACCATCTTCCGGGTCTTATGTCATCTGGTATCTTCTGATAAAGAGAGGCTGTCTTATGATTACTATTGCTGTGGTGAAACACCATGACCAAAAAGCAAGTTGGGGGAGGGCTAGAGAGACGGCTCAAAGGTTAGGAGCACTGGCTTCTCTTCCAGAGGATCCAGGTTTCAATTCCCAGCACCCATATGGCAGCTCACAACTGTGTGTAGCTCCAGTTCCAGGAGATTTAACACTTTCACACTGACATGCATGCAGCAGGCAAAACATCAATGCATGTGAAATATAAAAATTAATTTAAAAAACTTTTTTTTTTAAAAAAAGCAAGTTTGGGAGGAAAGGGTGTGTTTAGTTTATACTTCCATATCACTGTTCATCATAAAAGGGAATCAAGATAGGAACTCAAAAAGGGCAGAACCTGGAGGCAGGAGCTGATACTAATTAAGAAAATGCCCTGGGGCTGGAGAGATGGCTTAGTGGTTAAGAGCATTGCCTGCTCTTCCAAAGGTCCTGAGTTAAATTCCCGGCAACCACATGGTGTGTCACAACCATCTGTAATGGGGTCCGGTGCCCTCTTATGGCCTGCAGACATACAGACAGACAAAATATTGTATACATAATAAATAAATAAATATTTGTTTTAAAAAAGAAAATGCCCTGCTGGGCAGTGGTGGCACATGCCTTTAATCCCAGCACTCGGGAGGCAGAGGCAGACGGATCTCTGTGAGTTCGAGGCCAGCCTGGTCTACAAGAGCTAGTTCCAGGACAGGCTCCAAAGCCACAGAGAAACTCTGTCTCGAAAAACAAAAAACAAAAAACAAACAAAAAAAAAGAAAATGCCCTATAAGCTTGCCTACAGTCTTTAGGCTTAATTGAGGTTCTGTCCTCTCAAATGACTTTAGTTTGTGTCAAGTTGACATAAAAATGGCCAGCACAGACACAGAGCAAGGTGAGGGCTGAGCACCATACCTGCTCCCCACCTGTGTATTGGCCATGGAAGGGAGTGGGGGCTCTGTAGTCTTGCCTGGCACCTCAGCATTTGCTAAAAAAGGAGCCCTGATCTGAGAGGCTAGAGGTTCTGCCATAAATAAGCTAAGTTTACATCCTGAAGAGAGACTTAGAATAATTCTCTTTGGAGACAGTTGTCTCATGTGGCCCAAGGTAACTTCAAAGTCCCTATGCATTTGGGATTGGCTTTGAACTCTGGTTCTTCTGCCTATACCTTTCAAGTGCTGTGATTATGGGTGTGTGCCACCATACCTGCCTGTCTTAGGATACTCTGATTCAATCTCTTCATTTCATAGACTAAGAATCTGGAGGCTAGAATTGCCAGGGACAGAGCAAAAGCCTGTGGGTCAGGCAGAGATTTCTCAGTGCTATGATTAAGCATTGGGCATCAATCCCTAACTCCTGAGCTATCTGACTAAGGAGAGACATTACTGTGTGACCCTGGACATGTATCTTCCTCACTCTGGGCTTTAACATGAGTGATTAGCCTCCATGGCTTCTTTGAGGCTCTTGTGTTTCCAAAGGTTGAAGGATACACCCATCTGACTCCATCCAAAAGACTAAGGTGCTTCAGATAGGAGCATAGCAGCAGCAGAGGGGTACAGGGAGGTGACTGGATGAGACTGAGCATGGGCAGATGAGACCCCAGGGCCTTTGCAGTACACAGGGAAGCATTTAGCATGTGCTCAACTCAATAAATTTCCTTCCCTTTGTGTGTGTGTTGGGGGGGGGGGGCGCTTTCCATTTCTGTTCTGTATGTCTTCCACTAAATGGAGAAAAGCATTTATGATGGACGAGTCGAACCCAAGTCTTCGCTCCTATTAGTACAGTCCAGTTAGGGCCCAGACAGTCTGCGGGTGAGATGCTTGCTGTGCAAGCCTACAGGTCTGGGTTCAACCCTAGAGCCCAATCTTTGGTAGAAGGAGAGAAACCAATTTAAGAATCAACTTATGAAAGTTGCCCTCTGACCTCCACACATGCATCAGGATCTACAAAACCCCCATCCTCTCTCTCTCCATCCCCCCACCAAAATAAAAACTTACTTTAAAATGCGAAAGAAGCCCAGTTAGTGTGGGGACGTGACTCGGTTGGTAGAGCATTTGCTTAGCACAAAGCCTTGGGTTCAGTTCCTAGCATCACACGAAATCTCAACATTCAGAAGGTAGAGACAAGCGGGTCAGGAGCTCAAGGTCATTGTTGGCTCTCTAGCAAGATTGAGGGCAGCCTGGGCTACATGAGGCACATGGAGTGGTGTGATATTACTTCCTCATGCGCTCCTGCTAACTCTTGACCCTTCCTGAAGATTTTCTAAGTATGGGTCCATCTGCGACCTGGTGTCATGTTTGGGGACATGGTAGCAAGGTTCTTGGATGGAGCTTAGCTATTATTCTACAGCTGCTGGAGCAGGGCAGCCCTGCCCATCATGTAAAGATCCAGGCTCTTCACTACCGGCTCAGCCTTGGGTCACCCCTGTTGAATGACTCTAGGTAGCCAGCAACAGAGGAGCAGGTCAAACAACTAGTCATAGTCGGATTCCTAGAGTTGCTGGGCTGTTTGCTGCTCCTTGCACTGGGAGCTGGATCTTAGACCTCTCTGTCTGGCCTGAGGCAACCAGGCAGCTAAAGTGAATGGACCTTCCTTATCAAGAAAGGAAACAGGAAAGAAACAAAGGAGGAAGGAAGGAATAGAGAGAGGGAAATGAAAGGAAGGTGAACTTGAAACGACAGGCTGTAAGAACTTTCGAAGATGGCCTTGTTCACCTCTAGTCCTCTCGGCTGGTTCCTTGAGACTTGAGTATCGGAGAGGTCACACGTCAAAGTTCCGACCCCGTGGATGTCGCTGTCCCTGGTGCTGAAACACCTCAGTCAGGTCATGGTGCTTTATCTCACTCTGAAACACTGAGGATTTCCTGTTTGTTCTCTATCTGGAATTCTTAACCAGGCAAACGGAGGGGCAGATCCTGAGGCAGAAGAGAGGTCACCAAAGGAGAAGGGCATAGGGACAGAGTCTTCAGAGAGACGTGGCGGTGGCAGCCTGCCAGAGAGAAAAGAATCTTTGACATTGTTTTCAAACAAAGGCAGTTATCTGGAAAAGAACCAACCACCATACAACTCGAGCCTAAATACAAAATGAGTGAAGAAGAATAAGAAATGTGTGTCTCAAGCGAAGCAGGGCTGAGCGTGTGTCAACACGAGCAAACTAATTCAGACGGGCATGCAAACACAATGGGAGGAGTGATGGGTTGACGATCGTTATTCTTTGTTTTTCTTTTCTTGCCTGATGAAAAATTTGCAAATTTTTATGCCGCCAAAAAGCAATCAAAACTGTGATTATGTTTCACAACTTTGACAGCTAGTTTCATGTACTTTAAGTAGTTCTGGTCTGTGTTAGACAATTCAAACAATTTGCTTTCCCTCTGGAAGCTGAAGAAGGGCCACACGTACCTTCCTTCCCACTAAGCCTGTAAGTATAAGAGCTTATTTTTTTTTTCTCACCATGATCCTGGAGGTAGGGGCTACTTCGATTAATGAGGAAATGGAGTGTCAGACTGTAGGGGCCCGTCAGAGACGAGAACTGGAGTAGGTATTCTGGTTCTGTATCCTGCCTCCTAAGCCCCAAGGAGTCTACCCCTTGATATCTTCCTTGACCGTAACACAACCAGACCCAGGCTTCCTGACTCCTATGTGGCTCCTTCCTTCCCATCATCACCATGAGGTCCAGTGTATTGCTGACGGGATGGAGAAGAGAAAGTGAGACCCTGCTGAGACCCAGCCTCCTCTGCATCCCACAGTTCTGATAGGGAGGAAGATCCAGTTTCCAGGCCCCATTGAAATCTGAGCCAGGTGCCCCTCCCACAGCCCCTGTGTTCCTCTGCCTGGTGAGGAGACGGGAGGACTGAGGGCACAAGGAGAAGCATTGTTCCCTTCTTCGCCTGGTGTAGCCATGGTGGCCCAGCTGTCAGCAGAGCGTGGAGGAGTTTGTGTAACTTTGCTGGGGGTTAAGAGCAGGTCAGTGCAGGGCTGCAGCTCGGGTCACTCTCCCAAGCCAGGCAGCCCCGTGGGAACAGGAATGCATACCTGCCACCCATGCCCTGAAACGCAGAGGGCAGCCTGAGCCTTGGGGCATGAAGACGCAGACCCCACATTCCCTGCTTCCCTGCTCTAATCCTCAACTTCAGCCCTGAGACAGCTCACAGAAGCCTGACCTGACAGGGAGCCAGGAGCCAGGCTCTCCAGCGCATGCATTGGACAGGAAATAAACTTAGACCCAGGAAGGAAAGAAAAGTTAGCCTGAACTGGGGCTCTTACTGAGTTTATTCATCCATCCAACAAACAGGTGCAGTGCTAGGCACAGCCATTATCCTTGGGGTTTACGATAGTTTTCACTCAGACTGACATTCAGGAGGAAATGAGAGGTTTGGAGAGGGCATGAAAGACATTTTCTCCTCAGCCCAAACAGTGCCCACCTCCAAGGTTGCATAGCTGATTTGAAGTGTTACAAACCTGTCCCCCACAGGGCACATGGCAATCTATACATATGGTGTGTAGGAAGTCAGATGGATGAGGGTTATCTTAGCAAGCCATCGTACCCTTTCCCCCATCGCCTGACAAATTGTATGGCAGAGCGGCATCAATTCCATGCAACAATGTATCTGAGCAGAGTACTTAATGGATTATCTTCTGGGAAGGTTTCCAGGAACCAAGGAGCCTACCATATTGGGAAGTCAGTCCTGATAGATTCCTTCCTCCTTTGATTCATTTCCGCATTGGTCACAGGGGATGTGAGTGCAGCCGGCTTGTGCTTCCGGTGAAGCTCTCCCCATCCCAGGGTGTGAGAGGCCTGGCAAAGGGTCATGGGTGTGGGAGTGCAGAGGTGTGTTCACACTCTAGGATTTTGTTAGCCGTCAACAGAGCTAAGTGGGTGAAGGGAAACACAGAGTTTAAGCAGTACTTATGGGTTTATGGGTGTCCTTATATACTCTCTATTTCCTCTCTCTCTCTCCCTCTCCCTCTCCCTCTTCCCCTCCCTCCCTCCCTCCCTCCCTCCCTCTCTCTCTCTCTCTCTCTCTCTCTGGGTGTGTGTGTGTGGCTGGGGTGCGATTTATCCTCAATTCACAGAGGAGAAAACTGTGGGTCTGAAGACGCAAGTTGCCTAAGGGCATGGGGCCTGTGAGCCGCAGAGATGGAAGCTACCCTCAGGTCTGAGGACTCCCTCTTTCTCAGAGAGGTCATGTGATTTGGGTGCCTCCATATGTGCTGAGGGATGGGACATGAAATAGCAGTAGCAGGCGTGTTCCTCCAAGGGAGAGAAGAGTCTAGCTGGGCAGAGGCCTGGAGGTTGGGGAGTGGAAGTGGAGGAGGGGCTTCTATCCGGCCAGATGTATGGGAGGCAGAGTGAGTTCATGGCTTGGGTTAATGATCCCTGCTGCCCGGATCACCCAGTGGTGGGAATAGGTGGCCAACATGGAGCTAGCTGAGTGGGGAGGCGCCCTCTGAGGCTCATGTGGAGGCAGCTCCTTACTCAAGCTCTCCCTAGGGAGACAGAGCCCTGAGCTTATCCCACGGTCCCCCACCCCCCCACCGTTGTTGCCATCCTCACTGAGATCCCAGCGGGCACTCCCCCAGACCACTGCACCTGCCTCCCAAGGGTCTCCTGTCCCAACTTCCCCAGCTCTGGCAGAGTTCCATTGTACATAGAAGCCTGCTCCGGCCACTTCTTGCCAAAGAACCACACACACACCCCACCACCAAAGCCTGAGCCTGAACTGGCTTTCTTTACAGCCTGATTCACCTTTATAATCCTGAGCACAGGCTCTTCTGTGTGCAGTTTGTTCCTCTTGTGTGGGACCCATCCCCTCTTTCTGACATTGATCTGTCCTCAACATACAACCGGTTTTCTCTTTTGGTATTCAACCCCTTTGCACCTGACAAGGGTAAGCTCCATGTCTGAGGCTCACAGCGGGCAGGCTGGGATCTTGGCCAAGAGATGACAATGGTTGTTGTTACCTGGTGCACCCCCCCTTGCCACTCAGAAAATGGTGTGCACCTGCATTAGGGGAGTTAACTCCTTGGGGATTCAGGCTAGGCAGGGCCTGGGTTTCTGTCTATTTTGTCTCCTGCTAAGGAACACAAGCTCCTCTGGTGTCTCCCTGGTTCCCTCTGGCCCCAGTGTGACACTTGCTTCTGGGTCAGGCACAAAAGCCAGCAATGGCATAGGAGGGGGCGGGACAGAAGTCTCCCAGTCCCCCACAAAGCCCCTCATGGAGATGGGCCAGGCCCTGAGGCTTGCTTTATAGACTTTGTGCACTGGGGTTCCTGGAAGGCAACAGGCTTGTCCATAGTATGGATGGAGGGCTGGCATCTCAGGGAGACAGAGGTTCAGGCCACCCGGTTGCAAATATCAAGATGTCTTTTTTCAAAACCCGAATTCTTACCTGTCCTCCAACCCTTGAGGAACAACAAAGCAAGGCCTAGATGCCTTTGTTCCATTCTAGAGAAAGGAGATGAGGAAATGAATTCCCGAGGGTAGCGAAGGGTTGGGAACACCTGAAGAGCTCAGAGAACTAGCCACTTACCCAGATGTTCACAGCAATATGAGTTTGTCCCCATAGTGACCACCTCACTCTGGCAGAGTCCACTGGTAGCAGGGCATAGCTGGGAAATACTTAGCATGACAGGAGGACATAGTGGGGTACACGTTTGGCTGTAGTTGGGGCAGGCTTGCTGGGCTCCTCCATGCCTCTGTGCAAACCGCTGAGCTCATAACACACGCATCTGCTGAGACTCACAGTATAGAGGGCCGGAACGGCCTCTTTAGACATCTTTGGAAAGCAGTAAATTCGCTGGTTCTTCTCACAAGCTACTTCAGGTGTCAGCAGAGTCCTCCTCAGTTCAGTGGCCCCTGGTGACACCAGCTTCCAGCTCCACGGGTAACAAAACCAGTGTACCACACTAATTACCCACACGCGTGGTGGAAATATCAGCTTCCCTTCCCAGAAGCCCAGCCCCAGCATTTCATTGGCTCTGACTGACCTCTATACTTTCCTGGCGCTTTGAATGAGAACAGACCCCCATCCCCAGGCTCGTAGATTTGAATACTTGGTCCCCTATTGATGATCCAGTTTGGGAAGGATTAGGAGGTATTGCTTTGTTGGAGCAGGTCTATCACTGGGGCTTGGGCTTTGAAGTTTCAAAAGTCCATTCCCAGTGTGCTCCTCTCCATCTCCTACTTTCAGATCAAGATGTTCTCCTCCGTACTCTGCCATCATGGACTCTGACCCTTTGGAACACTAAGCCCAATTGAACACTGTGTTTTTGTTTGTTTGTTTGTTTGTCTTTTTTTTTTTTTTTTACAGGTCGCCTTGGTCATAGTGTTTTTCACAACAATAGAAAAGTAACTAAGACAACCTTGGATCAGTCACTATGGCTGTAGGCAAGGATGGGTGACAAGTCACATAGACAGAATATATCCAGAGCACATCTCTGGAGCTGTGAGTGAATCATATCCAGCCCCCAGGAATGTACAAGCAGTGTCCTTAAGGGAATCCGGGTGTCAGTCTGTGGCAGAAGGGCAGCCAAGGACAGCACCCCATCCCATCTCCCTCAGCAAGGGGAACACTGTCCCCATTCACAGCCTGGCTTTGGGGGAACCATCCTCCCTGCCATCCCCTTTGGTCCCTTTCCATCCTGTTCCTGACTGTACAGTTCTGACTCAGACATAAGGGGCCTGCTGGCCAGAAAAGCGATGAGGGAGGCGGGGAGTGAAGAGGCAGACACAGAGGAATTAAACAAAGACGGCCTCTGGGAGACTCAGCGAGATCTCAGGAAGTCCCAGCAACACCACCTGCACCCAAGTGTCCATCTTTCTTAGAGTTGAGGGGCTGGGCTTTTCATCACCTCCTGCCACTAAGCCACTGGTGTCAGGCCTCCTAGGAGTGGAATCTACAGGGAAGGGAGCCTGCTCCTCAAGGGTAATTCTCCAGACATGGACTGCCGGGAGCCATCAGCAGCTACCATTCATAGCCTCTTCCCAGCTATGGTCAGTTTTTTTGGCCTCTCTTTTCTCTGAGCCTGGGACCCCCCCTCTCTCTGCAGCTACTCTAGCTAAATTCTAATTAAATTATCTTGCAGGTGCCAACTGCATTTGAAGGCTCACATTGTCTTCTCAAGGCCTTTGCTTATCTGATTTGAGTGCCCTCTATGAAAACTTAGATATAAAAGGTGTTTCTCAGGTGTATGGCCAGCAAAAGACTGGCCCTCTCTTATATAAAAAGGTTTCATAGATCAATCATAAAATATACAAACGCTGCAATATAAAAATTGGTCAAAGGGTATGATTAGGCAATATTGCAAAAGAAGAAATAACAGTAGTCGATGTGGCTATGAGAAGGTCCCTGACCTCACTGGTAATCGAAGAAATTCAAATTAAAGCAGTAACTGGCAATCATTTTGTCACCTTGTGGTTGGTAACTATTCCATGCTGATGACAGTGTGAGAAAAGGCCCACCCGATGTGGATAGCAGGAATCTCAAGAACTTTCTGGAAGTTGGTTTAAAAATCGTAAGAGGCCTTATAACAAATGTACATGACTTTAGGAGCTACAGTTCAGCCTCCTGATATTTATCCAAGAAAGGAAAATATGGAGAGGGAGAGATGACTCGGTGGGTAGAATACTTGTCATGAAAGCATGAGGTCCTGGGTTCAGTCCCCAGCAGCCACATTAAAGCCGGGCACAGCAGCACGTGCCTGTAATGTCCGTCCTGGGAAAGGAGAGCTGCTTGCTGACAATCTATGCAAAATCGTCAAGTTCCAGCCAGGTTCAGTGTAAGATTAAAACAATACAGTGGACACCTGCCATCCCCAGGAGCCTGGAACTGTTGGCCACAGCGCATAGACACAGTTGGTGTGTGATGCAAGCTTTTGACAGGCAGCAGCTAGGTTCCAGGGAGCAGGAATATCAGAAGGAAGGACCTGGAGACAGACTATGCAATAGACCATGGCAGAAGCTGCAA
Organism: Arvicola amphibius; assembly: GCF_903992535.2. Classification (NCBI taxonomy): domain Eukaryota; kingdom Metazoa; phylum Chordata; class Mammalia; order Rodentia; family Cricetidae; genus Arvicola; species Arvicola amphibius. The sequence goes on from NC_052050.1 coordinate 36,593,655, forward strand.
GGCTTCACATTCTAATGGGTATATGTGGTCACTAACACCTGCTCAGACCCAGGGCAGCCAAGTGAGGCTCCACCTCTTGAGTACGTGATAAGACTGCCTGGCAAAAAAACGGGTGAGATGGGAGGTGTGGCCTCTGTGGAAGACAGCGCCTTAGTACTCCACGCTGAACCGGGAGCTGGGGGGAGTGAAACTCAAAAGTGCTTGACCTGCCTGGAACCACGAAGGAAACACCCATGTATAAAACTACTTAGAAGAACACCAAGAGAGCCAGGGGAGGGGAGAACAGAAGCAAAGAGAAAGGAGGGGAGGGAAAGGAAGGGAAGGAAGTTTCAGTCTAGACTGTGAAATGGCTCAGGCCTCATCTGAAACCAACTTCACCCCTTCCTTATCTGCCCTAATATCCTACAATCTCCTTCGGCTGAAGCCAGTTTGAACTGTTTTATTTTTGTTTCTTGAGGCAGGGTCTCCTGTAGCCCAGGCTTGCCTAGAACTTTCTGTGTAGCCAAGGTTGACCTTGAATTCCTGATCTTCCTGCTTCTGTCTCTCAAGTGCCATGGTTACTGGCATGTGCCACCATGCCTGGATTTTCTTTTTGTTTTTTAGTCACTTGAAGAAATACCCTCATCAGTACAAAGGGGTTTTGTAAGTAGTTTCCTCTTTTTAATATGCTCTGCCATATTGCATAGTATTTCTGCAATAAGTTTGCTGTATTTACTGTGTTTAAAATGCTGTCTGTCTGTCTGTCTGTCTGTCTGTCTCTAACTGTAAACCTTGGCTTGAAATTTTCTCCAGGCAGAAGATTTAGTCCATTACTGTTGAATTCATCCTTACAATCTCAAGACAAGGACAAAATATAATTTAATTATTTCCAGAATATAACAGGAATGACCTCTAGCCCAGTTCTTAAGAGTCTTTCTTCTCTTCTGAAACCTCATGAGTCAGGCCTCTAATGTCCTCATTTCTCTCAGCATTCTGGTCTTCAAAACTTACCCAAAATGTTAAGCTAAGTTGACTGCATTCTAAGGCTTCTTTACCCTTCATCTCTAAATCCTTCCATGTTCTTTCTGCAGACCTGATGCCTACAAACCGCATAGTCAGGTTAAATACCGATATCCCACTCCTGGTACCAATTTCCTATATTAGCTTCTTTTCTTATTATTGGGATAAAATACCTAACAAAAAGTGGCTTAATGAGGTAAGGGTATATTTCGGCTCACAACTTGAGGGTGTAGTCTATTATGGCAAGGAAGGCATGGTGGCAGGAACATGAGGCAAGTGGTCACATAGCATTAGTAGTCAGAAAGCAGAGAGAAGCAAATACTACTTCTCAGCTCACTTTCTTCTCTTTATTCAGTCTCGGACCCCTCCTAGACATACCTCAAAGTGTGTTTCAGTAGTGATCCTAAATCTAACCAAATTATAATCAAGGTTAACCATCTCACCCGACTACTTAAGAGCCTGAAATAGGAGGGTTGTAAGTTCAAGGCCTGCCTAAGTAACCTCATAAGCCCCATCCCAAAAATAAAAAAAAGAAAGGTTGTCAGGTAACTCTACATGGCATGGGCAAAACCCTAAGTTCAGGCACAGTAATATAAGTCACCAACTGTAATAGCCAGGGTTTTAATAACATTATTATTATTTTTGATTGGTGGTGATTATTTTTTGATTGATTTTAGAAAGTTCAAGCACTTTTCAGCCATGCTATCCAGCACCCTGGTGTCTCCAGCACAGCCTGGTTTCTGCACCAGAAGACCCCAATCAAAGCAGAAGGCAAATGTGGGCAGATTCATTCTGTTGGAAATACAGTCCCATAGGCTGGGGGCCTAAACTGCCCTGTATCCTGTGTGACTTTTGTGACTGAGCCTACCTAACAGCAGGTGCCCCTGCAGCCTATGCCCAAGGCCTGTGGTTAGAGAGAGAGAATAGCATCCTGCCAGAGCTCCCTTCTCTCAGCTTTGTGACCACCTCCACACCCAGGTCCTGGTTTGGGTGGAGGTGTGTCTCTGTTCAGCCTGGTGCCATCAATCTGTTGGGGATCTCCAGAGAGTCTTCAAACACTAGTGGTTAAAGTTATCTTTAAAACAAGACCTAACTGCACACACCACAAGAGAATTCAGCTGCTTTACCTGGATTACCCCAACGAATAATCTCATCACCTTTGTGAGGTAGATTCAATTGCATTTCCCTCTCACAGATGGGAAAACTGAGTTTCTGCTTCCTGTCTGCAAAGCCGCCTGCCCTGGTGCCTCTGAGTCACCTAAAGATTTCATTTCCACTGAGGCCCGTGACTTCTGTCAATACTCAACAAATGCATCCCCTTAAAAAACTGTCTCAAACAACTCCCACATCTTCCCCAAAGCATCTTGCTGGAGGCTGGACTTCCCAGGGACTAGCAAGAAGGTTTTTGCTCTCTGTGAAGGTATCTCTTAAAGATGCAAATCCACCGACCAAACGATGCTTATATCTCCAATGGCAGGCTGGGTGCTGGTTCAGGAGCATATTCCAGGGTTTCCCCTCATGCCTAATCAGGGAAAGAAGAAGAGGAAGGGGCGGGGCAGGGGGTGCAGAAATTGTTCCTGAGCTGAGGGTAGATGGGGGAAGGAAGAGGAGCATAAAGCCTTCTCTAGAGCCCCCTCATGTCTGAGCTGCTGAGAACCGATAAGAAATTGGTCCAGCCTTCGGCAGACCAAATCAAGCAGTTGTGGTGTGCGTGGCCTGCGGTGCCTAACTGCACTAGCCGATCTAATCACCAGTCTTGTTCTCTGGGAGGCTTTTTGCTGCATTTTAGCACAGAAAAGTGTTGTCTTTCTCTCTTTTGTGGCTCGAGCGGCTATTTAAGAAAGCGAAAAAAAAATCAATATGCCTTTTCTGGCTTTCAGCCTTTTTCCCCCCAAAAGGTGTTTCTTTGGGGAGGGGGAAAAGGTGGAGTGGGGGGTCGAGGAACGTTTTTGTCATTCATAAGCCACGGTGACAAATCCTTGACATCATTCGCGGGTTCTATCGATCAGCTCCATCCGCGGCACCAGAGGACAAATAGAAATCATTTGTCTGTCCAGGCTCCCAAACAGCCCGAGACAAAGGGCTGCAGCAGCAATCAGCAGCTGGAGGTATTAGCAACGGGTCAAGTTCGGAGGTCAGAGGTCAAACAGGTTGTCATCAGTTTCTCACAGCTATCAGAGCAAGGGCAGGGGAGGGGTGGGGTGAAACCCACCACCAATACAGCTGGTTCTTATTAGCCCAATCCTACCTCTTTGTAAAGAGAGATGGGCCACCTCCCCCAGGGACACCCCAGGGTGCCGGGTTTCAAGGGATGGCAGCGCGGCTGGGATGGGTGAGGGGACAGAAAAGAAAAGGAGCAAGATTGGAATTCTGCCTCTTGCTAACCGGTCATGCTCTCCTGGGGGAAACTGAGTTATTCTGTCTTGGGAGGAGAGAGGAAGGGGAGGGGGCTGCAAGCACACTGGGTGTTTTTTTGTTTGTTTGTTTGTTTTGTTTTTTGTTTTTTTTAATCCAAACATTTATTTAATCCTGTAAAACTGGAAATGGCTTAGATGGCCCGGGACACTAGGGTTACAGTTGAGTCATTTCAAGTCCTGCCTGCATGCCATCTGCTTTGGTTTTACCTCCCACTCTCGTGATGAGACCAGCTCAGGGACAGTGGATCCAGAGAAAGTTCTGGAAGGGTGAAGTGGCAGATCCACCGGCAGTGGCAAATACACACACACACACAGCAGGTCACGGTGCGGCAAAAGTGGTGGTGACATTCATGAGTCTTGGGTGAGCACTCAGCATACAAACCAGGGAGGGACTGGGGCAGAGGCAAGCACACCTATGTATCCTTCAAAACCCTGTGAAGACTTGTAGCATGATTAATAAAAGCCAGAGACAGATATTGGGGTTCAACCTGAAGATCAGAAAAGCAAAACAGCCAACCCACTAGAGAGCTCTTACCTCTAAGAAATCCTCACCCTAAAAGAGAATGAGTTCCTTTCTCATCCCACCTTGTATTCCTCTGCTGCTGTTATTAAAGGTGTGAGACACCACTGCCTGGCCTTTAGCAGCTTAGTTTTACCTTCTGGTCTCCAGGAAAGCTTTATTTATTAAAATACAAGTGAAATATCTCTACATTTCCTTTTTTTGTCTAAAATAAAAAAGGAAGGCTATAGCTAGTATAAGAAAGTTATATACAATAAGTACAATAACTATATATAATATACACAGGCAATAAATATACCAACAATGTCTAGTCCATTTGCATTTGAAAAATTTAGAGAAGATAAGGCACATCTATACTATGTTGGTGAGTCCAAAGTCTTGTACCTAATTTACTTTCTATCATAGCTTGCATTACCACCCAAAACTATCTTTTGATGTCTCTCAACCTTATATACTTTTTATTTTTTTAGTGAATTTCTTTTCTGAGTCTCATAACAATAAAAAGTTAACTAAACTATTAAGCCTTCAGCTACCTCAGAGACTCAAGAAGGAAATAATATTAACTGAGTAAACAGGAAGTGTAAGCAAGTGACTTCCAAAAAATGTGAGAAATGACAAAAAGAGCTTGCTGCCTGGACAGTCACCCAAAGTCCCTCTGCAAATATCAGGGCATCCGTCTTCAGCCCACAGGGCTAGAATATCTGACAGACTTTTCTATGAAGCAAGGTTTTTGAAGGACTGTCCTGCTTTGTCTGGGCAAAGTTTGGCAGTCACTCTCTTTTGTGTCCTGCTTGTCCCATTAGGACAGCACACTATGAGCAATTGGGACAAGGGCACTTTCTTGCCCAGTGGCTTACTTTTGCCACAAAGAATGTAAACTCCATGTGGAGTCTCTTTGATGCCTATCATCTTCTCTGTAGTAGATTGGTGCTGCTGGGAGCAGACATGTCTCATCATCATAAGAAAAAGAAAAAAGAACCTATGTTATTAAAACATCTTAAATACCATATTCTGTAGATCTCTGAAATGTTTGAAGATGACCTGTCTCTCTAAAATATATCTGTTTGACCTTGAAAACATACTTAATGTAACTATAAGTTTGATTGTAATAGGTGACTAATAACTAACCTGCATTTCCTTATTATCCTAAACAGTTGGTAATAATACTTTCAAAGACTAGAAATTTGCATTACACTGTTAAATGAGCTGTATAGATACAATACCTTGAACAAGATTAGAAATGTATGTACAGTCTGTTTTAACCAAATTAATCTCAAATTTGTGTCTATATACAAGATTTGTTTATAATATACAAAAGTCCAATCCAATGTAAAACATTTAAAACTAGTAGTTGCTTTCTAAAAGTAGATTCAATAATCTTCCTTTTTATTTTTTTCCTTTTTTTTTTTTTTTTTTTTTTTTTTTTTTTTGGTTTTTCGAGACAGGGTTTCTCTGCAGCTTTTTTAGAGCCTGTCCTGGAACTAGCTCTTGTAGACCAGGCTGGCCTCGAACTCACAGAGATCCGCCTGCCTCTGCCTCCCGAGTGCTGGGATTAAAGGCGTGCACCACCACCGCCCGGCTTCCTTTTTATCTTATTATATCTATATCATCTCTTTTTTTTCAAAGTGGATTCTACCCTTTTATCCTAGCATATATTTCCCCCCTTTTTCTTTTCAAAATAAGAACTCTGATCTAATCTCTTTTGTTCAACTTTCCTCCTGACTCTAACCAATAACAACTTATAACCAACCCCCCTAAACAATGACAAATATCCATAACACATGGAGTGCCCAAAAACCACTCACCCACCTCTTGGAAATGTAGGTGTCCTATTCTTCAATTTACATCTTGCCGTCTCGGAGGGGGGTGATGGCATCTTTAGGGGATCCTAACTTTTCAAGTCCTGGGAGAAGTAGCTTTATCATTTATTGTCTAGTCTTTGCAAAAGGGGAAAGTGCAGGGCTTGTCTCAAGTCCTGGCTAGAGTAGACTGTTAGACTGTCATCTCAGCTAGCCACCTTGAAATTGTTCTGAGCAGTTTGTAGTTCAAAGCTGATCTTTAGGTGGTGTTTTTCAACTTACTGGTGTTATCATAGTCCTGGAGGAGTCTTTGTGGGGCTCCATCCTCCTTATGGAGACTTCCTAAGGTCGCTGTTAGGTTCCTAAGGTTGTTCATGGTTCACTGCAGAAAGCTGATAGAGACTCAAACCCCAAATCATGTATAGGAAGGTAGATAAAACCTTTTTTCTAGAATTAGTACTCTATATGGCCATTAATATCATGACAAGAAGTTTAATACATTTATATATTAATCTTATAAATCTTATACCTTAAGAAAAACTGTTAAAGGGTCAATATAAAACCAAAAGATTAAGAGATTAGTGGCGATAAAGTAGTCCTTAAATATTTGCTTTTCCTTTGTCCCATATCAGGTGGTTTTTCTAACATGAGACAGAGATTTTGGATTTCACTTTAATAAGCATGCTTGGGTTTAGAGAAGGAGAGAACCATATTCTAACTCCAAAGCCAGCTTTAATTTTTAATTAGACTGGAACTACAAAAGACCATTTGCACAAGCAACCAAAGGAACCATAATTGATTTAATGAGTCTTTTGCAGTTTCACTGTACTGGTCATGCATACTTAGACATGCATGGCTTAATCTTTGAGACAAGTGTATGCTACGTTTTCAGAAAGGAAGACCAAGACTCGAATATAAGATCACCAGAATCATTCATACATACATAGCATATATATGGGGCTGGAGAGATGGCGCACGACGCACTACTACAGATTACCTGTCTTCCTTTCCCAGCATCCACATTAGCCATCTCACAACTACAACTCCGGCTCCAGGGGAACTTGATATGTCTGACCCCCATGGACACTGCCCTCATGCAAACATACCCCTACACAGACACATATAATTTAAAATAATAAATACAAATAGTTTAAAAGTTAAACACACATATATGTATCAAGGTCCTTGTCTCAAGAACATGAGTCTGTGGTCAAGCTAAGAGGAAAATGGCTGGAAGTGGGTGACCCATCACAGAAACAGGGCAGGATTACCCAGGGCAGAGCTCTAGGGGAGGGGCAGAGATTTAGGGGGGGGGCAGAGCTCTAGGGGAGGAGCAGAGGTCTAGAGGAGGGGCAGAGCTCTTGGGGAGGGGAAGAGCTCTAGGAGAGGGGCAGAGGATCTTTTGGAAAGAGAAGGAAACTGTGTCCTTTTTTCTTCATCTTCTTCCTCTTTCTTTTTTTAAATTTTATTTGTTTTTCTTTGAGACAGGGTCCAACTATGTAGTGCTGGAACTCACTGTGTCAACCACCCTGAGAGCTTCAATTAAAGGCATGCGCCACCATGGCAGACTTTTTGTTTTCTTGTTTTGTTAAGGCAAAGTCTTCCTATGTAGCCTAGAAGTCATGAGCAAGACTCCTTCCTGCCTTAGCCTTCTGAGTGCTGAGACCACGTCCTTTTTAATTCTGCTTGTAACACGATACACCAAATACAGAATTTCCCAATTGTACTTCAGTGTGGCTGTTACAAAATGCCACAACCAATGCAAGGAAGAGCAAAGTTGTCGGTCATGTTGGGGAAGCCCTGGTGGCAGGCAGTGCATTGGCGGGCAGGAAGCAACAGCTCCTTTCTCTTCTTTATTAATAGAATGGGGTCACCCATCCTTAAGGTGGTTCTTCCTGCCTCAGTGAACCTGCTCACAGGCTTGTCTCCTGGGTGACTTCAGATCCTAGCAATTTGACAATCAATATTAACGATTGCACCATTGTAACTCTTTCCAGTCTGTGTGTGTGTCAAGTGTGTAAGTGTCCGCGTGTGTGAATGCAGATGCATGCGTGCCACAGTGTACACGTGGGGGTCAGATGGCAGCCTCAGGTGTCAGTCCTCGTCTCCTACCTTGGTTGAGATGGGGGTCTCGTGTTTGCCCTGTGTACTCTAGGCTAGCTGGCCCATGAACTTCTGGAGACTCTTCTGTCTTTACCTCTCACATCACTGTAGGAACCCTGGGATTGGAGACATCTATTTAACATGGGTTGTAGGGATCCAAACTTGGGTGCTCATGCCTGCATGGCAAAGCACTTAACCCCCTGAGCCATCTTCCCATCCCCCATGTATATAGTTCTGTGGAATCTCATAGAAGTAGAATCTTTTTTGTTGTTGTTTTTCAAAATGGGTTTCTCTGTGTAACAGCCCTGGCTGTCCTGGAACTCTCTTTGTGGACGGGGCTAGCCTTGAACTCACAGTGATCCACCTGACTCTGCCTCCCAAGTGCTGGGATGAAAGGCAGGTGCCACCACTGCCCAGCTATAAGTAGAATCTTACAGTATCTACCCCACTTGTTCCACTTAGCACATTGCCCTCACGGTTCATCCACGTTGTAGCATATGTAAAAACGTCCTTGTTTTTATTTTTTTTTTTGGTTTTTTTTTTTTCGAGACAGGGTTTCTCTGAAGCTTTTAGAGCCTGTCCTGGAGCTAACTCTTGTAGACCAGGCTGGTCTCGAACTCACAGAGATCCGCCTGCCTCTGCCTCCCGAGTGCTGGGATTAAAGGCGTGCGCCACCACCGCCCGGCACATCCTTGCTTTTAAAGATTGAATAGTATTCCATTATTGATGTGGGATTTCCCTCTGTATTCTGTGATTACCATTAATAAATAAAGAAACTGCTTTGGACCTATAGCAGGGCAGAACTTGGGTAGGTGGGGAAAGCTAAACTGAATGCTGGGAGAAAGAAAGGCAGAGTCAGAGAGAAGCCATGTAGCCCTGCTGGAGACAGACGTGGGAACTTTGCCAATAAGACATTACCTCGTGGTGATACACTGATCAATAGAAATGGGTTAAATTAGTGTGTAAGAGCTAACCAATAAGAAGCTAGAGCTAATAGGCCAAGCAGTGTTTTAAATAATATAGTTTCTGTGTGATTTTTTGGTTCTGGGCAGACGAGACAAATAAGCGGCCTCCTCCTACACATTATGTGTATTTACCACATCTTGTTTTATCCATTCATGTGTGATAAATACTTGGATTGTGTTTGTTTTAGCCCTGTGCCCAATGCTGATATAAGTATGGATAGACAGATAAATTTTTAGAACACTAATATCAGTTGTTTGCAGGGTGGTGGGTCTCAATATATTATCTATCCCTGGTTAGTTGGGAACTTACTATGTAGAGCAGGCTGGCTTCAAACTTACTGAAACCTGCCTGCCTTTGCCTCCCGAGTGCTGGGATTGAAGAAGTGCACCATCATGTTCTTCTAATATCAGTTATTTAGAATTGCTGAATTCTGTGCTGAGTTTATTTTTAGTATTTTGAGGAAAGGGGTAGCTAAGATGTCTTAAGAATTGTATGGCATAAGTCAGTGGTGCATGCCTTTAATCTCAGCACTTGGGAGGCAGAGGCAGGTGGATCTCTATGAATCTCTATGAGTTCAAGGACAGCCTGGTCTACAGAATGAGTTCTAGGACAGTCAGGGCTACACAGGAAACCCTGTCTCAAAAACCAAAGAAGGAGGAGGAAGAAGAGGAAGAGAAAGAGAAGGAGAAGGAATAGGAGGAGGAGGAGGAGGAGGAGGAGGAGGAGGAGGAGGAGGAGGAGGAGGAGGAGACGAAGACAAAGAAGAAGAAGAAGAAGAAGAAGAAGAAGAAGAAGAAGAAGAAGAAGAAGAAGAAGAAGAAGAAGAAGAAGAAGAGCTAGTTTTACATGAGCTAGTTTTAGTTGTTTGCTTTGATTGGTTTGTTAATGTTGCTTTAAAGGAGTAATAAGTACACTCATAATTCATAGATGCTGTAGGCTCTTTAGAAGTCTCCCTCCATCCCTATTCCTAGGTCTCCAGTTCACCTCTCTAGAAGCATTTTTATACTATAGGCTTCTTGTTTATTCTCAGGAGAAATCTGAGGGTCATATAAGCACAAACACCTATCAGAAGGGTATATAGAGAAGAGAAAGGGCAGGAAGGATCCAGTTGTCATGGAAGAGACTTATACCTGTACATTTTCTGTCTTTCTTTTTTAGGATGATTCTTATAAGCTTCAAATAATTTTAGTTTTGGTTCAATTTGTAAGTCTTTCTTTTTTTAAAAAACAGATTTTACCCATTTACATTTTTTATTTAATTGATTTGGTCTTCTTATAGAGAGAAACCACTGTCTGTAATTTTGTTTTACAGAAGAGTCTTAATTCTGTCACACACTCAGGTCTCTAATATTTACTCTTTTCCTTTGCTTCTCTAATGTTTAGGATGAATTTTTTTTACTCTATAGTGATTAACTTAATTAAAGAAGTTTTATATCTTGTAATCATTTTTCATTTTTGAAATCTTTGAGTCCTAAAAAATATAAGCAACACGCATGTCCTTACCATCCATCGTTGATGTGCCAGTAACCAATTTACTGCCCTTTAGCTTCAGATTTACCTACATTGTAGGTCCTACAGTTACCCCATTTGCCATACTAAACCCACCCCCAATCTGTAAACACACCTCCTTTACACGCTGTGCTAGGCGGTGAAGATAGCGGGTGCTAGAGGAATACCGCCTGTCTCCATGGCTTCCCAGACAGCAGCACTGGGAGAGGCTCTGGTGTTGTCCTACAGTATCTGACACTGGCTCCTCTGAGCCCAACCCCTAAACAGCTTTGAGTGTCTGACTTGGATCATCTGTAGTACAGCCACACTCCACAAAGACCTGAATGTCTCTTTTTAGAATGGGGCTGCATTCAAGTGTTCTGAGCCCTGAAAGTAGTAACTGTACCTTAATTTTTATTCCCTCCCTCCCTCCTTCCCTTCCTTCTTTCTTTTCCACCCTTCTTTCCCTCCCCATGAAGGTCCTTATGCCTCCCTTAACCACTTTTCACTAGCTAATCTCCACCCACCACCCTCATACCCATAACCTACCCCACAATGGGTATCTAACCCTGGGATCTGTGCGTGCAAGGCAAGAGTTCCACCCTGCAATGAGTATTTAACCATGGGATCTGTGCGTGCAAGGCAAGAGTTCCACCCTGCAATGGGTATCTAACCTTGGGATCTGTGCATGCAATGCAAGAGTTCTGCCACCGAGCAACACTTGTAGCCCCTTACTAAACTTCTTCTGGGTGTTGGATTTTTTCAGGTTTCTGCCTCTTAATTAGATCTGACTGATAAATCTATTAAACTTGGTATTTCTGTAGGGCATGGTGGCATATGCTTATCATTGCAGTACTCAAGAGGCTGGGGCAGAAGGTCAGCCTAGGCTAACTAATGTTTGTTTTTCTTTTGTGTCATATTTGCTTGCTGTTGCGTCTACTAGGGACATTGCATACTGACAGTCTTGGTTGTTTTATTTGGAGGAGTGGACTCTGCTTTTTGACACAGGTCTTGCTCTATAGTCCAGGTTGGCCTTGTACTTATAATCCTCCTGCCTCAGCCTCCTGAGTGCTGGAGTTTGCAAGCAGATGCTCCCATGCTGGGTGGTGATGTGCTAGGTTTTGTGTCTCACCCACTATGATATTATTTAAAGCTGCCCGTGTTGGGGCTGGGATGTGGTTCAGCATCAGAGTGTCTACTAGCATCCCTAAGCTTCCAAGCTGTATAGCCAGCACTGCAAAGTAAAAGCCTATTCACAAGAATATAGGGAGACCTGGTTCACCCCTTTAAAACTGCCCTGTCAAACCCTGTCGTAGGAGAATTCCATACGTCATCAGTTCATTCCCCTGTAGGTGGTCAGTGAGGCGGTTTGTAGGACTTGGCTATTTGTAAGCAGCGGTCTAGTGCATATCCACTGAACACACACAGCAGGATTCCTCCAGGGGAGACGCCTAGAAACAGAATCATCTGAGTAAGACATAGAGGATAGATGTTTGGAAATCATAACTGCCGCTTGTTCTTCTCGGTGGCGATGTTGGTACTTCCTCTAGCTGAGTCCATCAGGGTGGTACTCCTCCAGTCTTCCCCACACTGCACGTTGTCCACCCTCAGCTGCACAAGCCATGGCTTTAGTGATCACTACAGCATCCTTCCCCTGTAAAACTTGTCTCTCCAAATCGTTTTTCCCTTTCCTGTTGTGTTGTTCATCTTTTTCCTACAGATTATGGGGATTCCTTTACTGTTGCAATAGGTCCATCATATGTTGCAAATATCTCCTCGTAAATTGCTCACCTTTTAATCTTGCTTACATAATATTGCCTTAGATAAGACTTAATTTTAGTAACGTTAAATATGCTTTTTATTTTATAGGGTCTCACTATTTCTTTTGAATATGAAATCATCGTCTTGGGCTGTGAGCAATCTTCAATATTTCTTCCAATTGTTTTTTATATTTAAGACACTAAAACATCTGCATTTTATTTTTGTGACTGATGAGTCATAGTTCTGTTATTAAGTAGTATTTCTTTTTCCCGGTGACTAGTGGTGACATCTCTAACTATACTGTGGTCCCCTATGTAGATATGAGTGTGTTCCTGGGCTCTCTGTTCTTGTGGTCGGTCTATTATCTGCACCCATATGAGTTAGGGCTGAAAAGTTCCAACAAGAGTTCCAGCATTCTTGTGACTTAAACAAAACCTTATGTTTATGCCTCTAATTTCTGAAGGAAGCTGTCCCCGGTGGGTGCATTCAAGGACCCGTCTTCCTTCCATCCTCAGACTCAATCATCCCTGGAAACCCACACACCAACACGTTTGAGTTCATACTTCTGGAAGAGAAGAAAGAACTCCAAAGACATTAGTCCTGCTGTTTCAAGGATGTCACTCAGAAGGGCAAATCCCCCATTTGTTAGATTCTATTAATAAGAACATATTCTCATAGTCTCGCCTTCCCCCAGCAGGGCCTTGGAATGCAGAGCCAGCTAGGCTGCTGTGTACTGAGCCATGGCTCTATTCCTTCTTGGAATACTAGGTGTAGGTGGATGGATGGGATCTTCCTGATAAACTGACCAATGCCACACTTACAAACCGCACCCCCCATCAGCAAATGGCTCTGATAGCTCAAGTTCCTCACCGTACACAGCTTTAGTTATCTATTGCTGACTTGTAAATCACCCAGGATTTGGTGCCTTAAGCAATGAGTGAAGATAGTGGGGCAGAAGGATGACATCATTGAACCAAAATGATTCCAACTTTGGCAACATGGCGCTCCATCAGTTGGCTCCTTCTATATTTGAACACTTGTAATTTTGGGTACTACAGGATGCTCAAGATTCTTTCTGTGTACTTACTGCCTCCAAGGACTTCTTAGGGTTCTTTTAGGGGAGGAGTGGTATTAGAAATAGAACTCTAAGTGCTAGCTCGAGTCGTTATTGCTGGAGTTACTGCTTCTAACCATCAATGCACACAACCCTAGAGCATTCCATATGTAAACATCAAACTCATCACCACACAAATCAGTTGCCCTGCCTATCTGTCACTTAGCACTATTATATGAAGACCTTGACTCCCATGCCATAGCGCACACATTCAACTGCAGTAGACATTCTCATGATTGTTATGACTTAGGTTGGTATACAAAGTGATGGCTTTTTTTTTTTGAGACAGGGTCACATTTCTTTTATTTGTCCCTCTGTCCCTATTACCACTTCCTGCCCTCCATCTGGTTCAGTTTCTTCTTCTTCCAGTTAGTCCTCCTTCTGCTGTCCACTCCATGTATCCATTGCTCTCAGCTCTTTCCACCTCCTAAGATCTCTTTCTCCTTTCTTACCATTCCCTTTCTAGCTTTTTGACCTCTAAGTGTGATACACACTTATATGCACGCACACAAATGTAGCAATTTAAACCTAAGTTTAACTCAGAGAGAGAGAGAGAAAGTGAGAGAGACAGACAGGGAGAGAGAGAGAGAGAGAGAGAGAGAGAGAAAGAGAGAGAGAGAGATCATGCAGTGTTAGTCTTTCTGAGTCCATAATGAGTTCTTGCGGCATCCATTTTTGTGGAAACACTATTTCATTTTCCTTTGTAGTTGCATAAAATTCCATTGTGTGCGTGCACCACATTTTTTTACCCATGCATCTGTGATGGGTATCTAGGCTGGTTTCCTAGAGGCAGCAAATGAAGCAGCTATAAACGTAGTCGTGCAAGTATCTCTGTGGGATGTCGACTTGCAGTCCTTTGGTAAACACCCATGAGTCCTATAGTTGGGCCATTTACCCTTTCGTGCAATTCTAAATATTTAATTAATTGTCACTGATTTACTCATTAACCATGAATTATTTAGAAATCTGGTTTTTAATTTTAAGCCACTGAGAGGTTTGCTAGCTCTCTTTTCTCACATTGTGATCTGAGAACATGTTCTGACTAACCCTGGATCCCAGCAGTTGCGGAGGCCAGGCGGCAGGGTCCTGAGTTCTAGGCCAGCCTAGGTTACAGAACAAGACTGTCAAAAGCAACAGGGGGTGAAGGGATGTTTCAGTGGTTAAAAATGCTGGCTGCCTTTGAAGAGGAACGTGGTTTGATGTCCACTGCCCACAGGGTGGCCACAACACTCTGTAACACCAAGAAATTCCCCGTCTTCTTCTGTCCTCTGTTAGTGCTGCACTGAGGTGGTGCATAAGACACACGTGCTGGGAAGACACACACACACACACACACACACACACACACCTAAAGAAAAAAATTAAAAAAAATAATAACAAAAACAACCAATGACTTGTCTAGTGTCTGATATGCTTCCTCTGGGATGCTTTGGGGTTTCCTTTATGCCTAATATGTACATGTATTTCTTGTATGAGTTCCGTATGTAACTAAAGAAGTCATGAATTTTGGTACAGTTATGGTTTGCCATTTAAAAATCACTCTGAAAATGTGCAAAATCTCCAAACGTTTGAGGCAACACACAATGGAGAAAACATTAAGTGCATGCAGTACTTCTGGAACGGCCACTTCTCCGGCATAAAAAGCAAAGACCGGAAAGGAATAAGCAGAAATGAAAACAAACACTGGCTACCAGTGGCAGGACTCTAGATTTTTCCCTCTTCTCAGAATAGTGCTCAGGGGCTGGAGAGATGGCTCAGCGGTTAAGAGCACTGGCTGCTCTTCCAGAGGATCCAGGCTCAGTTCCCAGCGCTCTCCTCAGGTGGCTCACAACTGCCAGCATCTCCAGTTCCCAGGGATCCAAGGCCCTCTGCTGGACTCCCAGGAAGGAGGCATGGATGTGGTGCACATATGTGCAGGCATATATGCACATACACATAAAATAAAAAGAAACAAAAATTTAAAAATCGTATGTAATGTTTCCATAAATTATAAACAAAAAAAGTGATCCTGGAAATACTGGTTTGATAAATCAGTGATGGATCAAAGTCTTTAACTCTAACAGACGGGCTTGGAGCCCCTGTCATGGTTGGGAGTGTGCTAAACTTTGTGGGCCCAAGGTTGAGAAGTCAAGGCCACTTTCTCCAGGGATTCCTCATTTAGAAGAGGCAGGGCAAGCACAGAAACCCTGCAGTGCAGTAGGTTGGGGAGGTCTCATGGATTTCCATGCATGACGAGTCTGGGAGACTTGAGTGGGAGGAAATTAATTTAAACTTAGCAAGGGAACAGGGGTGTGACAGGTTCCTTGGTGGGCCCATAGTAGATCTCCAGGAGTGGACTCAGGAAGAAGGATGATAATCAAGAGGATACTGGTAATACTAAAATTTGATGTTTATGATTTTATAGTTTACAGATCTTTAAACACACACAATCTCATTACTGTTTACTCTATCTATACTGTGTGCACTGTGAGGAAGATAATACTATTTTCACACCCCGTAGAAGTTGGAAACGGGGCTGGTGAGGTGGCTCAGTAGGTAAAGGTACTATTCCCACAAGCCTGAAGACCTGAGTTCAATCCCCAGAACCCACATAAAGGTATAGGAAAGAGCCAGCTCCACAAAATTATCCTATGACCTCTAAATGTATGCTGTGGTATGCATGTCCCCCAACATACACATAATGAGCACATATGAGGTATGCATGCATACATACAAAGGACTCATATACATAAAATATATAAATGCTTAAAAATTTTATTATGTATATGTAGCTCATTTTCTTTATGCGTGTGTCTGTGAACTGATATCTAGGCTGATTCCACTTCCTTGCTGTTGGGAATAGAGCAGCAGTGAGCATGGATATGCGAATATCTCAGTAGCTACTGAGTCCTTTGGGTGTGTGCTCAGGAGCCACATGTGAGCCACATGGTAGTGCTGGCTTTAGTCTTTTGAGAAACCTCCACACTGATTTTCGTAGTGGTGGCCCCTGTTTCCACTGTACCAGTTGTGACTAAGTGTCTCCCGCCTCTCTCTCTCACACACACATCCTCACCAGCATTTGCTGTTGTTTGTGGTAGCTGTTCTGTTCTGAATATTTTTAAAAATATTCATCGGCCTTTTGTGTTTTTCCTTTTCAGAACTGCTTGCTCCATTCCTTAGCCCATTTGCTGATTGAAAGGTTGGGATTTTTTTTGTTTAATTCTTGGAGAAAATAACTGTTTTAAAATGTACTTAGAAAGAACCACAAAATATCTCAGCCGCGCTGTATCATTCCCTGAAAGGGGTATGATAAGTGTCCTTTCTAGGAGGCACTAGAGGCTGGGGGGAGTGGCTTAGTGAGCACCATTCCCCACACAGGAGTGAGGGGGAGTGGGAAACACAGGAGTAGAAAGTTAAGCTAAGACCCTAAAATCTAGCTGGGGCCTTCAGGGAACTGGTCTCCTGCCTTTTGCTGACCTCAGAGGGAGCCCGTCCAGCTATCCCAGGCAGCCCCAGACCTCAGCACTGGGGATTCAGTACCACCACAGTCCATGCTGGCTTCAGCTCTGCAGGTCTGACTTCCAGAGTTCCTCAGACTTGCAGAATGAATTAATGAACAGACATTCTGGCTCTGACCTTCATCTATTTGTCACGGAAGCCCTGTTCTCTATTCCCAAGGGTCAAACCCAGACATCCCTCCCCTGGTATCTGCAGGGTCCCCTCTCTGTCTCTTCAGTCTGATTCTCACCCCTTCCTCCTGCCCAGTATCTGCTAGTCTGGCTCTGAGAAGAATGGAGGCCACTGAGCTTTCAAACCTTTGTTGCTCCCCCACTTCCCACCATACTCAATATCTACTCCACCTGGGGTTTGTCGTCTCTCTGCCAAGCTGTGCTTTTAACTGGCATACTGTTTATATTGCAGGCCATCTCAAATTCACTCTGAAAGAGAATTAGAGGGAACTGGGGAGAAGGCTCATAAGTTTAGAGCACTTGTTGCTCTTGCAGGGGACCCTGGTTTGACTCCCAGTACCCACATAGTATCTCACAACCACCTATAAGCCAGTTCCAGGGGATCCAGTGCCCTTTTTTAGGGCACCACACACACACACACACACACACACACACACACACACACAGAGTGAACATGCAGACAAAACACTTATATGTATAAAATAAATACTTTTTTTAAAAGAAGGAAGGTTGGATGTGCTTTTATTAGTAATGTAGTTGCTGTCTCAGCAATTAATTGCTGAGAACTTCTAGCACGGTGTGCCAAGCGCTGTGTTAGAGGTTGGAAATACAAATGATAGCAGAAACAGCTCCTATTGTGGGGTATATGTTGGGCAGATGCGAAGAAGTAAATTCATGGCTGGGGATGCTACTCAGTGGTAGCCTGGCATGCTCAAGGACCTGTATTCCATCCCCAGAGCTATTTTTAAAAAGTATAAACATTATACACGTGCGTGCGAACACAAACACACACACACATGCATATATGTAGTAAATGCATTGACAGAAGAGAAAATAAGAGAGGAAGCCTCTTCTAGCTTTGCACAGAAGTCATGGAGATAGGAACATGTGGTGAGCAGTTGCTCACACCCAGTGCAGTCTATAAATGTCCCCTTAAGCTCTGCTTTAAGCCACATCCCACCAATTTCAATATGAAACACATTCATTGTCATTCAGCTCCAAACAGTCAATAATTTCTGTTGATTTCCTTTCAGCCCACAGAGAGTGCAGAAGTCAAGTTCTCCAGTTCAAAACACGTGGGGGCTTTTGCTAGCTCTCTTCCTCTGGTTGATTCCTAATCTCATTGCTTTGTGATCTGAACACATGTTCTGTGCAGTGGCAATTCCCTCGAATGTTTTTAAGACATCCCTTGTGACCTCGTAAGTGTTTACACTGGGTTGGACTAATTGTCTAATTGAAAGAGAACACACCACATTTTGGTATGTCAGTGCCATTAAAAGGATTATGGAAAAGATCATGAGACTTGAGATGTGGAGAAGTTGCCCAGAAGAGCATTACAAGCTGAGGGAAGAAATACATCAAGGCCTTGGGCAGTTTGGAGGCATTGAGAGCCCGTAGCTGGCATCAAGACTGTCGCTGGAGAGAGCGAGCAGGCAGGCAGTGATAGACAAGGTAGGAAGAAGACGGATTATAAATAAATGAATTTTCATTTAATAGTCATAAACAAATGGACAAATTAACATAAACGTACAATACCCAAACAGGTTTTTCCAGACCCAACCATCACCATCCTCCCTAAAGCCTGCTAGTGTTCATCCAGAACTAACCGAGAGCTGGGAGTTTGGGGGGGTCAGAAGAGCAACTCCTAAGGCCAGCACATCTTTGGACCCTTGATTCCAAGTAGTGGGGAGCCGTTTGCTTTTCTGCTTTTCCTCAGCCCAGGGTCCTGAGGGTAATATCAACCTTTCACAGAGGGGTGAGGGAGACAGACATTACAGGTGCATAGAACTGTCAGCGCCCACCTAGGTCCTGCTTGCAGGTTGAATGTGGAAGTGAATTGTTCCAGCTGCAGTGCACTGGGGGTGGGGGGGTGGGGGGGAGGCACGGTTAGGTTAGCTGACCAGGGTCAGCTGAGACTTTGGATGACTCCGTTTCTGCACCAGTAAAAATGGGCACAATAACTCGACCCACCGCCTGTTAGATGAGACAATAACTCACTTTAAGCACCTGGCCCGGAGCCTGGCACACGAGCGAGCGCTCAATAAGCGTGAGTGTTATATGGTGCCGGTGCTGGGTATCCAGCCCCCACCCACCCCCACCCCCGCTTCCAGCTCCATCCTACTACCATTACTGGGGAAATGGTAGCCAGGACCAGGACAGCATAGGAGGTGGCCGCTAGCCAAGGGTCGGAGCGGGCCCGCTCTGCCCTCCCCGTCTCGCACTCCAACGCTCTGGCTTGGCCAAGGGCAGCGCCAAGGGCGACCGCGGAGGGCTCAGCTGCCCAGGGCGGGCGCAGCACCACCCCCATCCAGCCCCGCGCGGCCGCTCCGGACCATCCAACTTCATTTCCACTTCAATTTTATCAGCGGCTGGGGAGCCAGGTTGCAGATAGGAGACCGGCCCTGACACGAATTAGCCCGCAGATTGCCCGATACAGCCCGGCCCGGCTCCCGCGCGCACGCCGCCCTCGCCTCTCCTTTGTGTCCGCTTGGCCTCACAGCCTTGGATTCCCGCGGCGCCCGTCCCGCAGCCAAGATATTTTGCTTCGGGCGTCTCCATCAAACTGAGACCGGCGTGCTCCCCGGGCTCGCAACCCACCAAGGGTGGCGAAGGATGTGGGGTGGAATGAAGGGGCAGGTTACCTGGCATCGGTGCTGTGTCACTGCAGCGCTTCTGGTTACCCGAGGCAGCGAGGAGAAGCTGCTACCACTGGGGAGAATATCGGAGAAGTCTAACTCGACTTTTACACGCCATCCTTCTTAATCCTCCCAAGAACCTTGTGAAATGAGATAGAGAGAGAACTGTGGAGATACAAGCTGCCCAAAGCCACACTGTGCCACAGCCTAGTACCTAGGCTCTTAGTGATCAGTCGGGGTCCAGGATCTGAACTCTGTTCAGTCCCCAGAACCTTGGTGGAGGGGATAGTTGAGAGTGTTTAGCATTTGGTATGTGACTCTTACCTGCTACAGGAGTTGAGCAATGATCATTTCTTAAATGTATTGCAACAGTCAAGGCAGGTATAGTGAGGGCAACGGAGGAGGCCTTAGAGCCTCAAAAGAGGGAATCACTTCTTCTCCCACGTGACTTCCTCCACAACACCTCCCTCAGTCCTCCCCGCTCGCCCCTGCATCCACACCCTCTCTCCAGGATTGATCCAAAGAAAGAGTCCTTTATCTGTCCCTGCTAGACTAGCTAGACTGATGGTGGAGGCCCAGGACCCCTGGCTGGGATGGTGGATATGGGGTGAGAGAGTGTGCCCAGGCCCTCCCCAGAAGCCATAGTGGGAACAGTAACCTGTCTGCTTCCCTACCTCTATTTCCGGGGTGCTGCTGGGGGAAAATTTATGTCCCTCTCAGGTTTGGGAACCAATCCCACACTTAAAAGAAAGAAGAAAGAGAAAAAGAAATGATTTTACTTTTTTTTAGGTCCAGAAATGAAGCAGAAGTGAGTAAATTTTAATGAAACGGTGCAAAAATGACATCATTTACTCAGAAATCATTAATTTGTCAGCATTAATATTTCAGCTACAACATTGCCTGTCATTTTGTGCCTGCAATGACTGATAAATCTATAAAAGCATGCTGCTAATTTACTGAATATTTATGTGCAGTGTCATTGGCAGAGTAAGAATGGAATTTATTTCATGCCGAGTTCTGCGGGAGAACATTCCCCACAAACCTTCATCCTGGTGAGTGGGGGAGAACAGGGGGAGACTCCAAACTTCCTGGAAAACTGATGACAGGGTCCCAGGCTTGTCCCCCCCAGCCCCAGAGCCCACAGGAGGGACCACCCCCCCTTTGGCTCCGGTGGCACACAGCTACTTTTAGAATATTCCACTTTCCTTCCGCCAATCTCAACAAAGGTTCCCACCCCCAGTAGGAGTCCTGAGTTCTGCCTCCCTCACTCTACCATCAGAAGGGTGGAAAGCAGGTGAGCTCCGGGTCCCAGGCAGCCACAGAGAAAGAAGATCTGGGAAGAGATGGGAATCTCTTCCCGGGAATGGTCCAAAGGACCCCATCTGGACCACAGGACACTCCCAGTCACTGCTCCCAATGCCTCAGAGAGGTCTTAGCAGGAAGGGATGCAGAGAGCATTGGCCTGTGCTACCTGCCTGATGTCACTGTCACACTTCCTGGTGTCTCTTTTGCCCTAGCAGCTAGCTGGGGGTGGGGGGTGGGCGGGGAATCGTCTTTGAAATGCCGCCACTTTACAGAAAGCAAAGTCAAGGATCTGCGATGGGTACCAGCTGCCTATTGAGGCCTCTCCCCCATCCCCCAAGCCCAACAAAAGACAAACCAGCAGCCTTGGAGTTTTGCACAATTTTGCTCTATTTCCTGCCTGAATGGCACTGTCTGACCCTCTGCAGGTGCTCAGGAAATGTTCTTGGAATCAATAAAGGATGCTAAATCTCCCACCTCTGAAAGTTCTGTATCCGCCCTTCTTGCCCCTCCCCTTCAGAGCTGCCTCAGTGGCCTAGTCTGCCATCCTCCCGTGCTTTCTTTCTGTTCCACTCTGCCCTGGTGATCCTCCATGATGCTTACTTGGACGGCAGTAGCATGCTCTCTCGATTTTTTTTTTTGTCTCAGTTTCTCTCCTCTGACATAGGCCAGAGATGCTCAGGGTTTTTAATGGGCTTTACTGGGAAGCCACTCCCTGGGTCAAAATCTCCAGAGACCCTTTGAGGTCATCAGCTACCCTCACCCTGTCTCTCACAGATCCCCACCCCCACTGTTTAACCTACATACCCATCTCCAAGCCTGGGCTCCCATCAACCTGGCGCTTCCCACCGTCCATGCTACATAATGAAATCCCCTCTGTCCTTTCAACTCATGGAAGTCATTCCATTGAGCTTCCCCAGCCCTTTTTCATGGCAGGCCACTTGTCAGGGTGTTACCGTTCTCCCACCCAGTGCTTGGTGGGAAAACCTGACAACAGGAGGAAAGCAGGGGTACCCATGTCCTTCATCCTTGGGACCATCATAGCTAGGGATCAGCACTGCATGGCCTTCACCATCCTATCTATGCAATGGTGTGGTGCAGTTCTGTTCAAGCCCCCATTCCGAGTCTGTCCTGTGCATCTCCTGGATGACTGTGCTGGCCATATGGGAGCTGCTCAATAAATACCCACTGAGCGACAGACCTTGAACACAGGTACTGCTGGGGGAGGGGGCTGCTCTTCCATTTACATGGGCTGGACTGACCTTTCCATGGTGCCTATCTGAAGAAGGTGAGGCTAAGTGCCTGAACGGCTTTAACCTCACACCCAAGTTATCATCTCTAAGCCCAGTGCTCTCCCACTGCGTCCCAAAGCTTTCTTTGGCCATGTAAACCCCAAGTCCTCAGTAGTCTGCAAGGACCTGTGGGGTTGAGATCTTGAGTCCCTCTAAAATTCAATGTCCCCACATCAGAGCCACGTGACTTTGGACACTCTGAGCTTCTTCCCACTTAGTTATTCCCCCTGAATCCTAGAGGTTTAACCTAAATCTTCCCACATGCTAAGCAGGTGCTCTATCACAGTGATACGTTCCTAACCCTTTTAAATTTCTTTTTCAAAATTTGAGATAGGGTTAACATTAAGTTGCCCAGGTTGGCCTTGAACTTTCTGTTGGGTCCTAGTTGATCTGGAATTTGCTATCCTCCTGCCTCAGCCTCCTGGGTAGCTGGAATTATAGGCCTGTACCACCTCCATTCCCTCTTCTCGACCCTTCGACTCGCTGGCCTCTCTACCATCAAGGCTTATCCTCACTATCCAGGTTTCAATGCCATTGTCACCTTCTCATCTGAGGTGTCTTTGTTCTTCACAGCTTAGATAGAAGCATTCTGTGTCCCATGTACATCACCTCTTGTGGCTTTGTACAACGCTGGCCTGTTTCTTGCCTGCGTCCTACATGAGGGTGGAACTACCACTGCCCTGCTTGCCCGTTCAGGCCCCTGGGACAGCACGGGCTCAGAGAGGCTGTAGGTCGGATGGATCTGGACTTCGCAGCGCTGCCTAAGAATTGGAAAGTGAAACTATGGATTCTCCATCTTCCAGAAGACATGGGGGTCCTACGGTTGGTGAGGAGGTGCAGGTTGTTGGAGGCACCAAGAACTGAAGGAGCAGTGGACTTCCAGGAGCCGAATACAAGAGAGGCCCAGCTGGAAGTCACTGCCCATCTTTGCCCTCCACTCCCACCCCACCACCGCGGCCTCACACTCATTTCCTTCCCCCAGCCAGTCTCATTTACTTTCCCTAAAAGCCGCTGGAGGAGCCAATATGTACGTGATGAATATTTCATCTCCTGCGTGTGGGTTGGCGGGAGAGCTGTGATCACCCGGGGAGGGAGCGCTGCCCAGCCGTGCCTGGGAAGGAGGGGCTGAGAAGGTCGCTGAAATCCATCCGAGAAGGCTCCAGCACTCATCCTGCTCCTGCTGACCACGCTTTGGGAGACTTGGACTAGGAGAGGGTCAGGCACCAATACTTCCTGCTCCCTGGGACCCCTAACCTTTCCCCAGGTTCCAGCTGCAGCCAGGGGAGGACTCTGCTGCCTTAGGATCAGGGGCTCCGGCTGTGCACACCAAAGATTCTTCCGGCACAGGTGTAAGTGTATCTCATCCTCATCTGTAGAGGCTTCCAGCTAGGAATCCTGTGAGCTGTCACCCCAGGGGCTAAGGCAGGGGTTCAGATGGAGGAAAGGTGAGGGGGTGCCGATTCTTCATGCCCATCCTTAGTCCCTCCATTTTGATCTGTCCACAGGACCCTGGCCAGACAATTGCTCACAGTTGTGGAGTCTGAGCATACCGGCTCACACCTCTGCTCCTTTTCTAGTCGAGCAGTATCTGAACCTCCCAAAGGCCCGGTTTCCCTACCTGGAAACGATATGGGTCACACTACCTATTAAGATCATTCTGAGGGGACATCAGGACGCCTAGCAGGTCAGGTGGCCAGGACCTCTGAGTGTCACCACCACACACACCCTCCTGCCCCACCACAAACATCACCACCACAGGCCACTATCACAGTTCATCTACCGTCCGCCTCAGGTTAGAGAGCAAAGTTACTTCCTCTATCCAACACCTTGCAGCTCTGCTCTCTGATGAATGGGGTGGAAAGGAAGTGTCTCTCTTCCTGGGCCTCAGCCTGAACAAAATGGCCCCTCTTTCGGGTCCCTACACCCCCAGCCCCTGGCCTTCTGCAGCCAGATCCCGCCCTTCCCCCACTGGCCAGGAGCAATCCCCTCTTTGGTCTCCACCCACCACATTACCCTCTGAATACTCTCATTATACCATTACTAATTAGGGCTGCTCAGCAAATTGGCGGCTGCATTAGAGGGAGACAGTGTGCGGGAGCATATGGCATAATATCGTATTAATGAACACTCTAAATTCAAACCCGGGTCAGCTGCTCGCTTCTTGCCAGTGTCACCCACACTGCAGGGAAGGAGGGGACGGAAAAAAGCAGTCAACCTTTCCCTGGCTTTCCTTGCCTGTCTCCTAAGGCACGCACCTGCGGGCCCCAGTGTGGGCTGGGGAGGCCTGGCAGTATAGATAGAGGGTGGTCATTTCTGGCAAGTGGGGTGAGAAACTGGAGTTTGTACCTAGGTGGGGGACCCGGGAGGTCCTCCCCTCATTGTAGAAAGTGGGTACATACAATTAGAACTCATAATAATAACCCAGGGCTTGTGGTCAAGCTGGCCACCTAGAATATCTTGATGCCTCCTAGTGCACCTATAAAGGGAGCGTGGCACAAAGGCCATGTGAGGGTCCCACGAGTCAGGGTGCTTTCTCAGGGTCATGGTGGCTGGTCTGGAGCCCTGAAGCCTGGCCTCGGGGCCTCTGTTCAGCCCCACGTGTGAAGAGTGGTGTTGACAATGATTCCAGCACACCAGGAGTGACGACAGTCCTTCCTTCCTTTCCCATCATGCACAGAGAACTTGCAGCTCTGTGTGTCCTGGGGGAGGAGGTGTGGGAGGCACTGGGACCACACTGGGGTCTTTCCATGGAGCCTCTGAGTAGAGGTAGACCCCAAGTGAGGTTCCTATGAAGAACAGAAAGAGTTGAGGCAAAGATAGTATCTGACTCCTTTCCCCAACCCGCCCCCCGGGGTCAGGCAGAGCCCTGTCCTCCAACGTCTGGATGCCCAGGACTGTACCTCTCTGAGGTGTTCTAATTGCTGGTTCTGAGACAGGAGGGGTGTTCCTGGGAGGGCCTCCCTTCCCATCTGTCTTACTGTCTGCAGGCTGGTGTCAGTGACCTTCTGTCAGGAGAACTGCTCCTCCTTTTACATCAAGGCGGAGAGCTGGCTGCTCCCTGCCTGCCAAGCCTAAAGAATGAGGGAGTGGTCCTCTCCTAGGCTTCTATCTCTGTCCAGTCTCCTCTCTGTCCCGCACAAAGCAACCCTCAACATGCCTTCCCAGGACACCTTCCCCGACTGACTAGAGTCCTTGGTGTCTGCAAGTGTCCCCATCCTGAGGACTGGCTCTCTCTCAGGTCTTCGAGACATGGAGTTGTGGCCGACCTTTGCAAGGGAAGGTGATACAAATGGCACGCGGGTGGGGAAAAGAGCGGAGGCAAGGCAGCGACTCCCTCAGCCCGTGCTGATCTGCCATTGGAGGGCGAACCAGAGATTTTTATCTCCACCCTCTCTACCTTGTGGTCTGCAAAATGGGTGTGCTTGTGTTACCTTAGCCAGGATTGTGGGGTACTTTTATGAAAGACCAGCTGGCAGGGCATCTGTCCGTGATCCCCCCACCCCCCAAGTCTGCTCCGCGGCTTGAAGCCTTTTCCTTGTACAGAACTCCCTACTGGAGCCTCTGAGGCAAGAAAAGAGACAGGACTGGGGCGAGGAAGGCAGGGCAGGGGGTGAAATTGGAGGACCTAGCTGAGATGACCTAGCTTACCTAGACCTTGCTGTGTTGGGCTGAAGGATCCTGAATGCTTAACTCCAGCTGACTGGCTCCTGAACCCTTTGCCACCGCTCACTCTGCAGTCATAGGATCATTTTCCTTTGTCCCCAGAACCTTGCCTTGCTTCCTGCAGGTCTCCCAGCAGGGAAGCCCAGGAGGAGTAAATAATTGTCGCCCCTCCCAGCCTGGACCAGCAGGGTAGAATGTGGGGTGACATCAAACCCTGGATGCCAATTACTTTGTCTGTCCCTACCAAGCCAACCTTCCCCCACTTCCCTCAGCAGGGGCTCCCACCTCCTCAGAGGGCAGTAAACAGGCCAGAGAGGTGTTGGCTGAGCCTTAGAGTTTAGAGGTAGCCTGTCCAGACTTGCCTATAGGGTAGATGCCCATCCCTGTAGTGCGATTTCTAATGGGTCTTAATAATAAAACCCAGAGTCAGATGTTAGGGGGTGAAAGCTGAGAGATCAGAGCAGCAGAGCAGCAGCCACTAGTTCTTACCTCTACTGAATCATCTGACTGAAGGGAGCAAGACCCTGTCTCCATGAATCCTCAGACTGAATGACGTGAGCTCCTGTCCCCTCCACTTTATATTCCTCTCTCTACCCAGCCATATCCCTTCCTGTCTCCACCTTCGTACTGCTGGGATTAAAGGTTTGTGATTCCCAAGTCCTGGAATTAAAGGTGTGAGCCGTCATCTCCTGACTGTTTCTCTTTTAGAATGGATCAATCTCAGTAGCCCAGGGTGGCCTTGAACTCACAAAGATCCACCTGCCTGGCCTCTACGGCTAACTAGTAGTTTAGTTCTACATTCTCATCTCCAGGCAAGCTTTATTTGTTAGATTACAAACAAAATATCATCACATTTCTCCCACTCCCTCTCCTGGAGGTGGGGAAGTGATGCAGCTTTGCCATGAGACTGGGGGAGGTGTGTGCGCACGTGTGTATGTGTGTGTGCATGTGTGTGCATGTGTGTGTCCATGTGTGTGCATGTGTGTGTCCGTGTGTGTGCATGTGTGTGCGTGTGTGTG
Source organism: Arvicola amphibius (assembly GCF_903992535.2). Lineage (NCBI taxonomy): Eukaryota > Metazoa > Chordata > Mammalia > Rodentia > Cricetidae > Arvicola > Arvicola amphibius. The sequence goes on from NC_052050.1 coordinate 36,620,401, forward strand.
TGTGTGTGTGTGTGGGGAGAGAGAGAGAGAGAGAGAGAGAGAGAGAGAGAGAGAGACAAAGACAGAGAGAACCACCACTGCTTGGAGGCCTGGATGTGGCTGAGCTAGCAGGGAGCTGAGCCTGGAACTCAGAGAAGGTAAACTGCTCAGGTGGCAAAGCCAGCAGAGCAGAACTCCAAGTCTGGTCACACGTCTTTTCCACATGTGAGCCCCTGTGGCTAGAACTCACTTTAAGGACACACTGATCCCAGAACCCTAGACTTTTTGTACATACATCATCTCACTGACTCTAAGTCAAGGGTAAGAATCGGACCAGCTGCATAATTTGGACCTCCCAGTGCAAAACGAAAGTTCAAGGACCTTAGTTTAGAAAATATTAAGAAGAGCGTTAAAGCACTCAACCTTCTAAGCCCAGGACCCTGTGCACAGATGGTCTATGAATCCAACCCTGGTCATGGGGTCATGTCTGTTTCCTCTATAGCCAAACAACCTCACACACATTCTAGTTTTCCTATCTGGAGTCAGGGTGCCATAATCACAGCTATCTCCTCTGTAACCCCTTCTAGGAGCAGTTAGTGATTCTCCAGTTTGGAGAAGGAAAACCATCTTAGCATCTTGCATACAGGCTGCCCCAGCATCTGTTGAGAGCTGGCAGGGATCAGATTGGATATGGCTTTTTTTTTTTCTTTAATGTTGTTTGCAGGGGCAGTGAATGTAGGCTCTGGCAACCAAGGAAGGAGCTGCCCCAGAGGATCTGTGATATATGTTCTCTCTCTCTCTCTCTCTCTCTCTCTCTCCTCCCCCCCCCCCCCCCCTCCGCCCTCCCCCCCCCCCTCCCTCCCTCCCTCCCTCCCTCCCTCCCTCCCTCCCTCCCCTCCCTATCCTTCCTCTAATTTTTTTGACACTGGGTCTTACTTTGTAGTCCAAGTTGACCACAAACTCACTACATTTGAGACTGGCCTCAAATCCTCCTGCCTCAGCCTTCTGAGGGATGGAATGACAGGCATGAGCCCCATGCCCAGCTAGCTAGTTCTGTGGGTCAGAATGAAACAGGAATCAGACTTTCCTGGGTGCTGCTCAGTGCTTCCACGAAGGAGCCTCTTGCTTCCCACTCTAGTGTGTGCGTGGGAACTCGTATGGTGAGTGTTTCCCCTGTTCAGAGCTGAACCTTTGTGTTCAGTCAGAACCCAAGTGCATGGTGGGAAAGTTTACCAACCTCACACCAGCACTGCCCCCGTGAGTGCCCTGGCCTCCATGATGGAGGGCATGTTCCTATCCTCAGGCATCTGCATTGGAATTCAGGCCCTTGCCAGCCTGTTCCCTGCTCGCTAACTATAAACTATCTGATTTATATTCATTAACCAGTACTAGACAGCAGCAGGCATAGCAAACTTCGGTGGGGGACATGCCTCCATCGACAGGCCGACTGCATTCAGTTAATTAAGGGGCTGTAATTGTTGTCCAGGACAAGGGTCCCCAGGGCACAGGCTTTGTAAATAACTACCCTCTGCTGCCCCCAGTTCTCACCCCGCCCTCTCTGCCCATTCTCCTCATTCCCAGATCTTAGGAACCAGTAAAGGAGCTGAGGCTATACATAGGCTATGGGAAGTGGCAGTGAAGGCTTAGGATGTGGCAATGATGTAGGCAATGCCTGTCCCGAGGTGGGATGGAGAGAGTCAGGGCGAGGAACCTGGAAAGGCTGCCTCATGTGCACATTGGTGCATACATGTGCTCATGTGTGCACTGGTACACTCACACAGATGCCTCTCCAGGCGAGGTGGCTCATGCCATTTGCTCCTAGCCTGCTTGCATGTCCACACCCTGAGTGCAGCCTAGTCAGGTGGGGTCAGGCAGAGAACTAAGTGGAGTCATCTCACCAACTCAAAAAGTGGAAGAACGTAGCTTTTATGAGCCTCAATTAAAGGACCAGGCCCAGTGATACCCACTTGTAATCCCAGCCTCCTGGGAAGACAAGAAGTTTAAGGCTAGTCTAGGCAACTCAGTGAGACCCCCCCCCCCATCTTGAATTTAAAAAATTAAAATAAAAAAGGCACTGAGGATGTAACTGACTCAGTGCTAAAGCTCTTATCGAATGGATTGAAGATCATGAGTTCAGTCTTCAGCACTTTTGATCAAAGATGGGGCGTGGAAAGAATGAGGAGGTGGTGTAATAAGGAAAGGTCTTCCCTTCTGGAATTCTTGGTCTACGGGGTAGGTGCTTCACCTAAAAACTCCCGATCAGTTTAGGAGTGGGGGCAGGGTGGTCTGGGAAGCCTGATGAGGGAGGTATACCCATAGAAAACAATAGCAAACAGATGTCACGCAAGGTAGCAATGATCCCCAAGAACACCACTGACCCCTTCCTGAGAGAGCCAGGTGGGGTTGCAGGCCAGAGCTTTGACCGCAGGGCAAATGAGCTGGACTGGAGCCCACACACATTTGTCCAAGTGCCTACTGTGTGTTGGGGACAGAATAACAAATAGGATTGCTGGCAGGGGTGCGGCTGGGTATGGAGGTAGCTCAAGAGTAGAACACTTGCCTTGAATGCTCAAGGCTTTGTATTGGACTCCCCAGCACCAAAAAAAAAAAAAAAAAAAGAAAGAAAAGAAATTACTCTGGTCCTTGCTTGCCTCTCAGAGAAGAGTGTGAGAGAGAGTGTGTGTTTGAATGTATGTGTATATGTGTGTGTGCATGTGTGAGTCATAGCTGTGCACACAGCGATCTCTTGACACATGCATATTCTCCAAGTATCTGTTGAATGAATTTTACATTTCAAACTCTCCCTGGGGCATAAAAAATGCAGCGAACATGACAGAAAGGGTTTCTGGTCTCACGGAATTAATAGATACCAGTGTGTATGTGTGGCTGTGTGCGTATCCACATGGTGTGTGTCTGTGCCCTGTGTCCACGCATGTGTGAGTGTCCACATCCGGAGGCCATTCCTTCATTCTGCCCAGGGTGGAGAGAGGCATAGAAGGAGGACTGATTCCCCTCTTGGAGCTGGTAACCTGCACACTCCTCACCCTAACCTCTTGCTGCAGGAACAGGGAGCCTTTTCAGCCTAAAAAGGCATCAGCTGCTCTTGAGTCCCTGAATAATCACCCTCTGCTTCACCTCGCTTGCAAGACAGGCATCATCTGTGCCGGTCCTCCAGCTCCCATCCCGCTCCACTCCAGGCAGCTACAACCCTCCAAGTGGCTTTTGACAAGATGCTCCCAAAGTGGGTATTTCACTTGAGTCTATCTGATAGAGTCTAGCGAAGGAGAGAAAATAAGTTTCTCTATCCTTCCCCCAGCCTTCCATCCCCATCCCCACCTATCAGCCCTTATCTGAAAGAAAAATTAGAGCATTATTAGGAGTTTCATTAGGGGTGAGCAGGTGGGGAATGAAATTACATCTCAGCTCCTTCTCAGCCCCTGTAAGTATTAAGTGGTTTGATCAATGGTGTTCACACAATTAATTCTGCCTGATTGCAGAGAGTGGCTTTATCGACAGTTAGGTTTCCCCAACTTTGTCTAGCATCTAAACGTGCCTTCAGGATGCATGGGGAGGGACTGAGGGCGGTGGGGGAGCCCTTTGCTGGATGCCACATTCAGCTCACATGTCATTTAGGAAATTCAGGTATCATGACAAGATTAAATGGGTGGTTTCAGACTAGAGGAGGCAAGGCAGTCCACCTTCCGACTCCTGTTTGTTCACGTGACCAGCATTCCCACAGAGCAGAACTAGCCTCCTCAGGGTGGTCAGGCAGCAGTCTCTCCTCCAGGCCTGGCTTATGCCCTGTCCCAGGTGTCTCCTAGTAGCTTACTCAAACCCCAGCTGCTTTCACGTAACTCACAGACTCCAACTGGGTCTTTTGAGGGGGTGGAAGGCTGCTGGGCACAGTGCTTTGTGGAATTACACTCTTTGTTTTAGATTCAGGCTAGCCCTAAACTCACCGTACAACCAAAGATGACATTGAAACTCCACTTCTCCCCTCTCTCCCTCCCTCCCTCTCTCTCTACCACTGAGCTACATCCCCATATTCCCAAAACTTTTTATCTATTTCTGTAGCGGTTTTTCCCTCCCAGACAGGGTTTCTCTGTATAGCTCTGGCTGTTCTGGAACTTATTCTATAGACAAGGCTGTCCTTGAATACACAAAGATCCACTTGCCTCTCTGCCCAAGTGCTAGAATTAAAGACTTTTCTGTTATGTTTTGTTGTGTTGTGTTTTGAGACAAATAGCCTCAAATGCATTATGTCAAAACTTTTTGTTTTGTTTTGAGACAGGCTTTCTCTATTATGTAGCTCTGGTTGGCCTGGGAGCTCCTTATGCAGACCAGGCTGGCTTTGAACTCCCAGATACCCACCTGTGTCTGCCTCCCTAGTGCAAAAGGCAGGTGACACTACAGGGAACTCAAAATTTTTGTCTTAAAGACAAGGTCTCCTGTATCCAAGGCTAGTCTTGAACTCCTGATTCTCCTGTCTCTCTCTCCTGCCAAGTGCAGGCTTGCTCTGTCAGACCGCTAAAAGGCTCTTTGTGTTTGGGGTTTGCAGCGCTTGAGATTGAACCCCAGGGCCTTGCTTGTGCTAAGGAAGTACTTTACCAAGAGACCACACCCCCATCCTGACCTTGAACTTCTGACCCTCCTGCTTCCACCCCCCCCCCCCCCCCGTACTGGAATTACAGACTTTCTATTCAACTCTTGGGAAGTGGTAGAGGGGTGGGGTGTCTTAGACTATAGATGCCCTTAAGATGCCCGGAAGGGAAGGCAGGGCAGAAGGAGAGGAGGTAGGTGAAGCTGGGGAATGGGACGTAAGGTTTCAGTTCTTTATTCTTTGAGCCCCACCAAGGGGCATGGACCACTCGAGGAGACTTTAAACCTGGACAAAACGGGTGCTTTCTTTATGACAAAGCAAGATTTGGAGGGTCCACACTAGGGAGTGGTAGCACTTCTGAGAGGAAGGGCTTGAGAACACTGGCCTTCCTCCTGTTGCTGGGCTCCCTCTCTTGCCCCAGAGCCTCCTCCTACTTGAGGGGAGCCTGTCTCCAATGCCACACTCTGCTGTACTACTCTTATAGGTGTCCAGGAGACACCCCCCACACCCCACTTGTATCTCCCAGGCATTCCCAGCAGGCCCCTGCCAGTTCAGACAGACATTGCAGACCTTACCGCCAATCCCAGAAGTTCAGCTTCCCCCAACCCCAGGAAAGAAAAGGACTCTCAGCTTTGTCACACCCCAAATGTGCACTAAGAGAGGAGAGGCCAGCAGGTTGGGTTCTTGCTGACTCTGACTATTCCTGGGTCAAGGAGACTTCCTTCGTCTAAAAAGAGGGAAAGGAAACGGTTATTGGACCTCCTTCTCTCCCATGTAAACCTTTATTCCCAGACTGCAGTCCAGCCACCATAATAACCACCAACAAAGAACAGTGAACAGTCTGTAAGCTGCCTTTGTTTATCTGGCAGACTATTGTGTAGCTACCAACACTGTAACAGTATAGAGACATGGTTGTAATAATTGTTAAAGGGAAAATCAGGATAAAAACTATACAAATCCAGATGGACTGTGTGTGTGTGTGTGTGTGTGTGTGTGTGTATCTGACCTGCGCTGAGTAGAATCTAAAAATCACCCTGTTAACTTCTACCCACAGCTCTGTGGAGTGAAAACACTGTTAGTCTTTGCTTAGGGACGGGGCTTGGAGCACTTAGGTAACTTCCTCAAGGCCACCCAGCTGATGTGTGGGAAAGTCAGAATTCTGTTCAGCACGGCCGCTCCAATACCTGGGCTTTTAACTGTTGCTTTAGCTGTTTTCATCTTTTATTTTTGCTGTACTAGAGATTGAATGTAGGGATTCACACTTCTAGGCAAGCACTCTACTACTGAGCTCTATTCCCAGTGCGTGTGTGTGTGTGTGTGTGTTTGTATACACATGTGTGAGTGTACAGATGAAGTTAAATCTTGGGTGTCATTCTTTAGGACTCATCCATCTTGCCTTTTGCTTATCTATTTTTTTAAACATTCATTTATTGATTTGAGGCCCTTAGACTTGGCAGTGTCTCTACACACTGAACTGTTTGCCAGTCCCCATTTCGTTCTGTGAAACAGTGTCTTTCCCTGAGAACTGGGACCTGCCACGTAGGCTAGGTTGCACTGGCTCTTCTTTCTTTCTTTCTTTCTTTCTTTCTTTCTTTCTTTCTTTCTTTCTTTCCTTCCTTCCTTCCTTCCTTCCTTCCTTCTTTCTTTCTTTCTTTCTTTCTTTTTTCTTTGATTTGGGGTCTTCCTAAATTGCCCAAGACAGTCTTGAACATGAGGTCCTCCTCCCTCAACCTCCCGAGGAGCTGGGATTATAAGCACATATCGTCAGGCCCAGTTTATATACTGCCCTATAGCAGAGGGTCAAGACAGACCCAGTAGAGACTCAGAAACATCAGAGCCCAGAGAAATGGTAGAAAAGTTACTGGCTTCCCTCTGCCTGTTTACTCAAGTGGAAAGTAGGGGTGGGAGGGTCATTTTGAGCAGGTGCCTTGCATTTAAGAAAAATGCATGGAATTACGTTCCTACAAAGCCAGGAAAGCTGAACCAAAGCAGCATTGGGGCTTGAAATGAGATTTTATGTTTTCCTTTTCTGGGCACAAGGCCATCAATGGTGCCACGTGCCAGGCTGCTGAAGGCCACTTGTTTGTTAGGGACATCAGGGGTTGGTTGATGTCTGCCTATGCTGCCCTGGTGAATGCCAGCTGCTTGTGGTTCCTCTAAGGGCTGAGGCTCTCAAAGCCACCATGTGGGCATCTCTGTAGATCCTTGCCTCCCTAGATGTGGCCCCTGGATGCTGGCCATAGCAGCTGGGGGAAGTCAGGAGTACAGAGGGTCCTGTACACCCAGTGAGCCCGTATGGAATCTAGCAGAGGAAGGATCAGCTCCCAAGATTTTTCTGTCCCTGTTTGGCCCCTTGAGTCTGAACAGCACGGGGACCCTGCGAGTTGAGGCTTGCCATGAGTGGTGGGCACAAGAAGCAGGGAGGCAGAAACCCTACCTGATCCTCTTGAGCAGCCTGACAGCCACAGCCAGAGAGGGTGGGGGCAGGGAAGTTTGTCTCTGTCAGCAGATCGTTCTGGAAGGAGTGTTAAGGTGTCCCTGGCTCCCTTCCCTCCCACGTGGGGACCAAGTGTGAGCTCGCTGAGGGCAGAATGGCAGGGCAGGTGGCCAAGGGCATCAGGTTCACCTTGCCTGGAGGAAGAAGGCCCGCCTCTGCCCCGCCAGCCTCACCCTCCCCAGAGCTGGCCCAAAGGGTCTGAGCCAGGAGCTGTTCCTCTCCAGATCAGGTTCTCCATCTTTCCATCTCAGGAGGCCTCCTGCTTCTGCAGAGGCACCTGCTCCTCCTGGGCCTTCTCCTGGCCACCTGGTCCTTAGGATCAGCCTCTCCACCGTCAGACCCAGCCTTCTGGCCCTCTGGGGCTCCCAGCACACCATCTCCTCCAGAAGACACCTGCTCAGTGTTTCTCCCAGGGTAGCTGCCTGGAGAACAGATTCAGGCTGTGGGCATCGTGCTGGCCAAGAGCGTTGCCCGTGTTCTCCAGCCTTGGCTCCTGAGAATTCTGAAGCATCTGGTGCTAAGCTCTGCCACACTTCCATCAGCCAGGGAGCCTGTAAGAGACTGACGCCTGGGGCCCAGACCAGGAGAGCCGAGGCAGCGCTTCCTGCTGAGAACAGGAGGCATTAGTTGTGTTTTCTCTTTTGAAAACAAGTTCTCATGTAGTCTAGGCTGACCTCAAACTCACTGTATGGCCAATGATACGCAGTGAACTGCTGGTTCTCCCGTCTCTACCTCCTGATGGATGGTATTATAGGCATGTGCTGCAATGCCTGGTTTATGTGGTGCTGAGGGTCAAACCCAGGGTTTCATACAAGCCAGAGAAGCACTCTGCTATTGGAGCCCCTTGCAAGCCCAATACATTATTATTATTATTATTATTATTATTATTATTATTATTTTATTTTTTGAGACAGGATTTCTCTGTGACTTTGGAGCAGGCTGGCCTCAAATTCACAGAGATCCACCTGTCTCTGCCTCCCGAGTGCTGGAATTAAAGGTGTGCACCACCACCGCCTGGCCATCATTATTTCTTAAACACTGACTCACACACAAGGACAAAGAACCAGCAAGGCAGCCCATTGACCTCACTTTGCCAGCTAGGAGGTATGGTCTGTGCAGTCAGTGCTAATGCCACAGCTGCTTCCCGTGGAAAGTCTTTGCTGGAGGCCTCCACTAGACTGACAAGCATAGACTTGGCTACCCAAAGGGCCCTGGATATCAACAGACCCTTTTCCTCTTACCTATGGGCTGATGGTTAGGGCTGAGGTGGACAAAGTCTAACGCAAAGAGCTCTGCTTTTTGGGTAATCTCCGTGGTCCTCAATTTCCTCACCTTTAAGTCAGGGATAGCGATGCCTAAATGACAGATTTGAGGGAGAATGTCTGATGCAGATAGGTGGGTGTTCAGCACAATGCTGCTGTACCAACGGGTGGGTGGATGTAATGACAGATGGAAGGAAGGACGACTAGGTGGATAAGTGGATAGATGGATGGGTAGAAGGGAGGATGAGTGGGTGAACAGATGGGTGGATGAATGAACGAATGGATGAATGTATAACCAATGAAAGTCCTCCATCAGATGAACAGATAGACGGGTGGATGGACAGACAGACACTTGAGCTATTTCCTGGAAGGGATATGGGTTGCTCCATTTGGAAGTCTGAACATCTACAAACCAATCCTAAGAGAGTCTTGTTCACTCGAGATTCAGGGCCTGCTGGGAGGGGTGGAGGCAGGGAGGCCACTTCTGTCCGCGTCTATCCACACGGGTGGAGTCTAGGATTTCAGTCGCCGTGTGACTGACTTGACAGAAGAATCAGCTTGTCATCCATCTTGCTGTTCCACTGGGGCACTCATCTTTCCTGTTCCCCTTTCTCTCACTGGGGCCAACCAGGGTCCCTGTGGGGTCACAGAAATGCTGCGTGGTCAGAATGAGTCTGTCCAGCAATGGGAGCTAAGAGCTTTGAGAGGAAATTTCTCAGTGTCTCCCTGTGCCTACAGATTCCAGAAAGCCCCCTCCTTCCGCCGTCCCAGACAATTTCCGGGCTCCTAGCCCTATACCTGCTCACCCATAGGGCTTCCCCTTTCATTAAAGCTGCACTTCCTAGCTCTATGGTGGTGGCACATGCAAGTGGATCTCTGTTAGTTCGAGGCCAGCCTGGTGTACAGAGTGAGTTCCAGAACAACCAGGACTACACAAAGAAGCCTTGTCTTGAAAACCCAAAATTAAAAAAATAAGTAAATAAATCTGCACTCCTGGCCTTCTTTTTGTTCCCATTTATGTCACCCTGACCTCAACACAGACTCTCCTCAACCCCATCGTGCCCTGCCATAGGTGAGATGGAGCAGGACCACTCCAGCTGACACCATGCTCCCTGTTCTGACAAGACAAGACTCCCGCTGAGGCAGACTCCAAACTGACTGTCTGGGAGCACTGAGGGACTGAGAATCTGGGAATGTCCCTTGGGCTCTGAGCTGCCATCCTGGGGCAGGAGGGGTACTGGCTGGCTTTTCTTCCTTGAGCAGGTACAAAAGAAGCCACATGAACACAGTCTGCCTTTGAAGGTTGCCTTTGAAACCTGCATTGCTGGGTCTGTGCCAAGCACAAACCTTACCCCCCAGTAAGCCTCTGGGAAGCTGGGGCACCACTTGAGATCAAAGGGTCCCAGCCCCTCCTCCCATAAAATCTTTCTAGTCCCCAAGTTGCAGTGACTCAGAGCCAGAACTCAGTACCAAGGGTCCTCAGCAGAGAGGGTGCAAACTGAGACTTCAGAAAAAAAGCAAAATGCAGGCTCCTAAATTTACAGTGGTCTTCTATTAATCACCCCTGTGTTCTCCCATGTAAACAGACTCCCTTCTACACAGACGTTACTGTATTTGGACTCCCATTTTACAGGTGATGAAACCCAGGTTTAAAGAGATAAAATAAAACTGGAGAATGAAAAGCCTTCTGATTCCCAACCAGGGGTCTAGGAGGTCGTTTCTAAAAGCTGGACCTGATGATGTGGAATCCCAGCTACTCAGGGGACCAAGGCAAGAGAGATAGGAGGTTTGAATTCAAAATAGGCTAAAAAGAGAAGTCAAGGTCAATTTGAGCAACAAATAGGCAAGGGATTCGTATATCGCTCAGTGGTAGAGCATTTGCCTTGCATGTGGGAGGCCCTAGGTTCTACCCCCATACTACACACACACACACACACACACACACACACACAAACACACACACACACACGACACATGCACGCATGCATGCTCTCACGCACACACGCGGGATGGAGGTGCCTTACTACTTCATAAGAGACTGAGACTGCTCCTTTCTTCTTTCAAGCGACCTAATGACCCTGGGTCTCTCCCCTCTCTCCTCTCCACACCCGCTGAAGGATAGACAGGCAGCCAGGGATCTACCAGAACCCAGTTTTCTAAGCATCGGTGAGCTGGTGGCAAGGAATATGTCAGTCTTACACTGAACTCCCTCAGATGATGGACAGGTAAGAGAGCACCCCTAGGCAACCAACTCAGCTCCTTCCCTCCCCCACTTCCTGCCTCTCACCTGACCCCTCACAGGCCCTCTGCTTCCTCTCTTCCTCCCACCACCTCACCTAATCTCCTGGCCCCTTACCTCGCTCCAAACTACCTGATCAAAGGCAAGTCTCTGGGAGCCATTAATGACCTCCTTCTCCTCACTCCCTCTCCACCTATTCCTCTGCCCTTCCTGCCAGGCCATAAATAACTCTTTCCCCAGGGGGAACCAGGATGGGTGGGAGACGGAAGGTCCTGCATCAGTTCCTCAGGCTTACCAGGAAAGCTAAGGTCCAGAGAAAGGGTCACAGCTAAGTTGGGGCAAGGGCATTCCTTAGAGCCCTGCACCTCTAAACATCGAAGAGATTTTACTTTCTCCCCCAGCATAAGTGTCTGGAAAAAGCAACAAACATGATGTAAACTGGTACTCGTGCAAATCAGCACTGTTGACTAGAACTTTGTGTATTTTGAGGTGTCTAAAGCAGCACCAGGAGCCGTGACTGTTAAGGTCTCACACAAGGTCGGTGTGCGATTGACGAGATAAACTTCCGGTCCCATTTTAAGCCAAGCGTGTGAGCATCTAGACAGCCACCTGTGATCAGTAGCTGCCCTGCTTCACAGCCCAGGGTCTCGGCTAAAGTAGCAGAGCTTCTTTCGGGTTTTGCCACTTTCAAATTCCCAGCCAAGGTCCTTCAAACTGAACTGTGTTCAAGGTCCCATTTTAGCTTTGACTTCGATTTTGTTTTAGGGGTGCCCTACAGCACAGAGCAGACTGCTGAGTAAGCTTATCCCATTTAGTGTTCGCGTGAATCTGTAAAATCAACGGAAGAGAATCCAGTGGGTTACCAGGAGTAGGTTACTTCTGGTTCGAGGCTGGAGGGATATGGAGGGACACTGAGGTGATCTTGAGGGTCTCCACCGATGGCGTTAGTGAGGGACGTCCCAGGCAGTGAGAACAGCACAAGCAGAGAGTCAGAGGAGGAGATGTTGGGCCCATTCAGGACCCAAATCCAGGGAGCAGAATGGTTGTAGGCCTAGCAGCAGGGAAGGATGCCCCGCGCCTGTGAGCATCAGTCTTTCTCTTTGCCATGTTCGATCTATTGTCTAGTTTTTGCTGGGGCACCATGTCCTCCTCCTGGAGGAGGAGGCCTGTCTGAAGCAATGGGAAGAAGGCAAGGAGGGCAAGCGAGGAAGGTGGCCAAATGCCTCTGAGCCATGAGAACTGTGCTGTAACAGACAGCCCTGGGCTTTTGGTAATCTCTCTGGCAGAGATACCTAAAGGGTGGGACAGATACCAAGGCCATTTATTATCAAACCCAAGGAACCTTAGTGTCTCAAAGTCCTAGCCGGCAGTGGTGGCACACGCCTTTAATCCCAGCACTCGGGAGGCAGAGGCAGGCGCATCTCTGTGAGTTCTAGGTCAACCTAGTCTACAAAGTGAGTTCCAAGACAGGCTCCAAAGCTACAGAGAAATCCTTGTCTCAAAAAACCAAAAAGGAAAAAAAAATTTACCCAAAGCCATCCCTTAAACCCCTTTGTTTCAGTGCCCTCATTAATCATTTGGGAGCTAGAAATCCAGAAAATACAAACAGCTGCAGATTAATATGATGAAGAAAAAATAATTTGAGGGGACAGCAAGATGGCTTAGAAAGGCACTTTCCATCAACTGAACCCTAAGAACCAGCTCCTGTCCTCTGACCCCACGTGTGTGCTTTAGCATGTGCTCACCTACACACATATACATTAATAATAAGTGCAACAACAAATTTTTTTAAAAAGTGGGTGGTGGTGGTGCACACCTTTAATCTCAGCACTTTAGAGGCAAAAGCAGACAGATTTCTGAGTTGGAGACCATTGTACAGAGCAAGTTCCAAGATAGCCAATGCTACCCTGTCTTGAATAAAAACAAAGTAATAATAACAATAAGTAAGCATATTTATATATATATATATATATATATATATATATATATATATATATATATAATTGTTTGGGGATGGAGAGAAGGCCCAGTGGTCAATAGCACTTATTGCTGTGACAGAGTACCAGGGTTTAGTTCCCAGCATCCACACATCGGCCTATAACCATTCATAACTTCAGTTCCATGGGGATTCAATGCCCTCTTCTGGCTTCTGCAGGCATTAGGCACACAGGTGGCACACATACATACATACATGCAGGCAAAATATGCATATCCATGAAACAAAATAAATAAATCCAGAAAAAAATCATGCTTTAAAATAATAATAATAGATGATAGTAACAATAATAATAGTAATAATTTGACAAAAAGGATAGAAGATGGGAACAAGTTGATAAGTAATTTTGGATCCCCAGTAGCAGATTCCTCTGCCGACACAATAAGCCAGATCAAGCCAAATTAAAAGTCCAGGTTTAATGAGCAAAGCACCTCGGGTGACCCTCAAGCCCCCCAGAAGTGAGGCAGGGGAGGGAGGATGAGAAATCATAGGCAGGTCTGGAGGCCAGAGCTTAAGTACCCTGTAGGTGCAGTCTTGAGCAGCTCCCGGGGAGGAGCTGGAGGAGCCCAGGCTTGGCAGGCTTTCTGAGAGGGGCAGGGTTGGAGAGGGAGGAGGGTGACTGAGGGGAACTTTTAACTCAACACAGGTTGTTGCAAAAACAGAAATCCAAGTGAATGACCTGTAATCAAGATAACATAATTTAGGCAAGAGAAGACCTCACTTTCTGTCTGCTAGACTGGCAGAAATTAAATTCTGGCAAAGCCATATATTGAGGGGAAGTAGAACAACCCAACACTATTATTAAGAAAGGGTCATCCACAGGCAAGGAGAGAGTAAACTCTATTGATACGACTCATTTTATTATTTATTTGTTTGTTTGTTTGTTTCCCTCTATCTGGGATTGACTCTAAGTTCTCACACATGGTAGGTAAGCACTTTACTATTGAGTACCATCTCTGGGCTCTCCTTGTTTTCTTTTTGTTTGTTTATTTTGCTTTAAAATTTTGAGGCAGGGCCTCACTAAGTTAGCCAGGTAGTTTGGCTTAAACTCACTCGGTAGCCCAGGCAAGCCTTCAAATTCTTTCTGCCTCAGCTTCCTGCGTGTCTGAGACAGCAGGCCTACGTCATCAAGCTCAGAGGTGGCCATTTGCCCATATCTCATAGAACCGTTGGCGTTGTGGACTGCCATGGTGGGTATTCCCTAGACCTGGCCACGGGACTTGCTTTAGCTAATGGGTAATTAGCAAGAATGAAGCATGCTGTGTTGTTTTTACTTATTTGTGTACATAATGAGTGTGTATGAATACACGTGAGTGTGCACGCAAATATGGGGGGGGGGGTCGGGTGTCAATGATGAGTGTCTCCCTTGATTGCTCTCCATATTATCTTTGAAGGTAGATCTCTTACCGAACCTGGCATTTGCTGATTGGACTCTGAGCAGCAAGCTCCAGGGATCTACCAATCTCCTGTTGTTTAGAATTTTGTTTATCATACAGTGTATTACTCTGTAGCTTGGCTGGCCTAAAATTTTCTGTTTTGCTTTTTGTTTGTTTCTTATTGTTTGTTTTTGTTTTTCGAGACAGGGTTTCCAACTGTCCTAGAACTCGCTCTGTAGACCAGACTGGGCTTGAACTCACAGAGATCCGCCTGCCTCTGCTTCCTGAGTGCTGGGATTAAAGGTGTGCGCCACTACTGCCTGATTGTTTTGCTTATTTTTTTAAGGAAAGGTTTTACATAGCCCAGGCTAGCCTCAAATTCAGTAGGCAGCTGAAGATGACTCTGAACTCCCAATCCTCCTGCCTCTACTCCTGAGTGCTGGGATTCTTAGTGTGCGCCATCCTGCTTAGTGCAAAAAGACTTTTTAGTAACCACTTACACAGAGTGATTTGAGCCCTGGAGAATGTGCCCCCTTAGAAGCTATGAGGCTGCCTGATTCGACCCAGATGCCTTACCCAGACATGTAAGCTGCTTGGGATGTGCCTCAGACTTTGTAGTAAAGCCACAAGTTGTCCCACTGTGCCCTGCGTGATTTCTTTCTCCTAGAATTATTTTATGTGTATATGTGTGTTTGTGTTTATGTGGGTACGCATCCACTCATTCTATGTGCACATGCATGTGGTGGTCAGAGGTTGATACTGTGTCTTCCCCACTCACTCCTTGTCTTAGTTTTTTTGAGACAGTCGGTATCTCAATGAACCTGGACCTCGTTGATCTGACTATACCAGCTGGCCAGCGAACTCACAGAGATCCACCTGTCTCTGCCTCCCGAATGCTGGGATTAAAGGTGTGTACCACCACTGCCTGGCTTCTTTTTTATTTTTTTAAAAAAAATATTTATTTATATTTTATGTGTATGGGTGTCTTGCCTGTGTGAATGTCTGTGTACCACTTGCATGCCTGGTGCCTCTGTTAGATCCCCTGGAACTGGAGTTACAGAGGGTTGTTACCCACTATGTCGATTATGGGAATCGAACCCAGGTCTTCCAGAAGAACAGTCAGTGCTCTTAACTGCTGAGCCACCTCTCCAGCCTTGAATTCCTAACCCACAGAATTGTGAACAAATGAATGTTGTTTTAAGCTGCAGGTTTGGGGGATGGTTTATGACACTACAATAGATAACAGATAAGCCTGTCATCCGGCAATTCCATTCCAAGTTACACGCCCGGGAGAAACCCTTGTATGTGTGCACAAGGGGAAATATACGGAGTGCTTACAACAGTGAAGGATAAATGGGGGTGTATTCGATGCACGTGACCCAGAACTACCCTCAACAGCAAGGGTGAGACTCAAGCACCTCAGGGGCAGAAGTTTACAGACAGGATGCCTTTTAATCGATGCTTCGAGACCTGCAAGCCCATAGAACACAGGGTCTATGCAATTATAATCTGAAATTTGCATGGAGAGGCCGTACCCTGAGTTCAGGAGAGTGGTTGCCCTCAAGGAGCAAGGAGGATGCATCTCTGGAGGAAGAGTTTTCATTGTGCCTTGCATGTTGTTTTATTTCCTTAAAAAATATGTATCCGAAGCAAACATGACAAAATGTTCAGATTTAACAAAGCCAAGCGGAAAAGGCAGAGCATTCATTATGTTGTGGTTTATAGTCTTCTCTCCGTGTGAAATATTTCATAATAAAAAATCTAATTTAGAAAAATAAGAATGGGATGGGAGGCCATGAATGGCAAAGGGTAATTTAAGATAAGATAGATACAGAGAGAAGATTCTGACCCTCTGGGGCCTGGTCTCAGCACTCCCTCCCTTGCCAGCCACAGTCTGCCTATAAACCCCTTACATCCTCCCTGTAGCCCCCGCACAGAGGCTCCTATCTATCGGGGGAATGACTTCAGATCATTGGGCTGCTTCAGCCCGATAGTGAGCGGGCAAAGAAGCGGGTCATGGTGGTAAACATCTATGATACTAGAACTCAGTAGACCGGGGCAAAAGGATCACAAGTTTGAGGTGTGAGCTACCATGCCTGGTTTTAAAATGTTGGACTATGTTGTTTTTGTTGTTTGGTTTTGGTTTTTCTAAACCAGGACCTTATGGTGCAGCTCAGATTAGCTTTGAATTTACAATCTTCCTGCCTCTGAATGCTGGAATTGCAGGTGTACACGAATACACCCCGTTTCCAGAGGCATTTGCTTGAGGTCAGCTGAGGAACCGTAGGCCACTCCAGAGTCACGAGTGCTGCCATGCGCTGGAGGAAAGAACACCCTTGTGTCTGTGAGGCTAGGGAGGGCTCCACAGAAGAGAGCTCTGTGGTTCCCAATTGGCAGAGCCTAGTGTGGGAGGGGCCAGAGATGTGGATAAAACAGGACACTATGAGTTAATATTGGTCATATTAACTTCCATTTATTGAGTACCCAGAAAAGACGCTAAGTTCTTGAGCTGTGTATGATGGTACGTACCTGCCTTCAATCTAAGCACTTTTGAGGTGGGTATGAGGTTCAAGGTTATCCTCAGCTATGTAGTGAGCTCAAGGCCAGCCTGGGCTACATCAGACCCTATCTCAAAATCAACCATCAAAGGGGCTGGAGAGATGGGTTAGTGGTTAAGGACATGTTCCTAGGTCCCACAAAAGCTGTCTCACAACCATGAGTAACTCCAGCTCCAGGAGAATCCAGCGCCCTCTTCTGGCCTCCCCAGTCACTACATTCACATGTACAAACACACAGAGACAACACACTACACATAATTAAAAACTTAAAATAAGGCCAGGTGTAGTGGCACACACCTTTAATCCCAGCACTCAGGAGGCAGAGACAGGCAGATCTGTGCATTCAAGGCCAGCCTGGTCCACAGAGCAAGTTTTAGGACAGCCAGGGCTACACAGAGAAACCTATCACAAAACAAACTTAAAACTTTTAACAAATCAAATATTGTTTGATTTGACTTTCACAAACCCATGAGAAGAAAATTACTAATGTTGTTTTGTAGGGGAAACTGAGTTCAGAGAGTTCATGGAACTTGCCTGAGCTCCTGGTGAGCCCGGTTCCTTTGTTCTCCACTATACAGCCTGTGGTCTACCTGGGGGAGCACCAAGGTATTGAAGGCCGCCATGACGCTTGCCCCGTTGGATGTCTTAGTGAGTAAGGGTGTGTTTTGGTCACCTTTCTATTCAGAGATAATATACCATGACCAAGGCAACATATAGACAGAAGAGTTTATTGGGGCTTACAGATTCAGAGGGTGAGTCCATGACCATCATGGTGGCAGGCAGACAGGCATGGTGCTGGAGCAGGAGCTGAGAGCTCCTAGCTTAAGACAACAACCACGAGGCAAAGTAAGCTCACTAGGAACGGTGTGGGCTTTTGACACTTCAGAGCCCACTTCTAGTGAGTGACATACCCCCTCCAACAATCCTCCCAAGCAGTCCTACCAACTGGGAACCCAGTATTCAAACATGAGCCTTAGGGGTTGTTCTCCTTCAAACCCTCACAAGGTACTTGCCGCCATGCCTGGAGATCTAGGTCAATTATGACCTCAGATACCCATGTGCAGAAAGGACAAACTGATGATTTCCACGGCTGTCCTTTGATATCCACGTGCACACTATGATAAGCACACATATATACATGCGATAAATAAACAACTGTTTAAAAGTAAGCAAATGCTTATTGTTATTTCGAATAATGGCAAGCATTAGGAGGATAATAAGAGCAGCCCATATGGCTTAGCACACTGAGGAACTTCTATCCTCTGTCAGACACCCTGCCAATGACCTTCTAACATACAACCCCTAAAAATGCTGGGGGAAATAGAAAAACACCCATTATGAGTACAGCTAAATGGAAAAACATTGAAAAAATTCCCTGGATTCAAACCAAAGAGGAGGGGCTGGGAATGAGGTTCAGGGGCAGAGTATGTGCCTAGCACATACTACCTTTGCTGCCTAGCACTGAAATAAAGCCAGAAGCCCAGAGCCTTCACAACTAGGCTCAGCAATGTGACTCTGAGTTGTAAAGGCCTTAAGAGGTATGGAAAGAAAAGTGAGCAGATGGCCAGAAAACACACACATGTATACACATACATGTATACAACACACACACACACACACACACACACACGCTCACCACACGAGAAAAGGGTCCTTGAGAGGTACAGCCTCTGAGAGAGGATGATCGGGAGAGAATGTACTCTCATAAAGGAGAGCAGAGAAATAGCGCCTCTCCTATGTTCACCTGAGCTCCAAGAGGAAATGGAAAGGCTTTAGTCTTCTTGTGAGAAATCTAGAACCCCAGACCTCCTTCTTCTGAGGCTGATCACCCATCCCATGGGGCCAGAAAATGCAAAGCCATCTACGGACATGGAACCAAGCCAGTACCAGTCTCAAAACTAAGACAGCACAGATGCTATCTGGAGGCAACCCTCCAAGCCTGCCCTCCAAGATCTTCATAGATAAAGCTTTGTAAATGGGAGCCCAAATTCTAAAACCACAGGGCATGCCGGGAGCGGAGGGGGGTGGGGAGGGTGGACAGGGACGGACGGACAAGCCACCAGGAGAGTCTGCAAAACAAGAGCCGGAGCCTAAGACGAAACAGAGCAAAGCAAATATATCTGTTTAGCATGCATAAAGAGGAAAGGCTTGTGATTGGAGGTGACTATAGATGGTCACTATGAAAGAGCTTTCTAGGAAAAGGTTTTAGAAGCAAGACTTAAAAACAGAGAAAAAACTGACCCTGAAAAATAAGAGGAAAGGGCTTGGCAGAGAAAGGGGCACTGCTGAGGTCGGAAGAACTTGTCTGCAGGAACAAGAGACCAGGGTTTTGTAGGGCTGAGCAAGTGCTATACAGCATCAGAGAGATGGGAAAAGGGGTTCTGTGGGTCCCATGAGGTCTGGCTTTTTTTTTCTAAGCACCAGGAGAAGCCTTCAGGATTTTCAGAAAGAGCAGAACAAAGTCTGATTTGCGTGGCTTTCCCCCTGTGTTTTGAGACAAGTTTCTTACAGTCCACATTGGTTCAGAACTTTCTATGTACCCAAGAATACCCTTCAACAGCTAGCTGATCCTCTTTCCTCCCCCTCCTGAGAGCGGGGATTGCAGGTTTTCACCACCATACTATTTCATGCACTGCTAAGGATCACACCCAGCGTTCTCTGCTTGTTAGGCAAGCACTCCACCAACTGAGCCACAGTCCCAGCCCCTGATCAGCATTTTCAAATGATTCCTTTAGAGATTGCTCAGTGGTTAGGAGCACTGGCTGCTCTTGTAGGTTCTCATCACCCACATGGTGGCTCACAACAATTCATAACTTCAGTTCCAGAGACCTCAACACCCTCTTCTGGCCTCTGAAGGCACCAGGCACACATGGCTACACATGGATAGATGCAAGCAAATACTCATATACATGCACTAAAAATAAGTCTTTCAAGGAAAAAAAAAGACCTAGCTGAGCACATACCTTTAAAGACACATGCCAAATCCCAGCACTCAGAGGCAGAGGCAGGTGAGTTGGAAGCCAGCCTGGTCTACAAAGTTAGTCCCAAAGCAGCACAAAGAGACTCAGTGTCAAAACAAACAAACATACATACATATATATATATATATATATATATATATATATATATCCCTTTTAAGCCCTGCAATGGTTCATGCCTATAATTGCAGCACTTGAAAGACTAAATTGGAGGATCCAGAGTTTGAGGCCAGCCTGGGCAACATGGTGAGTCCCTATCTTAAAATATCAAAAACAAACAGACAAATGAACAAATAGGCAAATGCATTTATAAAAAGATCCCTCTGTTGGTCCTGAAGGGAAGGAAGTATGATGGTGGGCCTATGTTAGGACCTGCTTTTCCAACTTTCCCAGGGTTCCACAGGAGAAAAGTCTTGTCCAGAGAAGTCCCTGGGAGAGTGTGTCTGTCGCATGGGGGATCCCAGCAAATCAGATGAGAAGTGGAGCTAAGAGCCTTCACAGCTCCCTCCAGTCAATCCCATTGCCCCAGTTACTCACTGTTTCACAAACTGGGATCCATTCATAAACTGCTACTGATTAGCCTATGTGCCAGGGCCTACGTAAGCACCAGGGCTGACCCCCTGAGAGGCCGGTGCCTACTTTGGAGAAATTTGCAGCAACAGCCTCTTACAGCCCATGAAAAAGTCCTGTGTCAGGGAGAGCCCAGGACCCTGGGAGAATGGAGGAGGGTGGTTACCCATTCTCAGGAAGGAAGCAACTGTTCCCATCATCTACTGCCAGGACAGCCCCCATCTCTACCTGAATCTGCTGTGTGTCTCCCTGTGGAAAGGGAAAGATGTGGTCTTACAAAGATAAAGAGTAGACTGGTTGTGTATTTCTCATCAAGAGTCCCCAGTTGCAAGAGGACTGTCCCTACAGTTCCCAAGGAAGGACAAGAAGAGAAGTGGCTCCCCCAAACGGTCATGGACTTTGGTCTGTTCCAAGCCCAGTGAAGCCATGTGCCTCTCACCACAGGTTTTACAGGAAGTGTGTGACCAAGCCTGAATCTGAAGGACTTCTTCAACTCCAAGGCTCTTGAGAGGAACCCCTGGGTGGGGCCTTCTTCCTTCCTTGCCACTGACCTCTCCCGACCTGATTGGGCCCAGATAGACTCAACTTACCATTAGGAACCTCAGAACAGAAATGGAGGTAAGCCAAGGAGCTGCTAGAACAGGGGGGATTTTAATCAGTCAGTGTCCCAGCTGAGCACCCCAACATCTCCACAAGTTTCCTGGGCAGAGTCCCCTGGAATGGGGTGCCTGGAAGGAACTTTATAAAATTCTCTACAACCAGCCAAGCGGAACCTATTTTCCCTCACAATGCAATTAACAGCACCAACATTTACAAAATATGATTACAAGCACTTTGGTTAAGTAGAGGAAAGTATATTAGATAGCAGTGAGGGGTTGATCTTAATGTGCATTTTTTCGAGAGACTTGCATTTTCTTTGTGCAAATAAAGAGGCCCTAAATTCTCCATAGGCACTAAAATCAATGCGCCGGAACCATGATAACAAACACAGGCTCCACTTTTTGCTACATCCCCCAATTAATTAAGCCTTTCACGGGCATGTAATTAGGAACATTAGCAAGTCATAAAATTGCCGTGAGTCTTTAAATTATGTGCTGGCCCTCAGCAATTTGTTTTTAATTCCTTCTGAAGACAATGGTACTGCGGGGCCCAATAGATCTTC